>NC_064924.1:531647618-532249118 GCF_023897955.1 Schistocerca gregaria | reverse complement strand
ACGAGAGTTTCTACTCCTTATCTTCGTGCTTGCTAAACCCTGCTTTGGCCAGCAATGTCGCCAGATCGCTGTTGACAATCTAACGCGGCAGTTGGACGTAATGTGGCAGTATATCGATCAGGAGGACATCCATCAATATCAATCAATGCCAAGCCCAATAACTGCTTGTATAAGGGCTGGAGATGATCCAATGCGTTATTGACTTGCTCACTTCGTGAGACGATGGCATTCAAGTTTCGTGCAACCGTTACGGTGCCTTCCATGACCGCCAGTGGCGTATGTCGGCCCCACATAATGCAGGGGACCTGCACCTTGCTGCACTAGCTGGACAGTGCGTCCAAGGCGTTCAGCCTGACCGGGTTGCCTCGAAACACGTCTCCGACGATTGTCTGGTTGAAGGCATAAGCGACTCCCGTCGGTGAAGAGAACGCGATGTCAACCCTAGCATTCCATTCGCCATGTTGTTGGGCCCATCTGTATCGCGCTGAATGGTATTGTAGTTGCAAAAATAGACCTCGCCATGGACGTCGGGAGTGAAGTTGCGCATCATGCAGCCTATTGCGCACAGTTTGAGTCGTAACACGACGTCCTGTGGCTACACGAAAAGCATTGTACAACATGGTGGGGTTGCTATCAGGGTTCCTCCGAGCCATAATTCGTAGGTAGCGGTCATATACTGTAGCCCTTGGCCGGCCTGTGCGAGGCATGTCATCGACAGTTCCAGTCTTTATGTGTGTCTTCCATGTACGAACAACATCGCTTTGGTTCATTCCGAGACGTCTGGACTCTTTCCTTGTTGAGAGCCCTTCCTGGCACAAAGTAACAATGCGAACGCGTTCGAGCCGCAGTATTGACCGTCTAGACATGGTTTAACTGCAGACAACATGAGAAGCTGCACCTCCTTCCTCAAATGGTTCAAATGGCTCTGGGCACTATGGGACTTAAGATCTGAGGTCATCAGTCCCCTAGAACTTAGAACTACTTAAACCTAACTAACCTAACACACATCCATGCCCGCGGCAGGATTCGAACCTGCGACTGTAGCAGTCGCGCGGTTCCGAACTGGAGCGCCTAGAACCGCGACCGGCCATCTCCTTCCTGGTGGAATGACTGGAACTGATTGGCTATAGAACCTTCTCCGCCTAATAGGCGCTGCTCATGCACGGTTGTTTACGTCTTTGGGCGGGTTTAGTGACGTTTATGAGCAGTCAAAGGGACTGTGTCTGTGGTACAATATTCGTCAACGTCTACCTTCAGGAGTTCTGGGAACTGGGGTGATGCAAAACTTTTATATATGGCCATTAGAATTGCTACACCAAGAAGAAATGCAGATGATAAACAGGTATTCATTGGACAAATATATTATTACTAGAACTGACATGTGATTACATTTTCACGCAGTTTGGGTGCATAGATCCTGAGAAACCAGTACCCAGAACAACCACCTCTGGCCGTAATAACGGCCTTCATACGCCTGGGCATTGAGTCAAACAGAGCTTGGATGGCGTGTACAGGTACAGCTGCCCGTGCACTTTCAACACGATACCACAGTTCATCAAGAGTAGTGACTGGCGTATTGTGACGAGCCAGTTCCTCGGCCACCATTGACCAGACGTTTTCAATTGGTGAGAGATCTGGAGAATGTGCTGGTCAGGGCAGCAGTCGAACATTTTCTGTATCCAGAAAGAACCGTACAGGACCTGCAACATTCGGTCGTGCATTATCCTGCTGAAATGTAGGGCTTCGCAGGGATCGAATGAAGGGTAGAGCCACGGGTCGCAACACATCTGAAATGTAATGTCCACTGTTCAAAGTGCAGTCAATGCGAACAAGAGGTGACCGAGACGTGTAACCAATGGCACCCCATACCATGACGCTGGGCGATACACCAGTATGGCGATGACGAATACACGTTTCCAATGTGCATTCACTGCGATGACGCCAAACACGGGTGCGACCATCATGATGCTGTAAACAGAACCTGGATTCATCCGAAAAAATGACGTTTTGCCATTCGTGCACCCAGGTTCGTCGTTGAGTACACCATCGCAGGAGCTCCTGTCTGTGATGCAGTGTCAAGGGTAACCGCAGCCATGGTCTGAGAGGTGATAGTACACGCTGTTGCAAAGGTCGTCCAACTGTCCGTGCAGATGGTTTTTGTCTTGCAAACGTCCTCATCTGTTGACTCAGGGATCGAGACGTGGCTGCACGATCCAATACAGCCATGCGGGTAAGATGCCTGTCCTCGACTGGTAGTGATACGAGGCCGTTGGGATCCAGCACGGCGTTCCGTATTACCCTCCTGAACCCACCGATTCCATATTCTGCTAACAGTCATTGGACCTCGACCAACGCGAGAAGTAATGTCGCGTTACGATCAACCACAATCGCGACCTTTATCAAAGTCGGAAACGTGATGGTACGCATTTCTCCTCCTTACACGAGGCATCACAACAACGTTTCAGCAGGCAACGCCGGTCAACTGCTGTTTGTGTAAGAGAAATCAGTTGGAAACTTTCCTCATGTCTGCACGTTGTAGGTGTCGCCACCGGCGCCAACCTTGTGTGAATGCTCTGAAAAAGTAATCATTTGCATATCACAGTATCTTCTTCCTGTCGGTAAACTTCGCGTCTGTAGACATCATCTTCGTGGTGTAGCAATTTTAATGGCCAGTAGTGTATACAGGGTGTTACAAAAAGGTACGGCCAAACTTTCAGGAAACATTCCTCACACACAAAGAAAGAAAATATCTTATGTGGACATATGTCCGGAAACGCTTACTTTCCATGTTAGAGCTCATTTTATTACTTCACTTCAAATCATATGAATCATGGAATGGAAACAGACAGCAACATAACGTACCAGCGTGACTTCAAACACTTTGTTACAGGAAATGTTCAAAATGTCCTCCGTTAGCGAGGATACATGCATCCACCCTCCGCCGCATGAAATCCCTGATGCGCTGATGCAGCCCTGGAGAATGGCGTATTGTATCACAGCCGTCCACAATACGAGCATCTATATTTGATACCGGGGTTGCGTAGACAAGAGCTTTCAAATGCCCCCATTAATGAAAGTCAAGAGGGTTGAGGTCAGGAGAGCTTGGAGGCCATAAATTGGTCCGCTCTACCAAACCATCGGTCACCTAATCTGTTGTTGAGAAACGTACGAACACTTCGACTGAAATGTGCAGGAGCTCCATCGTGCATGAACCACATGTTGTATCGTACTTGTAAAGGCACATCTTCTAGCAGTACAGGTAGAGTATCCCGTATGAAATCATGATAACGTGCTCCATTGAGCGTAGGTGGAAGAACATGGGTCCCAATCAAGACATCACCAACAATGCCTGCCCAAAAGTTCACAGAAAATCTGTGTTGATGACGTGATTGCACAATTGCGTGCGGATTCTCGTCAGCCCCCACAAGTTGATTGTGAAAATTTGCGGTGAATCGAGGCAGTACAGTACATACTGACGAAACTAAAATTAGTTCTAACATGGAAATTAAGTGTGTCCGGACACATGTCCATATTACATCTTTTCTTTATTTGTGTGTGAGGAATGTCTCCTGAAAGTTTGGCCGTACCTTTTTGTAACACCCTGTATATAGAACGGAAAGGGTATTGGCAGTGGTAACAAGTAGCCGGTTTCGTTTTGTGTTTTTCAGCATTGAAGGTCGATATTTTGTTTGACACCAGTTTCATACTGCAGTATCGATAATGAACTATTTACATTAATTTCGTAAGATCGATATTTCGCAAATATCGAGATCACCACACATCTGTAATTATGTCCCAATGTGTATTTTCAATATGCCGCGAACCTCAGAGAACGGAGCGACGGCGTTGTAGAATTTTCCATTGAGGTATTTGTTTGCCGCTGCGAGATAAGAAGTATCTGGGGTAAAGCGCGTTTATCTAATCGTGTGGAAGTGGTCGCGGTTATCGATCAACGGGCATAAGCGTGGTGTGCGGCGCGTGTGAGCGCGGCTGTGGGTCGGCCAGCTCCTACCTGGTGATCGCATCCGGCCGCAGGGAGCCGGCGGCTCGCTCTGCAGAGGGCGCGTGTCGCTGTGAACCCGCAGCGCAGCCTGTGCTAATGGCCCGGCCCCACCCCTCTCTGGCGCACACAGCACGGCAGCGGCGCGCCGGCGCACTTTATTAGCAAACGCGGCGCTTCCTGCCACATGCACGAGCGCGGCGCAGAGCCCGTGGGAACCGCGGCGCGGCTGCGCTGCGTCCGCCCCGCAAACACTGCGCCCAGCCGCCTAATGGCACTCCGCAGGGAAACTCGGCAGCGAGAGACACGCGCCGCCCACTCCATCCCGTGACGAATGGCTCCCCGCTCGCGGAGGCCGTGTCGGGTTGCCAAACGCAATAAAGCGGCAAAATGCGAGATCAGGATATCCTCAGCTCACCTCAGTACGAGGGCTGTCCACAAAGTGAACTGCCGCTGTCATGTAGCGCAGGTAGCAGTGGCGAGAAACAGAAAGGTCATAGATGATTTCGTGGCGATATGAAAACTCGCTACGATCACTCACGCGAGAGGATAGTGTGACTAGAGCAGGCTCGTCCAAACTGTGCGCGGGCGAATTCGTATGTTGCTGCAGTGGCCGAGCCGTGCCGCTTAGCTGGCCGCGCGGACCGCCCGTACGCCAGCCGATAGATATATTTGTTCGCCCTTTTTCCCTTCGGGCAGAGGACGTCTCACAAGTGCTCCAACTAGAGCTGATTGACCCACAGTGCCATATTCGCCTGAAGGACCGTTTTTTTATGTGTAAAACTTTGGAAGACTTTTACAGCTGTCTTCCACGAGAGAAATATCACCTTTTGCACAAGCACTCGGCCAAAGTTCTCTCTATGTTTGGTTCCACGTATATTTGTGAGCACTTTTCCTCTCTTTTAAAGCTTGCTAAAACTAAGAACCGTTCATTCCTTGGTAATAAAAATTTGACCAATTCTTTGAGGTTAGCAGTCTCACGGAATATTGTACCGAGGCTAGACAAAATTGTTTCCTCGAAAAAGAAAAACGTGTAAAATGTTAATTGTCTTCTTTAACAACGTTGACTGTAAGAATTAAAGAACTTTATAATCTTAATTCTATTTTAATAAATTTTCAAACTTGTTCAGTTAAAATTATTACGTACCAAACAGCAATCTAAGGATCCGATTTCAAAACTCTGAAAAGGGATACAAAAAATTGTAGCACGAAGTATAACAAAAAATACCTACTTGTAACTACTAACAGTAAGATTGAGACTCTATATCCCTTACATAAAATATTTTGTTTACGTTAGATCTGACCGCGGGACAGTCCAGCGCAGAGCAGTGCTGTGCGGTCTCGCGCTCTCTCTCTCTCTCTCTCTCTCTCTCGCTCCTATGGCGACACTAATGACACACGGTCGCGGACGAGGCGCTGAACTACACTGTCTTCTGCCCGCGGGGCGCGGGCGCGCCCGCCGAGTGTATATCTTGGATGAGCCTGGCCTAGACCATACAAGAATATCTACGGAGTGACCTTTCAGGTGAGCTGAATGGAATTTTGCTCTTCAGTATAAACACTGACGTGACAAAACTCATGAGGCACCTCCTAATATCCCATCGGACCTCCTTTTCCCCAGGGTAGTGCAGCAATTAAGGCCGGTATTAAACTATCAAATTTCTTTGTCAAATATCTTTGTCCAATATCTTCGTCAAAGATATTTGATGGTGTAATAGGGAACTTTGTCAAATGTCGTCCAATATTTGATCAAATCTAGGGCCTCGCTGTAGATTTGATCAAAGAAGTCGCTTGTCTTCTTTTCACTGCAATGTGACATGTTACCACATGGAGCGCTAGCATCGCTGCAGTCTGTCGTCTGTAGTGTTTTTATAAACATTGCGGGTAAACACAATTGGTGTGTGCCGACAACTACAAAATGAATAAAGATGTATGAAGCTGATGAGGCGCTTTACAACGTGAGGCACGCTGTATACAAAAATAGCTTAAGAAGATTGGAGACCTGACCTAACCTAACCTAACCTAACCCTCTCCTGTAGCAAGGAATCGGAGTGTTACAGTGAGCCTGTCTTCTGCAGATGTAGCAGTTCTTCAGTGAATACTGTGCCTTGTGATATGAAGATACACTTCATTGAGCACATACAGAACTGAATGCTCATCCATTGTTAAGTAATTGATGTACGACTTGACGTCCTTCACTGTAAGCTCACGTAACACGTTTTGTTGAATGCTTTTATCGTGTCGTCGTAAAACCCACGGCTTCACCCAGGTATGTTTCCTTTTTATTCCCCCGCTTCTCTTCCGCTTATGCACACAGTGCAATTGCGGTACATGCAACTGCAGCGGTGAATAATAAGTTGTTGTTTTCAGCCATCTTGAACTTTGACGAAAAATATGATGACAGTGTAATACCCCTTCTAGCGCTACGTCAAAGATTTTTGTCAAATATATTTGACAGAATATTTCATCACATCTTTGATCAAATCTTTGACAAAGAAATTTCATAATGTAATGCCGGCCTAAAAGTCGCTGAATGTCCCCTGCAGAAATATTGAGCCCTTCTAGCTCTGTAGCCGTCCATAACTCCGAAAGTGTTGCCAGTTCAGGATTTTGTATACGAACTGACCTTTTTATTGTGTCCAATAAATGTTCGATGGGATTCATGTCAAGTGATCTGGGTGGCCGGCCGGGGTGGCCGAGCGGTTCTAGGCGCTACAGTCTGGAACCGCGCAACCGCTACTGTCCCAGGTTCGAATCCTGCCTCGGGCATGGATGTGTGTGATGTCCTTAGGTTAGTTAGGTTTAAGTAGTTCTAAGTTCAAGGGGACTGACGGCCTCAAAAGTGAAGTCCCATAGTGCTCAGAGCCATTTGAACCATTTGATCTGGGTGGCCAAAAAATTCGCTCCAATTGTCTGGAATATTCTTCAAACCAATCACAACTGTGCCCTGCCATTCTTGTTTGGCAACATGAGGTCCATTAATGGCTGCAAATGGTCACCAAGTAGCCGAACACAACAATTTGTAGTCAATGATGCTTTCAGTTGCACCTGAGGACCCAGACCATTCCATGTAAAAAGTCCTCACACCATTATGGGGACACCACTAGTTAACACAGTGTCTTGTTCACAACTGTGGTCCACAGCTTCGTGGAGTCTGCGCCACAATCGAATCCTACCACCAGCTCTTACAAACTGAAATCGGGATTCATCTCACTGTTGTTGTAGTGCTCTTCAGTCCAGAGACTGGTTTGATGCAGCTCTCCATGCTACTCTATCCTGCGCAAGCTTCTTCATCTCCCAGTACCTACTGCAACCTTCATCCTTCTAAATCTGTTTAGTGTATTCATCTCTTGGTTTCCCTCTACCATTTCACCCTCCGCACTGCCCTCTAATACTAAATTGGTGATCCCTTGATGCCTCAGAATATGCCCTACCATCCGATCCTTTCTTCTAATCAAGTTGTGCCACAAATTTCTCTTCTCCCCAATTCTATTCAATACCTTCTCATTAGTTATGTGATCTACCCACCTAATCTTCAGCATTCTTCTGTAGCACCACATTTCGAAAGCTTCTATTCTCTTTTTGTCCAAACTATTTATCGTCCGCGTTTCACTTCCATACATGGCTACACTCCATACAAATACTTTCAGAAACGACTTCCTGAAGCTTAAATCCATACTCGATGTTAACAAATTTCTCTTCTTCAGAAACGCTTTCCTTGCCATTGACAGTCTACATTTTATATCTTCTCTACTTCGACCAACATCAGTTATTTTGCTCCCCAAATAGCAAAACTCATTTACTACTTTAAGCCTCTCATTTCCTAAACTAATTCCCGCAGCATCGCCCGATTTAATTCGACAACATTCCATTATCCTCGTTTTGCTTTTGTTGGTGTTCATCTTATTTCCTCCTTTCAAGACACTTTCCATTCCGTTCAACTGCTCTTCCAAGTCCTTTGCTGTCTCTGATAGAATTACAATGACATCGGCGAACCTCAAGGTTTTTATTTCTTCTCCATGGATTTTAATACCTACTCCGAATTTTTCTTTTGTTTCCTTTACTGCTTGCTCAATATACAGATTGAATAACATCGGGGAGAGGCTGCAATCCTGTCTCACTCCCTTCCCAACCACTGCTTCCCTTTCATGCCCCTCGACTCTTATAACTGCAATCTGGTTTCTGTACAAATTGTAAATAGCCTTTCGCTCTCTGCATTTTACCCCTGCCACCTTTAGAATTTGAAAGAGAGTATTCCAGTCAACATTGTCAAAAGCTTTCTAAGTCTACAAATGCTAGTAACGTAGGTTTGCGTTTCCTTAATTTATTTTCTTAGATAAGTCATAGGGGTAGTATTGCCTCACGTGTTCCAACATTTCTACGGAATCCAAACTGATCTTCCCCGAGGTCGGCTTCTACCAGTTTTTCCATTCGCCTGTAAAGAATTCGAGTTAGTATTTTGCAGTCGTAGCTTACTATACAGATAGTTCAGAAATTTTCACACCTGTCAACACCTGCTTTCTTTGGGATTGGAAATATTATAATCTTCTTGAAGTCTGAGGCTATTTCGCCTGTTTCATACACCTTGCTCACCAGACTATAGAGTTTTGTCAGGCCTGTTAGTAGTTCTAATGGAATGTTGTCTACTCTTGGGGCCTTGTTTCGACTTAGGTCTTTCAGTGGTCTGTCAAGCTCTTCACTCAGTATCATATTTCCTATTTCATCGTCATCTACATTGCTATTTCTATAATATTGTCCTCAAGTAAATCGCCCTTGTGTAGACCCTCTGCATACTCCTTCCACCTTTCTGCTTTCCCTTCTTTACTTCGAACTGGGTTTCCAACTAATCTCACAAGGCCACCATTTTCCATCGTCTAGGTTCCAACCGATACTTGACGAAATGGTGCTGTTAGCAAAGGCACTCGCGTCGGTCGTCTGCTGTCGTAGCCCATTAACGCCAGATTTCGTCGCACTGTCCAAACGCATACGTTCGTCGCATGTTCCACATTGCTTTTTGCATTTATTTAACGCAGTTTTGCTTGTCTGTTAGCACTGACAACTACACGCAAATGCCGCTGCTTTCGGTCGTTAAGTGAAGGCCGCTGGCCACTGCGTTGTCCGTAGTGAGACGTAATTCCTGAAATTTAGTATTATCGCCACATTATTGACACTGTCGATCTCGGAATACCGAATTCCCTAACGATGTCCGAAATGGAGTGTCCCATTCGTCTAGTTGCAACTACCATTGCGCGTTCAAAATCTGTTAATTCCCGTCTTATGACCATAATCAACTCGCGCTGCTTCGCTTGAATATTATATCATGTTACACCATTACGTAACTGTGTCGTGGGAAAGTTGTGGCCGGCTGTTGTGACCGAGCGGTTCTACGCGCTTCAGTCCGAAACCGCGCTGCTGTTGCTGTCGCAGGTTCGAGTCCTGCATCGGGCATGGATGTGTGTGATGTCCTTAGGTTAGTTAGGTTTAAGTAGTTCAAAGTTCTAGGGGACTGATGACCTCAGATGATAAGTCCCATAGTTCTTAGATCCATTTGAACCATAATCACTAGGGAAACCTTTCCACATGGATCACCTGAGTACAAATGACAGCTCCGCCAATGCACTGCCCTTTCTGTACCTTGTGTATGCGATACCACCGCCATCTGTATGTGTGCGTATCGCTATCCCACGTGCATATCGCTACCCCATGTCTTCTGTCACCTCAGTGCACGTCAACGAGCAAAGAAAAGTGATACCACAGACATTGTCGCGGTATGACCGTAGCCTGTCTGTTCTAGGTACTATCAGAAGAGTGTCATGTGAGAATAGTGCCAACTGGATTTCACGTGATGGATCTTTTCCTAATCCATGCTGGTTGGCATGGAGGGAGTCATTCTGCTCGAAATAGCGGGTCTCATTATGTTCGAGCTCAGAATATATTTTAACATTCTGCAACAAATGGATGTCAAGATTTTTGGATGGTACTTTTGTGGACTGCTTCTGCAAACCTTCTTGTAGCTGGGTGTAATCTGTGCTTTCTTTTCCACCTATCTGTAGTGCTTTTTTTTTGTGGATCTGCGGTAGTTTATGGTTAAGAGCAGATAATGCTACAGTGATTTCGATATAAGATCTAGTAAGGATTCCATCGTGCTCTGGAGTTTTGTTCAATTTCAGCTTGCTAAGACATATGATAAACGCTTAATTTGGATACAGACTGTGCAGATAAGTTTTACGAACGTGCAGTTTTAAATTTTTTCTAGTAAATTTGGTTTCCTTTAATAACTCCACTGTTTTATTTGTAGCCTAATAGAGGTTACTTTCCAGATTTTCTCGTATATTATGTACTATCTTTAGCCGATTATACCCATTATGGCAATAGATAGACATCAAACAGCGATTTCCATGTGTTACAAGCTTTTGAACGCTGCTGAACAAGGCTTCTTCTGTCAATACATGACAACTAACAGAAAGCAAGAGCAAATATTTTTGCATACATTAACAGACGAATTCACTCATTGTAATTTAAAGGGGTGCCTGTAGTCGATTTATCACTAGTTCAACGCGAAACTTCTGCCTTCGGCAGAGACAGCGCGAGTTAATGCAGTGATTAAGGAAATTTGTTTGCAATGAGGAGAAGCTGGGTTAAAATCCCCGTCAGACCTGTCCGTAAATCACATGTCGAATCCCGGAACAGAGGCATGGAAAGACCAGACCGGTTTCCCACATCCCCCCAACGTGTCTAGCCAGCGATTGTTGTTCCATTTCCAACAGGGTGAATTTCGGTGTTGGTATTTTGCTTACTCCTCTCGAAAAACACCAAGAGTGCGCCAAGCATAACCCTCCCATCTGATGGATGGTAGCCATCAAGTGTGTCTTCTGCTCTGACAGGTGGAGGAGAGACTTCGAATTTGAGGATGTCTGGTGATCAGAAACTAAACGCCGCGAAGCAAACTCTTAAGGAATCCACTCCTGATTATACTGAACAATCAAGTCCAAAAACGCTGGAATTTTCTGGGACGTCATTAGAGTGAATAAAACAAAACACAAAAATGGTTCAAATGGCTCTGAGCACTATGGGACATAACATCTGAGGTCATCAGTCCCCTAGAACTTAGAACTACTGAAACCTAACTAACCTAAGGACATCACACACATCCATGCCCGAGGCAGGAGTCGAACCTGCGACCGTAGCGGTCGCGCGGTTCCAGGCTGAAGCGCCTAGAACCGTTCGGCCACAACGGCCGGCAAACACAAAAATCATCACGAGGATTATGCCATAACTGAACATGATCGTGTGGTATTGCGATTACTGAGCAAAACTAACGGCAGCTGTATCAGCGTTATGTGAACCACATGCTGTCAAAACTCGTTATCCTATCCTCTCCCCCCCCCCCCCCCCCCATATCCCCCGCTTTATTTATGCTTCACCTAGTTTTCTGCGGTGCTGTCGGTATCTAAGAGAGAACGAACAACCAGAAACGACCATTAATCTACATCTACATCTACATGATTACTCTGCAATTCACTTTTAATTGCTTGGCAGAGGGTTCATCGAACCACAATCATACTATCTCTCTACCATTCCACTCCAGAACAGCGCGCGGGAAAAACCAACACCTAAACCTTTCTGTTCGAGCTCTGATTTCTCGTATTTTATTTTGATGATTATTCCTACCTATGTAGGTTGGGCTCAACAAAATATTTTCGCATTCGGAAGAGAAAGTTGGTGAATGAAATTTCGTAAATAGATCTCGCCGCGACGAATAACGTCTTTGCTTTAATGACTTCCATCCCAACTCGCGTATCATATCTACCACACTTTCTCCCCTATTACGTGATAATACAAAACGAGCTGCTCTTTTTTGCACCCTTTCGATGCCCTCCGTAAATCCCACCTGGTAAGGTTCCCACACCGCACAGCAATATTCTAACAGAGGACGAACGAGTGTAGTGTAAGCTGTCTCTTTAGTGGACTTGTTGCATCTTCTAAGTGTCCTGCCAATGAAAAGCAACCTTTGGCTCGCCTTCCCCACAATATTATCTATGTGGTCTTTCCAACTGAAGTTGTTCGTAATGTTAACACTCAGGTACTTAGTTGAATTGACAGCCTTGAGAACTGTACTATTTATCGAGTAATCGAATTCCAACGGATTTCTTTTGGAGCTCATGTGGATCACCTCACACTTTCCGTTATTTAGCGTCAACTGCCACCTGCCACACCATACAGCAATCTTTTCTAAATCGCTTTGCAACTGATACTGGTCTTCGGATGATCTTACTAGAGGGTAAATTACAGCATCATCTGCGAACAACCTAAGAGAACTGCTCAGATTGTCACCCAGATCATTTATATAGATCAGGAACGGCAGAGGTCCCAGGACGCTACTCTGGGGAATACTTGATATCACTTCAGTTTTACTCGATGATTTGCCGTCTATTACTACGAACTTGCGACCTTCCTGACAGGAATTCACGAATCCAGTCGCACAACTGAGACGATACCCCATGGGCCCGCAGCAAGAAATCTAGAAATACGGAATCAACTTGAGATCCCCTGTCGATAGCGGCCATTACTTCGTGCGAATAAAGAGCTAGCTGCGTTGCACAAGAACGATGTTTTCTGAAACCGTGCTGATTACGCATCAATAGATCGTTTCCTTCGAGGTGATTCATAATGTTTGAATACAGTATATGCTCCAAAACCCTACTGCAAACCGACGTCAATGATATAGGTCTGTAGTTCGATGGATTACTCCTTCTACCCTTCTTAAACACTGGTGCGACCTGCGCAATTTTCCAATCTGTAGTTACAGATCTATCGGTGAGCGTGCGGTTGCATATCCATCCTAGAGTTCGATTTTTGTTCGGCGGCTAGTAAAGTTGCACCATGCTACGTGTCGACGCACGAAACTGGAGGGAAACACGCAGCGCATTATGTGGCAGCAGTTCAACGGCGACGCGTGTTACAGCGAGACATCGCGGATCGCAACCTATCGATCGCGACTGATCGAAAAGTTGCGCGGCCGGGCGCGCGAGAGCCGTAAGCCGGCGTCCGTTGAGTGCCTGCAGCATTCTTTTGTTTCAAGTGCTCTTCTCCGGCAGACTCCAGAGCCGCCTAACGAAGTCGGAGGCACTTCAGCGAGGCACTCGATTCAAAAGGTTCGGCACTTCACTCCCTTCACTACCTTTCACTAATTTGAAAAATATTGATAGTATAAATTATTTTATTGCCAATTGTTTCTCAACTTTCTGACAATCTGATTGTAACACATAAACAGAGAATCTTTCAAGTCTTCCCCGGCTTTCTCAGTCCATCGCTGTTTAAGAAGTCTGAATTCCATGACGCAGCACTTCAAGAAAGTCTGTATTTCTTTTTTGGTCATCAGTCTACAGACTGGTTTGATGCGGCCCGCCACGAATTCCCACGAATTCCTTTCCTGTGCTAACCTCTTCATCTCAAAGTAGCACTTGCAACCTACGTCCTCAATTATTTGCTGGACGTATTCCAATCTCTGTCTTCCTCTACAGTTTTTGCCCTCTACAGCTCCCTCTAGTACCATGGAAGTCATTCCCCCATGTCTTAGAAGATGTCCTATCATCCTGTCCCTTCTCCTTATCAGTGTTTTCCACATATTCCTTTCCTCTCCGATCCTGCGTAGAACCTCCTCATTCCGTATCTTATCAGGCCACCTAATTTTCAACATTCGTCTATAGCACCACATCTCAAATGCTTCTATTCTCTTCTGTTCCGGTTTTCCCACAGTCCATGTTTCACTACCATACAATGCTGTACTCCAGACGTACATCCTCAGAAATTTCTTCCTCAAATTAAGGCCGGTATTTGATATTAGTAGACTTCTCTTGGCCAGAAATGCCGTTTTTGCCATAGCGAGTCTGCTTTTGATGTCCTCCTTGCTCCGTCCGTCATTGGTTATTTTACTCCCTAGGTAGCAGAATTCGTTAACTTCATTGACTTCGTGACCATCAATCCTGATGTTAAGTTTCTTGCTGTTCTCATTTCTACTACTTCTCATTACCTCCGTCTTTCTCCGATTTACTCTCAAACCATACTGTGTACTCATTAGACTGTTCATTCCGTTCAGCAGATCATTTAATTCTTCTTCACTTTCACTCAGGATAGCAATGTCATCAGTGAATCGTATCATTGATATCCTTTCACCTTGTATTTTAAATCCTCTCCTGAACCTATCTTTTATTTCCTTCATTGCTTCCTCGATGTACAGATTGAAGAGCAGGGGCGAAAGGCTACAGCCTTGTCTTACACCCTTCTTAATACGAGCACTTCGTTCTTGATCGTCCACTCTTATTATTCCCTCTTGGTTGTTGTACATATTGTATATGACCCGTCTCTCCCTATAGCTTACCCCTACTTTTTTTCAGAATCTCGAACAGCTTGCACCATTTTATATTGTCGAAGGCTTTTTCCAGGTCGACAAATCCTATGAACGTGTCTTGATTTCTCTTGAGCCTTGCTTCCATTATTAGCCGTAACGTCAGAATTGCCTCTCTCGTCCCTTTACTTTTCCTAAAGCCAAACTGATCGTCACCTAGCGCATTCTCAATTTTCTTTTCCATTCTTCTGTATATTAATCTTGTAAGCAGCTTCGATGCATGAGCTGTTACGCTGATTGTGCGATAATTTTCGCACTTGTCAACTCTTGCCGTCTTCGGAATTGTGTGGATGATGCTTTTCCGAAAGTCAGATGGTATGTCGCCAGACTCATATATTCTACACACCAACGTGAATAGTCGTTTTGTTGCCACTTTCCCCAATGATTTTAGAAATTCTGATGGAATGATATCTATCCATTCTGCCTTATTTGACCGTAAGTCCTCCCAAGCTCTTTTAAATTCCGATTCTAATACTGGATCCCCTATCTCTTCTAAATCTACTCCTGTTTTTTCTTCTATCACATCAGACAAATCTTCACCCTCATAGAGGCTTTCGATGTATTCTTTCCACCTATCTGCTCTCTCCTCTGCATTTAACAATGGAATCCCCGTTGCACTCTTAATGTTACCACCGTTGCTTTTAATGTCACCAAAGGTTGTTTTGACTTTCCTGTATGCTGAGTCTGTCCTTCCGACAATCATATCTTTTTCGATGTCTTCACATTTTTCCTGCAGCCATTTCGTCTTAGCTTCCCTGCACTTCCTATTTATTTCATTCCTCAGCGACTTGTATTTACGTATTCCTGATTTTCCCGGAACATGTTTGTACTTCCTCCTTTCATCAATCAACTGAAGTATTTCTTCTGTTACCCATGGTTTCTTCGCAGCTACCTTCTTTGTACCTATGTTTTCCTTCCCAACTTCTGTGATGACCGTTTTTAGAGATGTCCATTCCTCTTCAACTGTAATGCCAACTACGCTATTCCTTATTGCTGTATCTATAGCGTTAGAGAACTTCAAACGTATCTCGTCATTCCTTAGTACTTCCGTATCCCACTTCTTTGCGTATTGATTCTTCCTGAATAATGTCTTGAACTTCAGCCTACTCTTCATCACTACTATATTATGATCTGAGTCTATATCTGCTCCTGGGTACGCCTTATAATCCAGTATCTGATTTCGGAATCTCTGTCTGACCATGATGTAATCTAATTGAAATCTTCCCGTATCTCCCGGCCTTTTCCAAGTATACCTCCTCCTCTTGTGATTCTTGAACAGGGTATTCGCTATTACTAGCTGAAACTTGTTACAAAACTCAATTAGTCTTTCTCCTCTTTCATTCCTTGTCCCAAGCCCATATTCTCCTGTAATCTTTTCTTCTACTTCTTCCCCTACAACTGCATTCCAGTCGCCCATGACTATTAGATTTTCGTCCCCCTTTACATACTGCATTACCCTTTCAATATCCTCATACACTTTCTCTATCTGTTCATTTTCCTCTTGCGACGTCGGCATGTATACCTGAACTATCGTTGTCGGTGTTGGTCTGCTGCCGATTCTGATTAGAACAACCTGGTCACTGAACTGATCACAGTAACACACCCTCTGCCCTACCTTCCTATTCATAACGAATCCTACACCTGTTATACCATTTTCTGCTGCTGTTGATATAACCCAATACTCATCTGACCAGAAATCCTTGTCTTCCTTCCCCTTCGCTTCACTGACCCCTACTATACCTAGATTGAGCCTTTGCATTTCCCTTTTCAGATTTTCTAGTTTCCCTACCACGTTCAAGATTCTGACATTCCACGCCCCGACTCGTTGATTATTCAATCTTTTTCTCATGGTAGCCTCCCCCTTGGCAGTCTCCTCCCGGAGATCCGAATGGGGGACTATTCCGGAATCTTTTGCCAATGGAGAGATCATCATGACACTTCTTCAATTACAGGCGACAGGTCCCGTGGATACACGTTACGTGTCTTTAATGCAGTGGCTTCCATTGCCTTCTGCATCCTCATGTCGTTGATCATTGCTGATTCTTCCGCCTTTAGGGGCAATTTCCCACCCCTAGGACAAGAGAGTGCCCTGAACCTCTATCCGCTCCTCCGCCCTCTTTGACAAGGCCGTTGGCAGAATGAGGAAGTCTTCGGCCGCCAATGCTGGCTATTTATCAAAATTTAGGCAGTGGCGGGGATCGAACCCGGGACCGAAGACGTTTTAATTGTGAATCAAAGACTCAACCCCTAAACCACGGGTCTGATTTTTAATTGAAAATTAACAACACGTGCACTGGTTGACTTGCTTAGCAAATAATTACGCACACTAATTCTCTTTGTGACATATCCTAGTACTACAGTTTCCTACTGTGTCTACTTTAAAGTAAGTACTGTGGTTTCGATGTCTGTATAATGTGGAGATATTGACTCGGACTGTCACATATAAATCTTATCTGTTGGGGAAAAATGCTCAAAATGTGCATACGTTCAACGGATTGAACGGCAGCACACTACTGAATTTTTCTACCACTTGCCTTACAGATACATGGTCATACAGTCACACAAATTAGCACTACGATATTAACTCTTTATTACACTACGTCTCATTTTTCGACCCATAAAGCTCCGCTCAAAAGTGCGATAACTGTAATTATACGTTTGTAGAATTATAAGTTACTTTTACCCTTTAGATTTATTTCGATTTTTATATTCAGAATCAACAATTATTAAACATTGCAACAATTATTAAACATTGCTGTTACTAATAAGCAAATGTGTAAAAACAGAGCAAATAAGTCTAATAGTAAAGTTCCAGTACGAAAAATGTAAACAGACAGCGTTATACTGAAGTCAAGAGACAATTACAATCAAAACCAACTATGCGCAATACTTCAGAACGGTTCTTTAAACAGTTGCTCTGAAGTAAAACGTTCCAGAGACGTGAAAACTAATGTAGGCTCTAACACGAACGAGAAACTCATCGCAACAGCGCCGCTTATATCCCTCCCCCTCCCTTTTTTTATGTTCTTTTGTTGTACCATGCAGGCTCTAGTCTCTCACACAGTGAAGAGGCGGCGTTGTACAACTGAAATATGAGAAAAACTATTCAACGGCTAAAATGTATCTAAATTATCTTCCTTGATTTATGGCGGCATGTGCAGTATCAACCAATGTGTTTCTGCATTAAAGTCTGTTCTGTCATCCAAGATTCTCTGTCATCCAAGACGAGCAAAAATCTGTTTATCAGCGCTGGAACTGTGTTGGAGGAGGGTACACAGCATTCACTTACAACTCTTCGTCGCTTTTTACACAGTGAAATTACTGTGACCCGCAGATTAAGCCAACATCTTGTATTTTATTGCACTGACGTATCTCCTGTTCTTCACGGGCCGCTGTCCTCTCGTCTGCGCCAAAAAGTGGGCGTTGAAATCATGTGTTTATTGATCTATTCCTGTACAGTGATGCCATAGTACGCTACTACTTTTTGTATTATATCAAATACTTGAACCTTAGTGTACATACCAGTGTTCCGGGTAAAGCAGATAACTGTGATCACAATGTGTCTCCGTCACTCGATAAACGCACACGTCACACTTCAATCTTTGTCCCTACTAACATTTCTGGACAAGTATGTCATATTCGTACACAGGCATCGAGCTAGCCGCTCTCTGCGCGACGGCTGATCGTTATCTGAAGAGTGGCGGTAATAGCAGACCGTAAGAATGGGTGACATTTTAAGGTCCACCGTGTAATGTGTAATGGTAATGCTGTGCTGCGTCATTTGTTACAATGCATTCAGCTATTTTTAAATTCGTGGTAAACCTTCGCTATGCTGGAGAACAATGTGAAAATACTATACAGAAATATCCGAAGCGGGTCAGTGCACTCTACACTTACATATTGTTGGCGATGAAGACAATGATACTGTGCGACTCCTTATGTTATTTCCATTGCTTATACTATACTTGATATTTAATTGCAAATCAAATTACGAAGTAGATGTAGAAGGCTCATGGTCTTACAGTGAAAAAATCTATAGACCAAAATGATGTTATTATTTTTCAGCGCAGTTCCCTTTTGATGTACTTTGTCCGATGTTTTTACAGCAAGTGAGCATGATACCCGAAATGCGTGCGAGAATGTACGCAGTGTATTTTAAAGTACACTATAAATCGGTAGATGTGATGTATGTGTACAGACAAACAAATTATTACAGTTTAAGACAAACTGGATGATTTATTCAAGAGAAGGAGCTTCACAAATTGAGCAAGCCAATAATGCTTTGGACCACCTCTGGCCCTTCGCTAGCACTTATTCGGCTTGGCATCGATTGACCGAGTTGTTGGATGTCCTCCTGACAGATATCGTGCCAAATTCAGTTCAATTAGTGCATTAGATAGTCAAAATCTCTAGCTGCTTGAAGTACCTTGCCCATAATGCTCCAAACGTTGTCAATTGGGGAGAAATCCGGCGACCTTGCTGGCCAATGCAGGTTTTGGCATGCGCTAAGACAAGCAGCAAGAACACACGCTATGTGTGCGTGCGGGCATTATCTCGCTGAAATGTAAGGCCTGGATGACCTGCTATGAAGGGCAACAAAACAGGGCGTAGAAAACCGTCGACGTAGCGCTGCGCAGTAAGGGCGCCGCTGATGAAACCAAAGGTGTCCGGCCATGAAACGAAATGACACTCCAGACAATGACTCCCGGTCGGTTGTCTCGTCGTACAGCAGACGACAGTCCCAACTCTGTTGGGGGCGTCTCCATCCATGTCTTCGTCGGCCTGCAAGGAAAAAAGAGAAAGAAGGCACCGTATTGCAAGTCCTTTTCAAGTGACGCCACGTCGGCGACTTGCGGGTATTGATGATGAAGATGATCATGAAGGACACACAACAGCAATTCCCCTGCCGGGAGGCAGACATTCTCATTGGTTTGAGTAGAACTGTCTTCAGTAATTAGTCCTGCTTCGAAATGAACCACGACGAGGGAGAAGGGCGCTAGGGAACGGGATCTGTCAGTTGGTAAGAAGGCAGCTAGGAGGAGAAGATATTTAGACTTGTACTTTGCGAATCAGCAATAGATTTGACCAACTATCAGAATTTAATAAAGAGGACCCTCTTGGCTGCAGGTGTAGGAAACATGCAGTAGACTTCGGTAGAGAAGAACCCTAAGACAGTTGTAGTTTCAAATAGAAAGCAGAAGGTTCTGCTGTTAGGTAGTTCACATGGCAGAGGTGTGGGCCACAAGTTAGGGGAGTGAGTGCCAGGTGACCAGCATTGTGAAGCCTACTGCATGGTTGGCTCAGGTGACTGTTAACTTAGGCGAGTTATGTACGAATTTTACGAAAGAGAATCAGGCAGTGATTGTGGGTGGAGCTGGGAGTAGTCTCGATAGGGACTTAACAGTTTCTAACACACACTTCAACAAAACCGGACGTTTTAATTTCACAGAATGGGCATCTGATTAGTGAAACTGACCAGTTCATATTTCTAAGCGTTCGGATAGATAGTAAACTGTCGTGTAAATCCCACGTTCAGGATCTTGTTCAATGACTTAATGCTGCCATTTTTACTATTAGAACGATATCTGAGATAAATGATATTTCGACACGAAAAGTAGTATAGTTTCTTTATTTTTATTCTCCTGTGACGTATGGCATTATATCTTGGAGAAACTCTTCCCATTCTAAGAAGGTATTTTTGGATCAGAAATGGGCGCTTCGAGCAGTAAGTGGTATGTTCGCGATTCTCTTGTCGACCCCGTTCATTCGTCTGGGTATCCTGACATTGACCTCTCTATCAGATTATTCCCAAGACTTAGCAGCTTTCACTCAGTTTATACTATCTAGAAATCCAGTCTGCACTTGGACTGCACCTCCCTGAGTACTGTGCAGAAAGGCGTGTACTGTTCTGCTACATCCATTTTCAATAAGCTACCACAAGAATTCAAAAGTCTTACCAGTAATCCACGCGCTTTCAAACGTAAACTAATGAGCTTCCACATGGGTTACTCCTTCCTTGAAAAATTAAGCTGATTCCGCTGTTGTATTGGTGACTGCGTCTGATGAACTTACAGCTTAACATCTGTAGGTCATAAAAATTTTATTTTATCTCTTATTACTTTTCTGTTGTAATTTGATGTACTAGCACGTTCCACAACCGTGGAGATTTGCTCATCAATTGGATCCTGCGGAATTAGATGGCTAAAGTAAACTATAAATAAAATTACCAGCGAAGTCGTGTCTGGAGACATTGTGTCTAAGCAGCAACCAACATAAACATAGGTGATAGTGTAAAGCTGCGATTTGGTCATCCATTTTTATTTCACAGCCTTATTCTGTTAATAAGTCTTGCAAGACAGCAGCCAGTTAACATATCACAAAATTGTTCTCACTTTTACTTACGAAACATCAGGCTTAAATAAGCGAAGATCTATGTTTTAACATGATATTTGACATTTGTAACTCTTGAAAATGGCCTAAGGCTGAAACGTAGATCGTGCAATACGGCACATTATACAGTCAAATAAGAAGCAGTCCTACCACATTCCAGTAAACATGGTGTCTCATCTTACAAGGCACAATGAAATCGGCTTCTCCTTTTTCGTTTCACGATTACCGCTTCCCTTTTCTCTCTCTCTCTCTCCCCCCCCCCCCCCCTCCCCGTTTCCTTCTTCCTGTTAAGTTTCCGTCGTGAAGTAGTAGACCAACTCATCTACAGTAAAGAAAATAGATGCAAAAAATAAAATGCTACAGAAATTGGCCAACATTGGTGAAAGATTACTTTCCATTCTTTCACTTGCTTAGTATTTTAAAAAAAGCAGCACACGTGCCGCACGAAGTTCTATTCACGGTGAATTCCTCGTATCCAAGCGCCGCACTCTTTCTTCTGACTTGCTAATGCTAATTTACCATATACGTTTAATCGTTGACCGTCCAATATCTTATTCTGCACTTTCTCATTGTTTAATCTGTGAGTTGTTCGTCCTTCTTACGGGTAGTCTTGAGGAGAAGTACTGCCCACTCTTTTCTATTAACAATGAAGGAACATATTCCTTATAAGGGTGAGCAGGATATTCCTTTGTGTAACGTTCAAAAGCTACGTTTCTTTTGGCTACGACAAGGTATTCAAGTGTATTCAATTAAGTAATACACACATGACAGGGCTAATTTAAAAAGGTTTATTAAGTAATTTATTCTGCATATCACTTTAACACTTTATTTAGGATATTGCGCAATACATAATGTAGAAAAAGAAAATCAAAACTGCAATTAAATCAGTGCTTATATATGCCTATTTTGGTACGCCCCTAATAAAATTTCAATACTGAGTATACGCGTGCAATAAAGGGATGCGCAAGGTAGTTACTAAATGTTAGGAGTTGTCACCTAAAACTGTTGTCATTTACAACGAGTGATAGTTGATTGATTTACTGATCTCGTCTACATACCGCCGAACACAGAACCTGGTGATATGAATACTTCACGTAACGCGAAGTAAAACAGCCAAAGTGCAAAAACGCATAGACTAATTTCTCAGCTTGAAAAATGAAGTATATGGGCAGCTAAATAGTCATGGCACATTGCAAAATCATCATTCTAGCTTTCTTCATATTTTCCATATCCAGCGCTCATATTGAACCGACAGGTAGGCAGGAAGGCGCTACGTCTTACGCAGTTTCTGCGTGAAATATGATAATAGTGATGAAGGTAATGACGGAGATATCTTTCTGGACACAACACACTATATCATCAGCACCTTATGAAATACTGACAAAGATACACAGGAAGATTAGGTTTTAGCGTCATTAAGTTCAGATTATACAGCGATGGGGTAGGTAATTGGATATGGTCTTATTTTAAAACATCGCTCCGATATCAGCCTAAATGATTTAGAGAACCGACGGAAAGCCTAAATCTCTGTTAAACCGGGCTCTCGGGAAAGTGCGTCTAGCGCCCCTAACTTCTTGCTTGAAATTTTCATAAAAACAGTCAGTGCCGAGAAGCATGCCGCACGCTCATTCTCTCTCTCTCTCTCTCTCTCTTCCTCCTTTCCTCCCCCTCCCCCTCCCCCACCCAACACAAACACACAGACACGCATACAGACCACAGGTAAGTCTGTTTCTAAAACGCGCTCCAGTAAGTCCCTACACATTATAGAAATGGACTGTGTGTTTGTGTTTTACATCTAATCCTATATCACTGGTCCGATTTTCAACCAAACTTGGTATGTATATACCCTACTCTCAGACAACAATCGCTGACAGTTTAAGTAACACCTATCTCTCGAAGGGGTGGGGCCGTAAGGGAAAAAGCAGCATAGCCCGTGAGGCATGAAATTCCGGACTTTCCTCATATAGTATTTGAGAACGAGGGCAGTCAGCGACTTACAACAAACTTCACACATAATTTCAAAGCTTTGGGAAATTTTTCTCGCTAATGACGGAAAAAGTTTATCATTTACTGACATAAAGCACTGGCTGATCAGTGATCACTAACATAAGTAAGATGTGGAGAAGACATATACCCTGGCACGAATTACTACTTGCTCCCCAAATGCAACAAGAAAAAAGGAGAACTGACTGTGCACCGTACAATGTGCACTCTACAATGTAGAGATAATGTATCATCGTTTTCGAGGTACAGTGTAGAGATAATATATCATCGTTTTCGGCAAATTAGGAGAATCTGTTATTTACAACTTTGACAATGTTAATGCCTAGTATCTTAGATGGTACCATTCTTTTATTTTGTGCGTCAGTAATATCTTTGAGTGTAAGGAGCGAGGGATTGCATCTAACATTCAGTATTCTGGAAAAAAAATTTGTTGATTGTCCCAATGTACGCTGTCTCTCAGCCACGCTGAAACAAATGTCCATTATATTACTAATTCCAAAAACATCATTAATTACATATCGAGATTACATCGTATTTTCCTTGAGGAGGAGTGAACACAACGCATCACTGCAGAATAGTCCTCATAAGGAGCTCCAGCGACTTGTAAAATGCCACTTCCCTATATGTTCTAAAAAAAACAAAACCACTCTTGTAATGGCATTTGCTGGACGACCAAAACAGACTTCATGTTCGTAGCGAAAGTAGTCAGATTGTTACCGAAGTACTTCAACAATTTCAACTATGAAAGCTAAAGTTTTATTACTGAACTGAGCCTTCGATAGCAAGAACGGTCAAAGCTCTCCTCTGCACGGTCGTAGATACTAAAGGTGCCACTAAAATGTATTTTTCGGCGCGACCGTTCTGTGAGCGTTACTGAAATAATATAGACTTTCTGTCTTGAAGCGAGATAATATACCACTAATAAGTTGATCTAGAACGACGCTGATGAAAGGCGCGCCCTATTGTTCTACGATAATTAATTACCGAAAAATTTCTGGGCGAGTACGTTAATTGGACACCGCTAGGGGTTTCGTCTTACCACTTATAAATTCTTTATTTTCTGTTAGTTTTCAGTATTCCCTGCGTGTATTTATGTCATTTTAAGGATTACGCGTAATGTCTTTATCTTAAGGTCATTATCCATTACGTAGACGTTGAAAAGAATGTAGACGGGCAATCTTCTGCTCCATCAACTACATCCACACTCCACAAGAAATGTTACGGCCTGCGACCCAGGTTACCTTCGTATTTCACTACCATTTCTTCCCTTTGCTGTCCCATTCGTGACTAGTGCGCGGGAAAAACAACCAACCACCAGTTTTATCTACGTCCATATGTAGATAGAGAAGGAATGAGCTAAGAGTGTTGAATACAGACAGACAAATTAACTAGCGGAGTGTATTCTGACGGATATAACAAAACAGAGGTAACCCATTAATATCTGATTAGGAAATTAGAGGTGAACATCTTGAATGCGTTACTCTGTGTAAGTATTTAGAGGTAGCAGTGAAAAGTGATATGAAATGGGATGATCTCGTAAAATTAGGGAAGCTAAATGGAAGAACTGGATTTGTTGGAATCTTTACAGATGTAAAGGAAATCACATACCAGGCACAGTGAAGTAATCACTCGGCTGGGTAAATTTAGAGAACGTGTATTGGTAGAGACCGAGTGACCATTATGTTGCCACCATCGTGTTCCTTGCTTAGGGATCACTAGAACGAGATAAGAGTGATAGGCACATAGAGAGCCATATAGAAAGTAATTTCTCCCTCGCTCAGTACGCGAATTGAATAGGAAAGAAACAGAATATTTGTATAAGGTTCTCTCCGCCATGTCCTGTACAGTGGCTTTCGGAGTTGTTATATGTAGATGACTATACTAGTAAATACAATTAATACCTCTCCTTTTCCTGTTCCAAAATGAGCAGAGTGATACAAATGAGGTAAAAACTACTTTCGTGTATGTGTCAAACATTGGAAGAGCACAGAAGTTGTGTCTGAGAGCACACGCTGCATGATTTCATACTATCTCCAACGTAGCTGTAACTGAAATCCAGGTATTTATCAACCGGCAACGAGAAAATTAAAAGAAATTCACAAACTGTTCCACAATCTTTTTATCGAATAATTTTAAACAATGTGTGGTTTGTATTTCGGTGTACATCATTTTTGTGGGTCAATATAAGTAAAGCCAAAGGTTACATAACCCTCGGTGCGCCGAAATTTTGTGCTGTGCCTTAAGTATAGATGGGGTGACACGCAGAAACGAAGGCACAAAAGTAAGCGAAAGTACGAAAGTAAACCGTGTGGCAGGCGTGAAGGACGAGGTGCTGGCGCGCGAGGTGTGCATGTATTTTCAGAGCACTGGCACGGCCGCACGCTTCACTCTGGATACCGGGTTGCAGGGACACGTCATAGCCTCAGCACGATGGAATGCGTGCACTTACATGCCGCTGGTCTAGCACCCCCCCCCCCCCATACCTCCTCCCCTCCTCCATACCGCCCACTTGCACACACAGTAGACACCTCACTCCCTCCACCCATCCCGTGTGTGTATCCCTCCTCCATTTCCTGTTTGTCATACGAGAGCATTAGAGAATGGGAAAGGGCACATCTCGAAGGTATGGCAAAATTAACCTACGGCAACGTGAGCTGATACAGTGCGTCTCTATGCAGAACGAATACTGAAATGTGAGGTAGCGCTTTTCAGCAACTGAAGCGAACGTGCTCGAATGAACCCGAAATCGGTTTTACACAATCAGAACCGTGTTTTCGTACAGTAATACTAACGCACCTTTCTACTGTTGAACAGGGCCTTCAGACCCTGATTCGTAATCACTACTTGGTGACGCACCTACCTTTGAATTGAATACAACCTGGCTGTTGTCGCACTGAAGTAACAATCCAATAAAGTAATCGCAAAATTAAAAGTCATGAATGTCGAGGATTTCAGAAAATATAAGGAACACGTCTCATTGTTCTTTTAAAAATCAGCTACATTTTATTCCCGCCAGACATGAACGACGTGATACTGAACTACTAAGCAGAACTAAGACCTATGCTATTTCAGAAACGCCACTGACGCATATCTTCAAATACGAACTCTAACACAAAGAACTCAAACGCAAAGAAGACATGTACTTACTGAAATGAGACGATTGTGGGTTCTGAAGGGCGTTACTACTCTTCCTATAAAATAAAACTTAATTATAGGAAACAGTGGTGACATTTGAGAATAAAATTGGGAATGCACAGTTTTAGTCGAAGCAGAATGCCGAAATTATTGGATCATGATAAAAATTAAACTTCGACGAAATAAAATCAGCAATTGAATAATCCTGGGAATCTATTATTTTTATAATTACGACAATGTAAGTGCCCTAAAGAATCAACAAAAACAGATACGGGTGCTCTACGTCTAAGGACGCAAGATGCACTACTATTAAATGGTTCAAATGGCTCTGAGCATTATGGGACTTAACTTCTTATGTCATCAGTCCCCTAGAACTTAGAACTACTGAAACCTAACCAACCTAAGGCCATCACACATATCCATGCCCGAGGCAGGATTCGAACCTGCGACCGCATCGGTCGCGCGGTTCCATACTGTAGTGCCTAGAACCGCATGGCCACTCCGGCCGGCCACTACTATTATTTTTCTGTCTTTTATCTGAGAAGCTCCTTTACAGCCAGCGGAGCAGTACTTATAACGTTATAACTAATGGTGCAATACAATTAGTGAACAGTTTTTTTTCATGGGACTACTATACGCAGATTATGTTTCATGAAATTGGTAACTTCATATTAAATGTCGGTTTCAGAGATGGCTAAAATATACACACACTGAAGAAAAGTATCTGTGCCATCTCGTCGATTAACGTGACCAAAGCCTTTGTGGTTGTCGACAAACTACTTTCAACAAATTAAGGAAGAATTTTATGAAGAGGCAACAATTTGGTTTGTGTGAATTCTCTGCCGTTGCTTCACATACCATAACAATAATATCAAAAAGAAAACACTTTCTTGGTGTTCTTGCAGAACATTCGGAAAGTGTCCCGTACGTTAGGAAAGTGTTCCATTTTCTTACCCTATTCATATTACTACTTGCTTTAAGCCTTTTAACATTTTAAGAGGAAACTTGAATCCTACACCTACACGTCACCATGGCGTTGCGATGTTATAATGCAACAGTCTGCTTAAAACAACTATTTATAATACAAATTTTATAGTAAAAATGCTATTGATGAGGCTTCGACGTAACAAATGGAAAGGCATTTATTGGTGACATAAGATATATTAAGGATATACCTCCAACTGGTTTCTTCAGCCTTATTAAATGTTAGGCTAGTGCATAAGTTCACACCGTTTTTCTGGTGAGTGTTGGTATTTCGGTTGCTATAGGTTTATTTAACACTTGTCATTTTTTATTTGTAGTTCACTTTTGCTATTTGTGTTTACTTATTGTCAAAAATGGTTCAAATCGCTCTGAGCACTATGAGACTTAACATCTGAGGTCATCAGTCCCCTAGAACTTAGAGCTACTTAAACCTAACTAACCTAAGGACAACACACACATCCATGCCAGAGGCAGGTTTCGAACCTGCGACCGTAGCGGTCACGCGGTTCCAGACTGAAGCGCCTAGAACCGCACACCGGCCGGCTACCTATTGTCATTTGGAGATAATGAGTGGAGCTGTGGACGCTAGAAAATGGAGTGCCAAGTGGAGAAATCTGAACTTTTTCAACATATTCTTCTGTTTGAGTTCAATAGAGCGCTGACCAGCAGACGCAGACAGTAACAGTTGCGCACTGTATGGGGATAATGTCACTGGGAAGAGCAAGGTAAGAAAACGGCTTTCTCGTTTTCAGGAAGATCGTTTTGACATTAGTACACTGCACTTTCAGGAAGACCTTCGGAGTGTGACGAAGATCAATTAGACGCATTAATTCACAATAATCAACGTTAGTGAGCTCGGAAACTGAAAACAACGTGATCACTGTGGTCATTCCATCGTCGAATGTTCAAATGTGTGTGAGTTCTTAAGAGACCAAACTGCAGAGATCATCGGTCCCTAGACTTACACACTACTCAAACTAACTTAAACTAGCCTATGCTAAGAACAACACACACACTCATGCCCGAGGGAGAACTCGAACCTCCGGCGGGAGTTTCAAAATGTTTCAAAAATGTCTCTGAGCACTATGGGACTTAACATCTGTGGTCATCAGTCCCCTAGAACTTAGAACTACTTAAACCTAACTAACCTAATGACAGCACACACATCCATGCCCGAGGCAGGTTTCGAACTTGCGACCGTAGCGGTCGAGTGGTTCCAGACTGAAGCGCCTAGAACAGCTCGGTCGCACCGGTCGGCCCGGCGAAAGGGGCCGCGCAGTCAGTGACATGGCGCCTCTAACCGCGCCGCCATTCCACGCGGCCATTCCATCATCGTGCAACATTTGTAAGCAAGAGGAAAGGTTAAAAAATCAGATGTATGGGTGCCGCATGCTCTAACTGAAAATCACAAAAATCAGCGCCACATGTACATACCTACTTCCTAGACATCAATTGGCTCGTGAATAACAACGACCATTCCTATCCTGTGTCAATACTGGTGACGAGAAATGGTGTATTTGTGCTATCACAAGGAAAAGAAAGGAATGGTTGAGTCCTAACAAAGAAGCAATTGCTCGTACATAGACCTGCCCGCAGCCACAAAAGATAATGTAACGCATCTGGTGGAACAGCGATGGTCTGGTGCACTACTAATTGTTTCCCCGAGGTGTAAACTTCACTGCTGACATTTATTGCCAACTATTGAGAGGTCTTGCTGACTGAGTCCATGAACAACGACCAAAAGACTGCGGGAAGTGATGGAACTCCACGATAGCGTTCGCCTGTATTCTGCTAGACTGACAATAAACACTATAAACAAGTTGGGTTGGGAAGCCAGCCAGAGTGGCCGAGCGGTTCTAGGCGCTTCAGTCTGGAACCGCCCGACCGCTACGGTCGCAGGTTCGAATCCTGCCTCGGGCATGGATGTGTGTGATTACCTTAGGTTAGTGAGGTTTAAGAAGTTCTTAGTTCTAGGGGATTGATGACCTCAGAAGTTTAGTCCCATAGTGCTCAGAGCCATTTGAACCTTTTTTTTGGGTTAGGATATCATGGGGCACCTATTTCATTCATATGATCATGCGCCCTGAAATTTTCAAGGAACTTCCTTTCCAGCCAAAAAATGGGCTTCGAACATGGCTCGATGAGTTCTTCGCCTCAAAACGATTTCTACAGTCGCGGAATCGAGAAGTTACGCCAGTGTTGGCAGGCTGTTTGTAAATAGTGAGAGAGAATATATTATTGATGACCAAAGGTTCTATTATGTGTATTGGTTGTGTTCATTAAACTAAGGGAAAAACGCTACCCAATACATAAAATGCATCAAGAAGCTTTTCTAATAAGCGTCTAACCTAAGATCACGTGCTTTCGTATCAGGCTTTGCATATCTGTTGATTTCATTTAGCCCCTACAAAACCAATCATGTCTTTGTTCTTGACTTCTAATGCATGTTAGTGAAGGTGGACATGATTTCTAAAAGAGAAACCAAATACGAAAACCTGACAACACGACGAAAGCTGAGACAGTAAAAGTAAATAAAGGATCGATATGGAAACGAGTGAATAATTTCAAGAAGTTTCGTGAAGGGTCAGAATGCGTCTATTATGTAACAACAGAAAAAACATTTATGCGTAAAATTTAGGTTATGTCGAAGAAAGAAGTTCTGATCTGGAACAGACCGATTAGTCGCAATCGATCTCGAATTTATGAAAAGAGTAGTGAGTTGAATAGAATTCGGCATGCAGTTTTCACCTTCGAATGAGGAAGTAAGCTACACACAACTAATGTTCACTTTAAACTGTATTTTTAGGAAAAACTATAGACTGAGTAAGCTTGGAAGATGACTCATTTACAGAATGAGATTTTGACTCTGCAGCGGAGTGTGCGCTGATATGAAACTTATGCCAGATTAAAACTGTGTGCTGGACCGAGACTCGAACTCAGGACTTTTGCCATTCGCGGGCAAGTGCTCTACCATGCACGACTCACGTTTCCTATCAGCGCACACTACACTGAAGAGTGAAAGTGTCATTCTGGAAACATATTCCAGGCTGTAGCTAAGCCATGTCTCCGCAGTACCTTTCTAAGAGCTTCTGGGAACTTTGGAAGGTAGGAGACGAGATACTGGAAGAACTGAAGCTGTGAGTCGTGCTTGGGTAGCTCAGTTGGTAGAGCTCTTGTCTCGGAAAGACAAAGGTCCCGAGTTCAAGTCTCGGTGCAGCACACAGTTTTAATTTGCCAGGAAGTTTCATGACTCATTTAGTCCGACTGCTCTTCTGTGGACAATAGAAGACAAGGAGTGAGGACGCATTGCGGCAAAGTCAGGAGCATTCGATTATTAACGACTCGAGTGCCTACATTTGTTGTTAATATTAAGCATTATTACATATGTACTGTCCGACCAAAAGTATCTGTACACATATTAATGGACTTTCCAATATGGGATGTGTCCACCCTTCGACTTTAACTCTGCTGGGGACGTTTTCACTGAGGTGCCTGAATGTCTGTGGAGGAACGACCGCCGCGCGGGATAACCCGAGCGGTCTTGGGCGCTGCAGTCATGGAATGTGCGGCTGGTCCCGGCGGAGGTTCGAGTCCTCCCTCGGGCATGGGTGTGTGTGTTTGTCCTTAGGATAATTTAGGTTAAGTAGTGTGTAAGCTTAGGGACTGATGACCTTAGCAGTTACGTCCCATAAGAGATCACACACACATATTTTTTTGAGGAACGGCAGTCCGTTCTTCTTCATGAGCCGAAACCAGACAAAGTATTGATGTTGGACGCTGGGGTTTAGAATAAAGTCGACGTTCCGACTCATCCTAGCGCTGTACCAATGGATCCAGGTCGGCTTCCTGGGCAAGCCAGTTCATTACAGGAATGTTGTTGCACACAAAATGGTGCCTCACAGATGCTGCTTAGGCAGGGTGAATTGTCATCCTGATACAGCCATCGTCTCTGAACTGGTTCTCTACTGTACGCATTACACAGTGCTGCAAAATGTGTTCACATCCTTCCCCATTTAGCGTTTCCTTCAGCGCATGAAGCGGACCACACCCTAACCACGGAAGTCGCCCCCGAACCATAACACCATCTGCTCTGTTCTTCACTGTCGGCACTACACACAGTGGTAAGTAACGTTTTCCAGACAAACATCAAACCCAAATACTTCAATTGGATTCTCACCCCCCGATATAGCGTCTGCATCACTCCATATCACCATCCACTGTCCAGTGGCGTCAATCTTTATGCCACTACAAGGATCGCTTAGTGTTGACTACAGAAATGTGTGGCCTGTAAGAAGCTGCCCAACCACTGCACCCCTCTGTCCCCTTTTATGAGGGTGGTTTGAAAAGTTCTCAGAACGGAATAGAAAAAAAAAGTGCTTACATCACTGAAACTTTTATTTTATTTTTCAATGTAGTCTCCTTGTATATTAATGCACTTTGCCCAGCGATGTTCCAGTGCCTCGATCCCATCTCGAAAATGAGTTTTTTCCAGGCCTGCACAATAGTTGTTAACTCCAGCTATCAGTTCTTCGTTTGAAGTGAATCCACCAAGAAAAATTTTTAGTTTTGGGAAGAGATGGAAGTCTGCTGGAGCCATATCAGGTGAATAAGGCGGATGCGGCAACAATCCATACCTTAGTTCGTGTAATTTTGCCTTGGCGATGGCACATGTGTGCGGGCAAATTATGTCTTGACGGAAGACGACTTTCTTCCTTGCTAAACTTGGCCTTTTTACGCGTATCTTTTACTGCAATTTGTCCAGGAGGTTAGCATAGTATTATTCAGTAATTGTTTGCCCAGTGGGGAGACAATCTACGAACAGAATCCCCTTCCCATCCCAGAACACTGATGCCATGACCTTTCCCACTAAAGGAATTGTCTTTGCTTTCTTTGGTAGCGGGGAATCAGCATGTTTCCATTGCTTTGACTGTCGTTTAGACTCTGACTTATAGTATTGCAGCCAAGTTGTGGCGGGGCGGGTTTAGTTGGGTGGCGTACTTGTTTGATCACTGTCTCGTCGTATGGTGCACTACCGACAGTTCCACCTACCACAGTACGTCGTTTGATCACCAGCCCGTTTCTCTGCATACGTAGATACTGTCCAGACGATGTTAAAAGCAGCGTTGTAGAAAAACACCGTCAATACTTACGTTTGCAAAGTCCGAGTAAACTCTGGTAGCAAACTATCCTGTAATACATTATAACAAATTTCGGGTGGAGGGCGATTGCTTCATATCTCTAAAAAATTGTTAAAATTTTGCAAACGAGTTCTTTTGTTTTTTTAGGGTCAAAATAAACACTTGCCATCAGCCCGTATTTAATTAACAAATAATATCACTGTCCTCAGCTCACAGTTCAGACAACTCAGTACACATACAAGGCAGCAAGAGATGCACTTAAGTCCGACCCGAATTATTATGCGATTTACAGTCAGTACTCTGCTCTAATATGCGAGTTTCACATTAGGTAATTTTCAGTGGATTTCTAATAAAGAAACTGCTCGCCAACTATTCCATAAAGAAGTATGAAACATGCCACGTGGAATTCTACAACGGCCGAAAGTTCACCCGCATTTATCTATCCAACAGATCACTTCACAAAGCTCAGATTTTCACAATCTGTCCGTAAATGCAACTGCTTTCACGGCAATACAATCCGGACGCGAGAAACCAGTGACTTCTTCATTTTACTCATAATGTAGATGGAAACGTCCAACAAGACCTGCTTGTCCGATAGTTAGCCAGCAACTCCTGTTCAGTCTGTTTCTCTCCCAGTATAACTACTTAGCAGTGCGCGGGAACTCCTTAACACTGATTGGTTGATCAAAATGACCAGCCAATCGGAACTATCCTTTGAGATTATTCTCGCGCCAAACTGTCCTACGCCAATCACTATTCCCAGTTGCATTTACGTCGTTTCAATATGCAAATATTAATATAGTGTTTAACAAAACCAAACCAAACGAAAACTAAACTTGAAATAAATTTAGAAACTTATTTCTCTGCAAACGGCTATTCTGGCTGCCTCCTTACAAAAGCAGGTACACTTAGACATACGTTATCAGTAATATGGGAAAAAACAACTTTCAAAAATGGTTCAAATGGCTCTAAGCACTATGGGACTTGACATCTGACGTCATTAGTCCCCTAGACTTAGAACTACTTAAACCTAACTAACCTAAGGACATCACACACATCCATGCCCCAGGCAGGATTCGAACCTGCGACCGCAGCAGCAGCGCGGTTCCGGACTGAAGCGCGTAGAACCGCTCGGCCACAGCAGCCGGCCACAACTTTCCCACGACACAGTTAACGTAATGATGCAACATGAGATAATATTGATTTTTTTCCTATGTCACACATAAACATTCTCACTCATTCTCATTTACTCATACAACAACACATTAAATAAATACTAATCTTTTCTGAATTTTATATTGTGAAAAAAGCCAAATAGTTATGTTTTTAATTATGAAACTCTAAAAAAATTGACCTAACGTGCTGTGAGCTTCAGTAATGATTCCATATAATACCAAAAGACAAACTGTTATGAATCCTAACTGACTTTAATCTTGCAAGTGTCGGTTTGGGGTGTTTTAGGTCATTTTCTCTAACTCTGAAAGCATGCCAGCTAGAAAGCTGAGATTTTTACACAATATTCTTTTTAATAACAAAGGTCAGTATAGACTTGTAACTAAATTGAATAGTATTTAATATAGTTTATTTAGATTCTTAGGGGCTTGAATATTCTATCGCTCGAACTGACACAAGTACCACTTTCCACGGCTAGGTTAGCGACAGGTGCGAATGAATAACTCTAAGATACAAGCGGCTGTTTCTATCACCGCCAACGGCTCCAAAGGTATCAGCCCTACATCAAAGTAGTGCTATAAATGCTATGGCGTATTGACTCATGACGTGACAAAGTTTCTTTTATGGTCACAAACTGGCGAAAAACATCTTGTTCATTTCTCCTAAACCGGGCCAAACATTGTTCAGATATGTACATTCTCATGCGTTTTTGACCCAGCATCAAGAGTCGTGGCACCTGCCTTGCAGATAATTTTTATTTTATTTCTGATTCTTCAGTTAAAATGTAATATGCCCTTTCAGATGACATATTGCAAGCACCCACCAGGGTAGCCGAGAGTGCTAACGCGCAGCTTCCTGAACTCGGGTAAGCGCGCCGGCCCCGGATCGAATACGCCCGCCGGATGTGGTTTTTGGGCGGTTTTCCACATCCCACTTGGTGAATACTGGGCTGGTCCCCACGTTCAGCCTCAGTTACACGCGTCGCAGACATTTGAAACACGTCCGCACTATTTCACGCTTCACATTAGACGCAGACAGTTGGGGGTACACTGATTCCGTCCGCATCCGGCCATCCCTAAGAAACTAACATTGCCAAATCCGTTGTTATCACGCCGACCCTGCGATCACTGCGGGACTAAAGCGTAAGTGAAAGAAAGAAAGAAATATGACATATGGCAAGCATGAGCAATTTCATGCACTTTCAGTCAGCGATCCTCCGTGACCATTTTGTGCACTTTTGCAATGATTTCTGGAGTAGTGACACATCTTTGTCGACCATCTAAGCTCTCCTGACCAAATATAAATTCATTTGTCCCTTGGCAACAGTTGAATATGAAGGAGCAGAGTCCCCCAGTGTATTCTGAAAATCGGCATGAATATCCTTTGCTTTCATACTTTTCTACACAAGGTACTTAATCACTGCTCGAATCCCGATTTTTTCCATCTTCGCAAATCACTAAGCGGGAACAGCAACAGAACCACCTCACCGCCACAGCTCTCTTCCAAGAGCATTGACGTGGCACGGGTTTATAGGCAACAGTCCAAAAAATATCTCGTGAACAACTCGTTGCACTAGCGCTGACCTCTCGTAGTGATTCCAAGAACTTTTCAAACCACCCTTGTGTATTGGCGCGTCCGCCTCTCGCAGCATCTAGTGGTCTATACCTCATTACATAAGGGTTTCCGGATACTTGGGAACAAACAACGTACATATTCATCGTAACTCGTTACTCCACGAACTTCACACTATTGTTTCTAACAGCTTCATAGACACAGGTTATATGTGAAACAGTTATTTCGAGTCGACATCTATACACCAGAAAACAAATGCTTTGATGCTCTGTGTAAATAATCATTTCAAGATGAGAGACTTGTACCTCCGCTCAAACACCCTGCCACTGAAACAGCTCTGTAAATTCGTCTGACATGCATGTCGCTAATTCCCTCCCACGTCCTTCCCTCCCCAGCCCTCTTCGGCGCGCCCCCCAACCGTCTCCCCCCATCTCCTACCCTCCCTCCATTCTTCCCTTCTGCCCCCCTCTCCTCTCCTCCTTCCCTTCTTCCCTCCTCCCCCCTTTCCACAACTCCTTCTTCCCTCTTCCTTCGTCTGTATGCCCAAGGCAGTCCTCTCTGTTTGCTCATCACCATCAATGTACTGCATCAGTGTTGTATTTGGTGCTGTTCTCCTGTGCATTAAGAGCTGTGATTTTAATTGTGTGCTGGACATGTACATAGTGTTATTGTCAGTGATTGTTGCGTGCAACGCCGTCCGTCGATACTTTTACGATCCATTGTGTGGTTTTGTTTTGTGTGCGCTAATTTTTTACGCTTTTTAATCTCCCTTTTACAGTCGTCCCCCTTTTTGTCTGTTCTCTTCCATGATGTTCCCCCTTTTTATATCTCTGTACGCCATATTCTTTCCTTTATGTTATTTTAAATGTCTTCTATTGTATGATTAATGTCTTTCGGCTGAAGAGCAGTGCATATGCTGCTGCCAGCCCACCCTAGATGAGTCATTAAAATACAATAAAGAAAAAAAACATGCCGCTAGTAGTTTACGGTTTAAGTATGTAGTAACGGGACGATTAAAGTCATCGACGACCGGTGAGTTTACAGTCACATGTGAGAAATCCAACCTTCTGCTGTTTTAAGGGGGGAAAAAAGGAAGGTTAGAGTTCAACACCCTAATGTAATTCCATCAGTAGAGAATGAGCACTGACTCGGACAAATGAACATGGATAAGGATATCGGCGGAGGTGTTAACTGATGAAACAGTGATTCCAAGTCTGAATGAGGAAACGGGCAACTGAGTCCCGCATCTACAGGGTACAATTTCAGTATCTTAATCAGTGTTGCACTTTGCACAGCATGTTTAATAAGTTTTATAATTAGATTTTCCGCAAGACATTTAAGTCTCATATTTATCTACGATTATGCTGGAAGCTGAAGAAATGAATTACAATTTGTGCCACGGCCGGGACTCGAACCCGGGGCGTAGTGGTGTAACAGTCAGCATTTCTGCCTAAAAAGCAAGAAGACCCGGATTCGAGTCCTGGGTGCGGCGCAAATTTGAATTCATTTCTTTAGCTTCCAGCATTATCGTGGTTCAGTAAGTGTTGTAAACATAGAAGTTAGCAAAAGATTTCCTTTTTAAACACCCATTAGAGTGCCAACACACACCTAATACTGTTCTAGGAATAATTTCTTGACCTCACGTCAATCGTGATGCCATAGACGTTATTCTTAATCACGCACAGACGATGGCAGTCGAGCAAAACTTTTGATAAAGTGATAGGTGTCACCAAGCATTCGCCTCTACAAAGCAATTACTTGTCGTAAGCAGGTAACATATGCTTGTTCGATCCTCTGCGGGTTTCCTGTGGTTAGCGCGTGTTTTGAAACAACGCACAGGTGACACGTTAAAAATCAAATGCAGAGTGCAAAGCGGTGAACCGCTAGTTAATGAATATGTCCACATGGAACAGACCACAACACTGCTGGTCGATGTAATTACGCGGTCCATTCACATTACTGTGACCAGCGCCTATGATGGTCGTCAACATGCTATAACCACCCATAGAAGGCAGTTTGGCAGCACTAGCAGTCGATTGCTTAAAAAGTGTATCCTGGGGACGCTGAAAATAGTACAGTCGTTGTCGTAAAGTGAAACGAAGCGATTTATCTGACTCTTCCAGAAGGGCATAATCATTGGCTTTCGGGCCAAAGGTTGAAGCATTCCCGAAACAGCTAAGATTGTAAACTAATCGCGTACAGCCACGGTTAAAATATACCGTGTAGGGCAAAATGACAATATTCACAACTAGCGCAGAGGCATGTATGGTGCTCCACTGGCCATAGACGACAAGGGACGACGACGGCTACAGAGATGTACGTAGACGAGCAACTGACCACCTAGATAACCTAGGAGCTACACTACTGGCCATTAAAATTGGTACACCACGAAGATGACGTGCTACAGACGCGAAATTTAACCGACAGGAAGAAGATGCTGTGATATGCAAATGGCTAGCTTTTCAGAGAATTTACACAAGGTTGGCGCCGCTGGCGACACCTACAACGTGCTGACATGGGGAAAGTTTCCAACCGATTTCTCATACACAAACAGCTGTTGACAGGCGTTGCCTGGTGAAACGTTGTTGTGATGCCTCGTGTAAGGAGGAGAAAGGCGTACCATCACGTTTCCGACTTTGATAAATTTCGGATTGTAGCCTATCGCGATTGCGGTTTATCGTATCGCGACATTGTTACTTGCGTTCGTCGATATCCAATGACTGTTAGCAGAATATGGAATCGGTGGGTTCAGGAGGTTAATATGGAACACCATGCTGGATCCCAACGGCCTCGTATCACTAGTAGTCGAGATGACAGGTATCGTATCCGCATGGCTGTAACGGATCGTGCAGCCACGTCTCGATCCCTGATTCACCAGATGGGGGCGTTTGCCAGACAACAACCATCTGCACGAACAGTTTGACGACGTTTGCAGCAGCATGGACTATCAGCTCAGAGACAATGGCTGCAGTTACCCTTGACGCTGCATCACAGACAGGGGCGCCTGCGATGGTGTACTCAACGACGAACCTGGGTGCACGAATGGCAAAACGTCATTTTTTCGGATGAATCCAGGTCCTGTTTACCCCATCTTTATGGTCGCATCCGTGTTTGGCGACGTCGCGGTAATCGAGCATTGGAAGCGTGTATTCGTCATCGCCATACTGGCGTATCACTCGGCTTGATGATATGGGGTGCCATTGGTTACACATCTCGGTCACCTCTTATTCACATTAACGGCACTTTGAATAGTGGACGTTACATTTCAGATGTGTTACGACCCGTGGCTCTACGCTTCATGCGATCCCTGCGAAACCCTACATTTCAGCACGATAATGAACGACCCCATGTTGCAGGTGCTGTACGGGCCTTTCTGGATACAGAAAATGTTCGACTGCTGCCCTGACCAGCACATTCTCCAGATCTCTCACCAATTGAAAACGTCTGGTCAATGGTGGCCGAGGATCTGGCTCGTCACAATACGCCAGTCACTACTCTTGATGAACTGTGGTATCGTGTTGAAGCTGCACGGGCAGCTGTACCTGCTCTGTTTGACTCAATGACCACGCGTATCAAGGCCGTTATTACGGCCAGAGGTGGTTCTGGGTACTGATTTCTCAGGATCTATGCACCCAAATTGGGTGAAAATGTAATCACATGTCAGTTCTGGTGTAATATATTTGTCTAAGGAATACCCGTTTATCATCTGCACTTCTTCTTGGTGTAGCAATTTTAATGGCCAGTAGTGTATCAACAGTGTCTCCTCAACGATCGTTCAACGAACGTTGATGTGTATAAGCCTCCACATCACGTGCCTGGTTCATGTATCCATGCTGGCCGCTGTTCATAGTGGACGAAGGTTGGAATTTGCACACCAATACCGCAAATAGACGTCCACTGAGTTGCATCAGGCAGCCTCTAAGATGAATCCCGTTTTGCCCACCATCAGCGTTAAACGTCTGAAAGCAAACACCTGCAACAATCGTCGGAAGGGTCCAAGCTGGAGGAGGGAACTTTATTGATCATAATTCCCGTAATGGCAGTTATTATTAATAGGATGGATTGGACACATTTCACTGATCAGGAAAGAGAAGTGATTAATGCACTGGACTAGTATTCAGGAGGAATGGAGTTTACCCCTTTCATGCCAGCACATTCGACCCCACCACTTATGGTACCAGCAATACTCTAACGTATGATGTATTGCCTATCACCAGGCACAACGAACAGCTATGAATAGAACTTTATGTTATCCTTCAACGACAGAGCTTTCTGAACAAATGATTTGGCACGCAATTTGTTAGTATAAAATTGTTTTATGTGAACTCTCGTGTTCTAAAAATATGGACTTGAGTCACTTTCAGAATAAAAGGTCAATATATGAAAATAGTAGGCTAGGACGTTTGTAATACAACCGCCACTCCACGGCGAGAAACAGGGAAAGCTGCGCCACCAGATGCAGGGAAGCATGAATATTCGCGCTGGCTCGAACCGAGAAACACAATTCTCAGTGCGCGGGTAAAAGTGTTAAATCCTCCTCTAAGCAACCGTAATTAGATTTTCGGTTGTCTTCCTGAATAGCTTAAGACAAATGCGGAGATGATTCCTCTGTAAAGGACACAGTCGATTTCCTTCAACACACTTGTCCAACAGGATCTTGTTCTCAATCGAAAAGATGCTAATCGGTAATCTTCCCTCCTTTCAAACCATGTCCACAGAGTACCTATGAGCCATGTAGTCTACTCGACCACGAAAGCATGTTGCACAAATGGAAAAAGTTTTAAAACTGTAGATTTCATTTTCTATGTGTTTAATGAAGGTTTTAATGTCTGCTTCGAGTGCTAGGAGAGCTGCAAAGATAAGCATAGGAGATCTGAGATGACTGTAAAGTAGATGCCACGTCTACAGTTGTTTAATTTGCGGTATATTTAATACTGAAAAAAATAGTGTGCTACTGGTAGCTATAGCCGCAGATCGGTTTTACTGGCTGACACGTTTCTTTCATGCAGATTGTTATAGCAGCTTTGCAGATGCATAAGGCATTAGACCGAGGTAGATAATTTCTTAGCCTAATTTTTTTATTGGCTTTATGTATTCCTTTGAGAGTCTATTTTTAGGATTCATTCATATAAAGTGTGCCATAAAAGTTAAAATATCTTAAAACCGCGATTTACTGTATGAGGGTCTTGCACGTTCGAGCACTCAGTTGCAACCGATTGTAATAGTTACCGACGGATTAGGGATGCTGTTTGTTTCGTATAGTATCACAAAGGGTTTCAGTATAGTCTAAAATACTATTTTCACATGATTTCTCTTCGTAACAGGATTCTTTTATGGTAAACAGCCTAAAAGCACGTGCTTGTCTCTTATCTGCTTAACCCGTCATTTCGCTTGTTTTTTTATACGAAGTAAAACGTGAGTGCTTGAACATGACAAACAAACGTATTTGTACGGATAGAACAATTTTGAAAAGTAATCCCAACCGTGCAAATAACGCTTCGGTAGGTAAGCGGATACCAGTTAATCCGTATATTTTTGTCAAAGTGAGAGTGTTTCGACATAAAAAAGGCCAACTGTGCAGTGGTAGCATTGCCGACCAAAGGTTTGTTCTGTTTCAGTATTAAAAAACACAAGCTGAAACTTAAAAACGCATGTTCTTTTTTTTTCAAAACAACATTTTGCAATTTGGCAGGACCTATAACTTATGAAATATACATGCAGTTACATTGTACCTTGACTCGGAGTTTTTTCAGCTATAGTACGTAGAATTTTTGCGAAATATTTTTAATTCCGATTTTGGGTGCACGTGTTTATAATAAATTTCTTGTCGAAACAATAGACTTTTATTTCAGAATGCCGCCATTTTGTTTAAACATCCTTACGTACTGCATTAGAAAATATCATCAGTTTCTAAGCAGTTATGAATTTTTGTTCTAGACCGAGAACTGTGGCGTTCAGAGCTACCTCCAATCGCCCTCGCACTACGCGAAAGCTTTTCGTCGATTTAGTGTAGTCTCCTCTGGGTGCAAACTTATTACTTAAAAAAGAATACATAATACAATCTTAAGTGTATATAATAAGTCTACAGTCAGTTATGTAATTTGTTGTTTTGCTGAAACAGTCATGAAAATTGGTTCCAATATGGAGCGTCGTCCTGGTCTACCTCCTTAATGAGTGCGATGCATGTTCAGTGAAACAGGAGACCATAGCGCTGCTAGCGTCCTACCATGGAGTTCGCTTTACAAAGCGCAGTTGCCGGCGTAATTGACGCGAGGCTGGTCAAAAGCCGCAACACAATAACAGCCTCGCCGGTATATAATGTTGCTACTACTGTCCAGGGCATCGTCAAGTTCTGCTCTTACTCTTTTACGACTCCCTGATGTCCGGTGGCTTCTATAAATAGCGTGTACTTGCATATTAATGCAAGGCGCGCCCGGGCGCGCGAGTGACGGAAATTTAGCAGTGCTCTCGACTGTGTGGTAATTCCACCGGTGACTCACGAGAGGTACTGGTACACGTTTAAAATCGTTTGTGACAGCCCCCACAACACTTCAAGAGTTGGCGTAGATTTCCGTCTGCTGCTACGGTCGTTGCAAATTGTTTGTAAGCGTACTGACGGCTAGCTTTTTGACAGACAACACGGTTCTACTGGTAGCTGCACACACACAACGTTCCGCAATCCACTATTCAGTGCATGGGGGAGAGTACATGGTACCATTATTATCAATTTTCTTTCCCCTCATTCGCGTACTGAATGGGCGGAAACTGACTGTATGTCTCTGCGTGGACCCTAATCTCTCTCATCTTATTCTAACGATGCCTACACGAATACGAATATACGAATACAATCGACTGGCCAGTCGAATGTTTTTTCGTTGGGTCAGTTTTTTTTCAGTCAAATGAAACAAGTTTCTGCTGCCACGTCAGCTTATGAATGTTTCCACTCAATCCCCGTCTTTGAACAGCTTCACTTAATATGAAACCCCCGACCGACACAAGCCTCTGACAGTTATACGAATCTTTTACTCAACCTCCGGGTTGTGATTTTATTTACATGCTTTTCCAGCATTTTCGGGTATAGATATACATGAGCAGACAAACAACATTCCAAAGAGTTTGAATAAAAAGTATATTTCTAAAAATGAAGTATTTTAAAATTAAATTTATTTATTTTAACACGAATTTTTCGTTCTTCCGGCATTAAATGTGGATTTTGGGTGGTTTTAAAAATTTAATAACAGGTGATACATTATAAATTCATTTTTAAATAAACTAACAATTACTTTTTTATTTAAATTTATTAGATCTCTGTATCGGCTTTACCACCCGCTGAGATGACGTGAGCAGCAAGCATACAGATAAAATTTATTTAATTGTTTGGTGACTAACTTACTTGCTTTTTAATCACACACTGTCACCTGTCAGCACTATTTTTTTCGCGAGGAATGTTTATCATTCGCTAATCTACTTTCAATTTCTGAAACATATAATTTTACATAAAGCTTTACACATGGCTGCGTTGTCAGCGACCGTTACAAGGTAAAATTAAAACAATTGCAGCCCCCGGTCGTGCAAATGAAGTCTTCTTGACCTAGGTTTCTGTCACTTCTAAGAGTACTTTCATCAGAAATAACAGATTTAAAAGTGGCATGTCACGTATAAAATGACGCTTTAGTCACAAACTATTAAAATAGAAAACATAGAGGCAGGCCACTAATTGCTTCACCACATGCCGAGCTGCCAGTTTTAAATGTTTTATTTCCGATGAAGGCACTCTTAGAAGTGGCCGAAACCTAGGTCAAAATGACTTCATTTGCGCTACCGAGGGCTGCAATTGTTTTAATGTTATATAATTTTACAGTATATATTGTCCTTGCAGATACTGTACATCGAATTGAATTTATCTTGAGGATCACTTTTTATACAAGCTTATGATTTATACCATTGCTACGCCACAAAGGTTTTCAGCATTTTGATTCTTGCAACTATCAAGTAAACGATTATTCATAAACATAGACGAAAAAATAAACCAGAAGTTAATTCCGATAATTTAGTTGGAACAGTGTCCAAAGACGTGACAGATTTCTTGAAAAAAATTAGTTTTCTTGAATCGACTGTTATTTATTTCCATCGTAATTTTACTTTACGTACTACGTCGTTTCGGCTGTGCAGCCATTTTCAGATAACACATTTAATCCGTTAACCACATGTTTTCGGTTTCTCATTGGCAGCCCGTAGCCGGTCGGATTTGAAAGCTGTAGCCATGATATTCGGTACAGTACAAACAGTAGCATATAACTACGCCATTTACTATTGCCAGGTAAAACTAAACAGGTTAGTGTTACCCGACAATAGTAAATGACGTCGTTACATGCTACTGTTTGTACTGCACCGAGTATCATGCCTATAGCTTTTAAAACCGGCCAACTACCGACTGCCCGTGAAAATGACTGTAACCCAGAACCTATGCAGTTAACAGGTTAAACATTTTACTTGAAAATGGCTACACAGCCGAAACGACGTAGTATCCAAAATTTTAAAAAAACTGGAACTAAATAACAACCGCTGCAGGGCATTTAGTTCTGTCTAAATGGTACTTATTGACAACTAAAAAAAGTCGAATGTAAATTATCAATGACGACAGACGATAACAGACTGCAATAAACAATATTGATATAACAGCGCCAATATGATCCAAAGTTTTCCTTCAGAACCGAATGCGCCGCAAATAAGCGGCTCCAATTGTCGCTTCCAGTGTTCCCGACGGATGCGAACATCGTTACAAACTATTCTAAAGTGATGACTAAAGACCGGCTTAACTGTGGAACAGTAGTACCAGCGTGTGAATGTGGACAGTACTTCTTTATGCCCTAAAAATTCTAAAGTCGTCACTTTTCAAAGTCTGTAAAATGTAAATAGATGTGAGTGGGTGCGATTTGTACTTCTACATCTACATCTACACTTATACTCCGCAAGCCACCCAACGATGTGTGGCGGAGGGCACTTTACGTGCCCTTTCCTGTTCCAGTCGCGTATGGTTCGCGGGAAGATCGACTGCCGGAAAGCCTCCGTGCGCGCTCGAATCTCTCTGATTTTACATTCGTGACCTCCTCGGGAGGTATAAGTAGAGGGAAGCAATATATTCGATACCTCATCCAGAAACGCACCTTCTCGAAACCTGGACAGCAAGCTCTGAACAGCGCTTCTCTTGCAGAGTCTGCCACTTGAGGTTGCTAAACATCTCCGTAACGCTATCACGCTTACCAAATAACCCCATGACGAAACGCGCCGCTCTTCTTTGGATCTTCCCTATCTCCTCTGCCAACCCGACCTGGTATGTATCCCACACTGATGAGCAATACTGAAGTATAGGTCGAACGAGTGTTTTGTAAGCCATCTCCTTTGTTGATGGACTACATTTTCTAAGGACTCTCCCAATGAATCTCAACCTGGCACCCGCCTTACCAACAATTAATTTTATATGATCATTCCATTTCAAATCGTTCCGCACGCATACTCCCAGATATTTTACAGAAGTAGCTGCTACCAGTGTTTGTTCCGCTATCATATAATCATACAATAGATCACACTTCTTTCTATGTATTCGCAATACATTACATTTGTCTATGTTAAGGGTCAGTTGCCACTCCCTGCACCAAGTGCCTATCCGCTGCAGATCTTCCTGCATTTCGCTGCAATTTTCTATGCTGCAACTTCTCTACAGCATCATCCGCGAAAAGCCGCATGGAACTTCCGACACTATCTACTAGGTCATTTATATGTATTGTGAAAAGCAATGGTCCCATAACACTCCCCTGTGGCACGCCAGAGCTTACTTTAATGTCTGTAGACGTCTCTCCATTGAGAAAAACTCTTCAATCCAGCCACACACCTGGTCTGATATTCCGTAGGCTCTTACTTTGTTTATCATGTGACAGCGCGGAACTGTATCGAACATCCTACGGAAGTAAAGTAAAATGGCATCTACCTGGGAGCCTGTATCTAATATTTTCTGGGTCTCATGAACAAATAAAGCGAGTTTGGTCTCACACGATCGCTGTTTCCGGAATCCATGTTGATTCCTACAGAGAAGATTCAGAGTTTCCAGAAATGACATGATACGCTAGCAAAAAACATGTTCTAAAATTCTACAACAAATCGATGTCAGAGATATAGGACTATAGTTTTGCGCATGTGCTCGACAACCCTTCTTGAAAACTTGAACTACCTGTGCTCTTTTCCAATCATTTGTAATCTTCCATTTCTCTAGAGACTTGCGGTACACGGCTGTTAGATGAGGGACAAGTTCTTTCGCGTACTTTGTGTAGAATCGAATTGGTATCCCGTCAGGTCCAGTGGACTTTCCTCTGTTGAGTTATTTCAGTTGCTTTTCTATTGCTTGGACACTTATTTCGTACCCGTCAACGTGATTTTCTTCACAATATGCAGTACCTGACAAAGAAATGTGATGCACTCAAAAGGAGAGAAAGAAACGAAATGAAACTTGACGGTTTGATAGTGTATGTGATGTCATTTCGCTGATTACAATGTCCAGTCAAATTTACAAAGAATTTGGTAGTATGTGAACTTATCAGGATGACGCCGCACATCCTCTGTCCTGTATGCGTCCACTGATTCGTTGAGAAGGGTGTCACGAAGCCACTGTAACCTTTTCTGAGGCTTGAAGGCACGCAACTGTTGTAATTTTTGTTACAGGTTCTTGAGATACCGGACTCTGCCACCGGGACGGAGTTGACTTCTGAACTATACCCAAACAAGGTTGTACCAGGGACAGATCTAGGGATCTCGCTGGCCACACGAGTATTTCAGCACCACGCAAATATTTCGTAGAGACAGGTACCGTGTGCCGACGAGCACTGTCCTTTTGAAAAACGGTACAATACTGCTGATGAGAGGTGACGCATGAGGACAAAGGATGTCCGTGATGTGTCCCCGTGCCGTCCGAATTCCCTCAATCATTACTAGGCGTGACCTGAAGTCATTCCGGAAGCACCCCACACCACGACACCGCAACAAAAGGAAGGCGCTCGCAAGGCCTGTCAAATTTTGTTTTGGGTGCAGCTAGTAATTGTGGCTGAATTTAGAGGTGAACAATCTTTGCAACATTCATTCTAGGGTACAAACATGTCCTACGGACGAGTACGTACTCCTATCGAACAGCTTCAGCCATTTCAACAGGATCGCATTGTGAGCGTGTGGGAAGCTTTTGTGTCTGTGTAACATTCCCACCCTCAGACCAGTAGCCCAGATTCTGGACGTCCGCCTAGTACAGACGCACCCCACGACTGATGCATTGTGGGAACAACCGTGACAGACCGATCATCACCCGGGGACGAAATCCAGACACACGCTGCACCTGCTAGGAACGGCTGCTTGCATTGTGATTAAGATCATGTCTGCAGGCTCCCTCAGACACCACTTCACCGCCGAACATGGCTAATCTAGTGTCGTGAAAGGGTTGACTGGAGAGTAGATTGGCACCCTGTTAACTTCAGTGAAAAGAGTAGGTTCTGTCTGTATGCAGAAGATGGACGTAACCGTGCATGGAGTATTCTTGGAGAGCTGCCTCTTCCAGATCGCATTCGCCCCCGGATTCCATCACAGACTTCATGGCGTGGGGACCCATCACTTTCAACTCGCTATCTCGTTTGGCGGTTCTGCAGGGTAGTAACCAGTGCCCGCTAAACTGCCATTTCTTCGACAGGAAGATGGTATGCTCTTTCAGCAGACTAACGCATGTCCACATACGGGTGTAGTGGCGCAACGTGCTCTTCGTGATGTACAAGTATTGCCCTTGCCAGCAGGATTACCATGTTCCTCGTCAAATGAGCATGTAAGGGAGATTGTGAAGCCTGTAAGAACTATTTCTGAATTTCAACTAAAAGAGCAAGATGCTGGGGACAATCTATCGGTAGCTTTGTGACCTTTTGCATGCGAGAATAATCACCTGCGTTGCCGCCACAGGGTGGGTGCCCTCTGCCTGGCACTTAAATGTGATTTGCACAGCTTCCATGTAGATAGATATATAGATACCACTGCTAGGGGCATCCTTTACTGTGACGTGTGTTCTATTTAGCAGACCTCGTCATTGAGAGTGTTGCTTTTTTTCTGGCAGCGTTCTAAATGGACTGAGACATCCCCTTAGAAAAATTAAGAATGACTGTGCTGGTAAACTTTTACGTTATTTGATACAAAGACAGTTGAGTAAAACTGAACGTGCTCAGACATTTCTCTCTTTACTTATTCTGATCATCAATAAACTGACACAAAATATTTTTAGCGCAACGCAATCTGACTTTCAATAATCCCTACAAAAGAATGGCCCTGACTAACAATAACCTACACCTTTCATGAATCACTTACCTCACAAAAATCTTCGTTACTCGAACTACTGCAATACAGCGAGCGCCAATACTGCCAGCTAAATAAAAGATTCTAACTACGGAAGACACTAATTACTGATAGGCATAGTCAGCAAATGAAAGATTTTGATAGAGAACAAACAATGTATTTACCTCAACCGGTCTCAAAATTCTGCCATCTCTCTCCCCACATCCAACACTGCTGGCGGCTCACCTCCAACTGCGCAACATCCAACTGCCCAACACTACAATAGCAAATATTCCAACAATGAAAATCAGCCACAGCTGCACACAGCACAGTCAGTGATTTTCATACAGAGCGCTACGTGGCGTTACCAACATATAAACTTAAACAGCCTACTTGCAAGACGTCCTGCAATTCCTCACAATAGTACGGCGACCACACTTGTCTGTACACAATAGCGTTGTCAGACGACAATCTTATAGTGCTGCGGATCCTGTCCGATACATGATTTATATACTGAAAATGTTGAGAGTTTCTGTTACACTTCCTTGAGGCACACTCGATGTCACTTCAGTTCTGTCGACCATTCGCTGTCCAACATAACGCACTGGGTTACATTAGGCAAATAATCGTGCAGCCGGTCAAATTTTTGGCAAGGCACTCCGTATGATCGTATCTTGGTTAGCATCCGGCGATGCGGTACAGTGTCCAACTTCGTATAGTAATCAAGGAAGACACGATCTATTTTTTCACCTGATCTGTTGTTTGCAGGATGTCGTGAATGAATTAAGCAAGCTGTGTTTCTCAGGAGTGCATTTTTTCTGAATCCGTGCTGGTCTTTTGAGAGTAGTTTGTTTCCTAACAAATACGTGATCTTTTTTTTTTTTTTTTAGCTAAGGAAATGATGTAGGATCCTGCAACTGGCTGACGTTAGCCATTATGACTGCTGCTCTGTTTTTAAGCAGGGGTGACCTGTGCTCTTTTCCAGTCACACGCGACTACACGCTACGCACGCGATTCTCGAGAAATATGAGCGAGCAGGGGAGTTAATTCGGTGTCGCATTCAACACAAACTTTAGCTTGGTACCTTCATCTCTAAATTCGTATTGAACCCTCACGGAAGGCGGTGGTATTCCTCCGCCGTCGCTGTGAGTGTCAAGCAAATTTATCAGTGGAGTATAACACACAGAACTATCTTAATGTGTACCATATTATCAGAAAAGAAAAACTGGATTCTGGCTCTGCCGTAGTTAAGAGGCCAGTGTTCAATGGATCGTGACAGCGTAACAACAGGCTGATATGAGTAAAATCAAGAACAGCGAAGAAAAAAGTCTACAAAATAATTGGCCTTTGCTTTTTTAATATCCTTGAAATAATGTTGGCTGCATATCTCCAAAAAACGGAGATGGGCCAATTCGGGCCTTCAGAATCCTTTCACCCCAGGTTTCGAGAGATTTGGCGTAGGTAGTCTTCCCGCATTGAGCAGAAATCAGTGAAAAATCCTGGTCGTTTCCTAGGCAGCTAGGAACACAAACGGGGTAAAGGTATGTAACTCTTCAAAATTTTTTGATTGTTCGCACCACACAGAAGAGAAAGTAATCCACTGCGTTATTTTTGTTTTGCCCAAGACAACCGTCACTTATTAAACCCAGCACCTCAGTTAGTCTGAGTGTCGGATGCTGTTTATGAAGTGGAGCAGTATCGTGATAATCTCATTGGGATCCATTCTTTCCCTCCTTTCCCAGTATCTGTATATTTTGACATTTCCTGTTCCCAAGTCGTGTATCTCAAAGACATTATACCACAACTGAAGCATGTAGTAAAAATGGCTCTGAGCACTATGGGACTTAACCTCTGAGGTCATCACTCCCTTACAACTCAGAAGTACTTAAACCTAACTAACTTAAGGACATAACACAAATCCATGCCCGAGGCAGGATTCGAACCTGCGACCGTAGCGGTCACGATGTTCCAGGCTGTAGCGCCGAGAACCGCTCTGCCACTCCGGCCGGCGAAGCATGTAGTATGCAACACTGCTTGCTAAATGAGGAAAACATACATTCTGCACAAGATCAATCGAGATGCAGTTAACTTTTCCCTGTCTGTCTTTCGTAATAAGTGCTTTTGTTTCATCCGAGAAAGCCTACACTTTTCTGAGGTGACTGGCTTTCTGTACCTCAAAAGCTTTTCTCTCGGTATCTTCTTTACCTGCGTTTATTTTTTGCTGAAGCGAATCGTATTCTTTGCAAGTGTCACATCTGGTACATCCGGAATGTCTATTGAAAGATTTGGTAATCTGGCAGTAAAGTTTGTACAGAATATTTATTCGGTAGGTTTTATGTAAAACGACGTGCAAATCTTCAACAGTGAGATCTTCTGGCGAACAGCGCCTATTGAGATTATCTCTGAGTAATAGAATTTCCGGGAGGCCACTCTGGAGAACTGATGTATAACCTAGATGGACGAGGGCAGTTGTAAACGAAGTGTAGCGTATCAATGGTTTATGAGGAGTTGAGCAGAGCGCCCGCACTGCAGCTGCATGAAGCACTGCTGACTGTACTGTTCTTGCTAGCAATAGCCGACACTTGTGAGGTTTTTGCAGAATCACAGTATTTTTAGAGACTTATGCAGTACCACTTTAGGTTTTTTTTATAGCTAGTGGTGTTTTGGATAGCAACGGCTCAATTTAAATATGTTCTTACTTTTTTAATCACCCTGTAGTTCAGACAAGAACCCAATAAAAGCTTTTGAAATCTGGTATTACAGGAGGAAGCTAAATATTAGATGGGTAGACTGGATAGCTAGTGAGGAGGTTCTGAATCCAACTGGGGAGAAAAAATTTCCATAATTTGACAAAAAGGAGGGATCGGTTGGTAGGACACGTCTTGAGGCATCAAGGAATATTCACTTTGGTAGTGGAAGGAAATTGGAGGGGGAAGGGAGGAGGGGGAATAGTAGAGGAAGGCCGGAGCTTGACTACAGCACAAAGGTATGTAGGTTACAGTAGCTACGCAGAGGCTCGCCTAGAGAGCTGCAGCAAAACAGTCTTCGGACTGAAGACAACAATAAGCAAACCGTTATTGGCCGACCTACACTATGCAATCAAAAGTATCCGGACACCTGGCTGAAAATGACTTCCAAGTTCGTGGCGCCCTCCATCGCTAATGCTGGAATTCAATATGGTGTTGGCCCACTCTTGATGACAGCTTCCGCTCTAGCAGGCATAGTTCAATCAGGTGCTGGAAGGTTTCTTGGGAAATGGCAGCCCATTCTTCACGGAGTGCTGCACTGAGGAGAGGTACGGATGTCGGTCGGAGAGGGCTGGAACGAAGTCGGCGTTCCAAAACATCCCATAGGTGTTTGTAGGATTGAGGTCAGGACTCTGTGCAGGCCAGTCCATTACAGGGATGTTACTGTCGTGTAACCACTCCGCCACAGACCGTGCATTATGAACAGGGGTTCGATGTGTTGAAAAATGAAATCGCCATCCCCGAATTGCTCTTCAACAGTGGGAAGCAAGACGGTGCTTTAACACCAATGTAGGCCTGTGCTGTGACAGTGCCACATAAAACAACAAGGGGTGCAAGCCCCCTCCATCAAAAACACGACCACACTTTAACACCACCACCTCCGAATTTTACTGTTGGCACTAAACACACTGGCAGATGACGGTCACCGGACATTCGCCATACCCACACCCTGCCATCGGATAGCCACATTGTGTATCGTGATTTGTCACTCCACACAACGTTTTTCCACTGTTCAATCGTCCATTGTTTACGCTTCTTACACCAAGCAAGGCGTCGTTTGGTATTTACCGGTGTGATGTGTGGCTTAGGAGCAGCCGCTCGACCATGGAATCCAAGTTTTCTCACCTCCCACCTAACTGTCATAGTACTTGGAGTTTGGAATTCCTGTATGATGGTCTGCGTAGATGTCTGCATTACGACCCTCTTCAACTGTCAGCGGTCTCTGTCAGACAACAGAAGAGGTCGGCCTGTACGCTTTGGTGCTGTACGTGTCCCTTCACGTTTCCACTTCACTATCATATCGGAAACAGTGGACCTAGGGATGTTTAGGAGAGTGGGAATCTCTCGTACAGGCGTATGTTGCAAGTGATGCCCAAGCATCTGACGACGTTCCAAGTCCGTGAGGTCCGCGGATCGCCCCATTCTGCTCTCTCACGATGGCTAATTACTACTGAGGTCGCTGATATGGAGTACCTGGCAGTAGGTGGCAGCACAATGCAGCTGATGTGAAAAACGTATGTTTTTGGGGGTGTCCGGATACTTCTGATCACATAGTGTATATCCGTAGAAACTGTACCTCACAGACTGCCTCTTGACCAGAGGCTCTCGTGCAAACAAACTGGCTACAGAACGAACCCAGGGGAGTGCGTATTGACGGGGACAGGGAGGTGCGACAAGGCGGTGCGCCGCTGCAAGTTGGCACTGCAGAGAAGCCAGCGGCGGTGGTTGCAGCAGTGTCGCAGCGGCTGCTGCAGTGGGCGCAGCCGGCCGCCGGCTGCAGACGGTGCCAAGTGGCCAGATCGAAGGTGTCGCGGGGAGGCTGGCCCGGCACCGCGCCGCGCCACGCAGCAGGGCACTGCAGGAGACCGCGCGGGCCTTCCGCGGTGGCCCCTCCAGCGAATCCACAGCGTCAAAGCTGCGGTTCCGAATCCACTCAGAGAGTTGGCACGCCGCACCGTTCATTTGTCAGGCATGAAGAACTGCGTTGAACTCTTTGCCCGGTCACCCTGAAACAGTTTATCCAAGCTTTTCGTAAGCCAATTTGGAGGAGGGGGAAATTCCGAGTTCTTTTCTCCCTTCAGTCTCGACCAATTGATCAATAGGCTTCCAACACCCACTCGATGTCGACAATATGCTACACTACTGGCCATTAAAATTGCTACACCATGAAAAAAATGCAGATGATAAACGGGTATTCATTAGACAAATATATTATACTAGAACTGACATGTGATTACATTTTCTCGCAGTTTGGGTGCATAGATCCTGAGAAATCAGTACCCAAAACAACCACCTCTGGCCGTAATAACAGCCTTGATACGCCTGGGCATTGAGTCAAACAGAGCTTGGATGGCGTGTACAGCTGTCCATGCAGCTTCAACACGATACCACAGTTCATCTAGAGTAGAAACTGGCGTATTGTGACGATCCAGTTGCTCGGCCACCATTGACCACACAATTTCAATTAGTGAGAGATCTGGAGAATGTGCTGGCCACGGCAGCACTCCAACACTTTCTGTATCCAGAAAGGCCCGTACAGGACCTGCAACATGCAGTCGTGCATTATCGTCCTAAAATGTAGGGTTTCGCAGGGATCAAATGAAGGGTAGAGCCACGGGTCGTAACACATCTGAAATGTAACGTCCATTGTTCAGAGTGCCGTGAATGCGAACAAGAGGTGACCGAGACGTGTAACCAATGGCACCCCATACCATCACGACGGGTGATGGCGATGACGAATACACGCTTCCAATGTGCGTTCACCGCGATGTCGCTAAACACGGATGCGACCATCATGATGCTGTAAACAGAACCTCGATTCATCCGAAAAAATGACGTTTTGCCATACGTGCATCCAGGTTCGTCGTTAAGTACGCCATCGCAGGCGCTCCTGTCTGTCATGCAGCGTCAAAGGTAACTGCAGCCATGGTCTCCGAGCTAATAGTCCATGCTGCTGCAAACGTCGTCGAACTGTTCGTGCAGATGGTTGTTGTCTTGCAAACGTCCCCATCTGTTGACTCAGGGATCAGGACGTGGCTGCACGATCCGTTACAGCCATGCGGATAAGATGCCTGTCATCTCGACTGCTAGCGTTGGGATCCAGCACGGCGTTCCGTATTACCCTCCAGAACCCACCGATTCCATATTCTGCTAACAGTCATTGGATCTCGACGAACGCGAGTAGCAATGTCGCGATACGATAAATCGCAATCGCGATAGGCTACAATCCAAAATTTATCAAAGTCTGAAACGTGATGGTACGCCTTTCTCCTCCTTACACAAGGCATCACAACAACGTTTCACCAGGCAACGCCGGTCAACTGCTGTTTGTGTATGAGAAATCAGTTGGAAACTTTCCTCATGTCAGTACGTTGTAGGTGTCGCCACCGGAGTCAACCCTGTGTGAATGTTCTGAAAAGCTAATCATTTACATATCACAGCATCGTCTTCCTGTCACTTAAATTTCGCGTCTGTAGCACGTCATCTTCGTGGTGTAGCAATTTTAAAGGCCAGTAGTGTATTCCACAACTTTCCCTTCTTTGGACGTCCACCACCACCCCACATTGTGGAAGATGTGTTCGATAAAACACTTACGAACAAAACGAAAGAATCATTCCTTTGACTGGAAGGTGGGGTGATTAGAGACGAATTACAGCTCGCTTTGGGGAAGGAAGGGAGAGAATATCAGCCTTGACCTTTCAAACGAACCATCTCGGGAGTGCCTCGAGCGATTTGGGGTGACCACGTCACACTTAAATCTTTACGGGTGGACGGGAATTGGAACTGCCATTTTCCAGACTGCAAAAACGTCTAGTGCCTTAGAACTACGCCACTTTCCTACATGGATCGTCGGAGATTTTTTTCTACTTACAGACAGGACAAGGAGAATCCCTTTTCGACGCCCCATTTTCCCAGCGATGTGCTCAATGTGGAGAGCACAGCCGAAACAAATCAATGAAATTCACTAACACAGAGTACAAATACGAGAGTAATCCCAAAATTAAGGTCTCATATGTTTTTATAAGTACATAGACCTGTTTATTTTTACAATGGTTTGCATCAGTTTACAGCTTGAACATTTAGCTATTTTCCGACACAATCACCATTACTGTCGATGCATTTTTGTAGACGCTGTGGCAGTTTTTGCATGCCCATGTCATACCAGCTCGCCACCATGCTCTTCAGAAAGTTATGAACCTTTCTTTAACCCCGTCGTCGGAGCTGATTCGCTTCCCGGCCAAATATTCTTTTAACCTAGGGAACAGGTGATAGCACTGGGCGCCAAGTCAGGACTATAGGGTGGGTGAGTGATTATGTTCCGCTGAAACTGTTGCAGGAGAGCAACGGTTTGCCGAGCGATGTGTTGGCGAGCGTTGTCATGGAGAATGTGTACGTCCTTGCTCAACATTCCTCTTCCCCGTTTCTGAATTGCCCGTTTGAGTTGTTTCAGTCTCACAGTACCTGTCACCGTTAATTGTGGTCCCAGCGGGCATAAAGTCAACCAACAATACCCCTTTCCGATCCCAAAAAATGGTTGTCATGACTTTACAGGCAGACTGTGTTTGTTTGAATTCCCGCGGCTTTGGCGAAGAAGGATGCCGCCACTGGCGTGATTGTTGCTTGGTCTCACCAGTGACAATTAAGTCCAGAAAGTTGTTCTGTTCGGCTGCAAGGCGGTGAAGAAATGCGCGGGAAGCATCAACTCGTTTCCGCATGTGGTCATCAGTCAGCATGAGTGGCACTCATCTTGCGCACACCTTCCGGTAGTTCAATGTTTCCGTTGAAATTCTGTGAGCGGTGTTTCGGGAAACCTCAGGAAGCAACGTGCACAGATCATCCAGGGTGATCCGCCGATATTCACGAATGCTCTGCCCAACCTTCAACACTGTCTCCTCAGAAATTGACGGTCTCCCGCTCCTTTGTTCGTCGTCAATTTCGTCCCGACCAGCTGCAAACTCTCTACACCACTTACGAACATTTTTGACATCCATGCACGACTCACCATACACTTCCGTCAATTGGCGAAAGGTTTCAATCGGCGCAGTGCCCTTTGCATTCAAAAACCGAATAATTGCGCGCAATTCGCACTTGGCGGTAACACCCAAAGAGAACTCCATTCTCAACGGCTGCCAGGCGAAGACTGAGCACCTCAGACCGGCGTGCGCATGTTTGCACACAAAGCTTGAAGCACTCTTCACAACAGTGTGACCAACTGCCACACAAAGTTCTGTACTTATAAAAAAATAGGAGACCTTACTTTTGGGAATACCCTCGTATATTGTCTGGCGAGATGCAGCAACACTGGTATGACTCTTTCACAATCTGTATTTAACCATTGTGATTCTGTCAACGATAAAAGAACTCTACCGTTGTGATGTAGGATTTATCGAACACATTTCGGCTCAATCGTGTCTTAAATTACGTTGTAGTCAAGTAAATACGCTAATCTAAACAATTAGGCTGTCTTGCAAAATATGACATGATTTAAAAACAAAACAGATGCTTTTAATTCTCTCTGATACAGTATGAAAGTCATACTTCATTTACAGCGTGACTTACTCCAATATACAGGATGATTCTAAAGTCACTATACATTTTGTACTTTTAACAAATTTTATTGAGCAATATATATTGGCACAGCAACTTATGTTACAATAGGACATAATTTCAGTACATTTCAGTGTGACCACCTTACATGTCTAGGCACCCCTCGCCCCCTCCCCCCCCCCCCCCCCCCCCCCATCCCAGCGCTGCACTTTAGACCGAAAAACCTGCCCAAGCATATCTGGTGTAACCTCAGCAGTTGCGGCTCGAATCCGCTGTGTTAAGTGTTCAATGCTGCGGATCTTCACCTGGTATACCTTATACTTGAAAAACCCCCATGCAAAAAAAGTCTAAGGGTGTGAAGCCAGGAGAGCGGGGTGCCCACATCCATGGAGAGGCACGACCAATCCATCTGCCGGGAAATGCTTGATTCAGAGAATCCCGAACAACGAGGGCAAAATGGGGTGGCGCACCATCCTGTTGATGCTACGGTGGCAGGTTCGAATCCTGCCTCGGGCATGGATGTGTGTGATGTCCTTAGGTTAGTTAGGTTTAAGTAGTTCTAAGTTCTAGGGGACTAATGACCACAGATGTTAAGTCCCATAGTGCTCAGAGCCATTTTTGAACCATCCTGTTGAAAAACAATAGTATCCCTAATCCGATCAGATATCAACTGGGCTCCAAAAACTGTTCCAACTTATCTAGGTATGTGGTTCCAGTAACGGTTTGTTCTGCGAAGAAGAAGGGCTCGTACACTGTTGACTTCGTTATCCCTAACCACACGTTCACTTTTTCTGTGTCCCGTTGCTACTCCTGCAGCACACTTGGTTGTTCGTCTGCCCATATCCTGCAGTTGTGTCTGTTCACATGTCACAGGTATGAAATAAATGTAGCTTCATCACTGAACAAGACATTTTGCATCAAATTATCATTTTCCGCAGCTTGTAGCAGGTCATGACACAGAGCTTGTCTGGCTGCGTAGTCCTCCGCTTCAAGCTTATGTACGACATGGATTTGGTACGCACGTTTGGGCAACTTGTAACGAAGAACTCTCCATACAGTGGTTTGAGAAATACCAAGTTCCCTACTGAGTCTCCTGGCAGATGCCGAAGGGCTACTTGTGATCGCATCCTACACACTTTGCACGGTGTCTGGCGTTATAGCCGGTCTCCCTGGACGTTCTTCATCTGCAACACTACCAGTACGCTGGAATTTATTGACGAGGGTATTGATAGCAAGCCTCGTGGGGCCTGTTTTCCGGAATCGAGGGGCAAAGTCTGTCCGCACCTGTTCATAAGTCATTCCACGAAGACGAGCAGAAACAACAGCGATTCGTTCTTCTTTGGTTAGCATACTGTCGTAGTACCTGCAAGAAACAAATATTCCGTTACTATATCACTGAAATGTATAGTGATTTTAGAATCACCCAGTAGTAACATAGCAATGGAGTCAGAAAGAGGATAAACGGTAATAATTAATGTGCCCCAATGAGGTGTGTATCCACTACTAGCAGGCATCATTACTTTGCACACGTGGTCATTTAGCGAGACTTGGAGAAGAATAATCTTCAGGTCTGTGACAGTCAAACATGCAGTCCCTGCTGCAACATATATTGAAAGAAAACCAAAATGATACCCTTATCCAGTATTTGGTCGTCATAGAATACTACGGCGGCTACCTTTTTGTTTGGTATCATCGAGAGATCGCGGTGCTACCCCAAAGTCGGCAACGCATATCGAGACCGCAGACGTTATCGCTGGCTCGGTGCAATCCGCAACGACATACGGGAGACGTTCCAGAAGACAACGCGTCCGCTCTCAGCATAGCGGTGCCCTCGCACAGGGGATCAGGGTAGGACCGGGCACAGAAGCGCTCTGCTAAATTCGTGACCTCGTCTGAAGGAGTCAACATTATAGTATAGGGCCACCGAATTGTTAAACTTTGTGATGCACTTGTAATTAAATAAAAATTGAAAATTGTACCTCGAGAGAAAAGTTTGTTAATTAGTGCATCAAGTGTTGCTTTCCTAGCTCTTGGCAGTTGTAAATTATCTGCTACTCCTGCCGCGAAGAAGCAGGTCGAAGTAAGCAGATCTTTTATTCAGTTATATAACAAATTTAACTAATATTTCCTAGTTTGATAAGCCTTCTCATAGAGCAATCAAAGAACCCACACTAATGGCCGGACAAAAGTAATTTCGTCTGGTCATAGTATTGTGGTAAAAAAAATACGAAAGGATTGCCAACGACATCACTCAACCTGAGAACCGAGAATCGTGTCATCACGTGGCTATCACATTCCAGTCGCCAAAAAAACTCTTACGGACGACGTGCATGTATGTACGTACAAAGCTGCTTGCTGTCTACGTCATCCACCTGCCACAAAGATGTAAAAGTGTTGATTGCCAATCTCTGCACTAAATGGCTGTGAAATGCTGTTCCACTACGGTACCCTGTCTTTGTAAGCCGTCTTTGCTATCTGAAAGGATCGCTGCAACTGAGTTGAATTCTTCCTTCTATTTTGACGAGCAGTGTCTGAGTTAGAAGTAAAGACTTTCTCTGGCTGTAGGTGCCAGCGAAAAGACTGCATGGTAGCAAAATTAAACTTTATTAGAATTCAAATGGCATTTGCTACTTGCCACTGTTACTGACCAATTGCGATCCTACAATGCAAAGCTCTGGAAGCCGGTAAACCACGTTGCTAAGACATTACGATGCCTTTGCTCATAAGCGAACAGTGTTTTCAGACACCGGCAACTCGAGGAGCTCTGATATTTGGACAAACACCTGCTTATGTAATTTGATTATTTGATATGTCTACGTAAGGAGACTGTTATTTATCTCACTTTCCTGTAATTTAGTGGTTGTGCTGCAAGCTGTCCCAGACACAAAATTCTCTCCCTGATGTACCAGGATTTCTTGACTGATCAGCTAATATATTTGAGCATGTAGTCGCTGCACAAGGCCGGTGCAGAATATTATGATGACACCACTTACTACCTACAGTTTATCTTCGAGCAACTTAGTGGATGAAATTCTCAGTTACGGTGTTCGTTGCAAATCCTTTACAAGTTTCTTCATTTTCTCCTGCCCGAAGACTAGTGAAGGGAACCTTGTCTTTACAACTACATTTACATTTATACTCCGCAACCCACCCAACGGTGTGTGGCGGAGGGCACTTTACATGTCACTGTCATCACCTCCCTTTCCTGTTCCAGTCGCGTATGGCTCGCGGGAAGAACGACTGCCGGAAAGCCTCCGTGCATGCTCGAGTCACTCTAATTTTACATTCGTGATCTCCTCGGGAGGTATAAGTAGGGGGAAGTAATATATTCGATACCTCACCCAGAAACTCACCCTCTCGAAACCTGGACAGCAAGCTAAATCGCGATGCAGAGCGCCTCTGTTGCAGAGTCTGCCACTTGAGGTTGCTAAACATCCCAGTAACGCTATCACGCTTACCAAATAACCCTGTGACAAAACGCGCCGCTCTTCTTTGGATCTTATCTCCTCTGTCTACGCGACCTTGTACGGATCCCACACGGATGAGCAATACTCAAGCATAGATCGAACGAGTATTTTGTAAGCCACCCCCTTTGTTGATGGACTACATTTTCTAAGGACTCTCCCAATGAATCTCAACCTGGCACCCGCCTTGCCAACAATTAATTTTATATGATCATTCCACTTCAAATCGTCCCGTACGTTTTATGTAGTTGGCAGAAGAATTTAGATGTTCGCCAGTACGAGGCAACAGCGATGTAGTCCTTGCTTGGCAGCGCTCTCTTAGGCGGCTAGCTACAGTATGGGTGGACGAATACGACGCAGTGCGCCAGCAGAATTTGGCCCACATCTATGAGCGCCATCTAGACGCTGCTGCTAGGAACTGAGAGGCGACGGGCGAGTGGTTGCGCCTTTGTGGTGGCCGCCTCTCGCTGTTTTTTGTTGTGTACCCTTAAGCCTGGAACACTATAGTTGATGTCACCAAGATTACAGAACAATAACTACACTGAGGTTAGAAAAGTCATGGGACATCTGCTAATATCGTGGCGGGCTCTTTTTTTCCCCGGCGTAGTGCAGAATCTCGACGTGGCATGGATGGACTCCGTGCAAAAATATTGAGCCATGCTGCCCCTACAGCCGTCCATAATTGTGGAAGTGTTGGTAGCGCTGGATCTTGTGCGCGAACTGACCTCTCAGTTATGTCCCCATAAATATTCGATGGTGTTCATGTCGGGCGATCTTGGTGGCCAAATCATTCACTCGAGTTATGTAGAATGTTCCTCAACCCAATCGCAAACTGCTGTGGCCCCATGACATGCCGGATTGTGATCCATAAATATTCCATAGTTGTTTGGGAACGTGAACCCCACGAATGGCTGCAAATGGTCTCCAAATAGCCGAACATAACCATTTTCAGTGAATGATTAGTTCAGCTGGACCATAGGACCCACACCATTATGAAACCACCACCAGCCTTCACAGTGCCTTGTACACAACATGGGTTACGATCTCATGAGAGGCGCTGCAGATGATGTGGTACTAGCAATCACATTCGCATCGGTCGTCTGCTGCCGTAGCCCATTAACCCCAAATTTCGCAGCATTGCCCTAACGGATACGTTCGTCGTTAGTCCCACATTGATTTCTGCGGTTATTTCACGCAGTGTTGTTTATCTGTTAACATTGACAGCTTCACGCAAATGCCGCTCCTCTCGGTCGTTAAATGAAGGCCGTCGCCTGCTGCGTTGTTCGCGGTGAGAGTGAATGCATGAAATTCGGTATTTTCTGTACAATCTTAACACTGTTGACCCCTGAATATTGAATTCAGTAACGATTTATGAAATGGAATGCCTCATGTGTCTAGTTCCAACTGCCATTACCCCTTCAAAGTCTGTTAATTCCCGTCGTGCGACCATAATCACTACGGAAACCTTTCCACATGAATTCGCCAATGCACAGCCCTTTTATATCTTGTGTACGCGATACAACCGACACGTGTATGTGTGAATTTCGCTATCCCATGACATCTGTCACCTCAGTGTTCTTCAACGAGCAAAGAAAAGTGGTACCACAAACATTGTCGCGATATGACCATAGCCTACGCGTCCTATGTACTATCACGACACAGCATCAGATAAACATACGGCAAAAGGTTTCTCACACAAGTAATATACACACGAGACACTTTCCCACATTGTAAGCCAGTGGCTGTAAATTTGGTATAAACGCTATACGATATGATTCAAATAATTCTACAGCGCTTATATTTCTCATATAAGATGACAACTCAAGAGTTTTCATCACACACGGAAGTGAACGTTTGGACTTACAGAGTTAACCTGCATAGTGACTCTAAGAACTATGGAAAGAATGTTTAACCGGACTGCGTTTTCATGTCTTATAGATATTCTTATTTTTAACTTAGATTGGTAGTACAGGTGTTGTGAATAGCACTGAAAAGTGCTATGGGCTTCCAGTGCATGTGGACTATGCTATGTTGGCCGACCGTGGTGGCCGAGCGTTTCTAGGCGCTTCAGTCCGGAACCGCGCGACTGCTATAGTCACAGGTTCGGATACTGCCTCGGACATGGATATCTGTGACGTCCTTAGGTTAGTTAGGTTTAAGTAGCTCTAAGTTCTAGGGGACTGATGTCCTCAGCTGTCCACTAGTGCTCAGAGCCATTTGAACCATTTTATGCTATATTATTTATGCTATATGCTATATTATCATAGCACTTTACGAGCATTGTCCGTCCCATTAGAAACACCAATAGCGCTGTACAATTGTTTACGCCACTGTTGGCGTCCTTCGTAGGAGGTGACTTGAAAATGATGGCTGTTAGGTACAATAAACGCTCCCTGACTTGCATATAACGACTGCTGCACAATACCTGGCATTTAAGACTAAATGTGCCTACTTGCTGCTCTGTCGTGGTTTCATAGCATCTGGTACAGTCGGTATGTAATTGTCAGCTACATTCCAGACACAGAAATATAATTGCGTGAGATCGAAGGGGATTGTATTCTACAAAGTTATCTATTCGTTCCATCAAATACTGGGAAAACGTTTTTCCAGACCTGCCTGCAGAACGTTCTACGGCGTGAGCTGGGACAGTCATCATGCTTTTACCCTATGGTCCTCGTAGACGTGTAGCGTTGGTGAAACACACTGACATGATCGTTGCATACTTGTTCCATCTCAGTGGCCCGTCTATGAAAATCATTTCCATTAGGTATCAGTCAATTAAAGTACAGCGCACATTCACGTTTCAGCGATGATGACTTCCCATTTCACAAAGCGTGTGGGGAATGGTTCGTCGACAGGCACAGATCCCGCACTAGCAGCGATTCTCACCTTTAATCGCATTGCAATATTTTGCTTGAATAAATCAGTGGCAGCTTTAATCCCGATGCCACATCTTTTTGTAGAAATATAATGTAGAATGCCTCTTTTTTGAATCTATGTCCGCTCATTCGCACCTGATAACTAGGTTGACTCTGGCATCTTTTCAAATTAAACCCCATAGACAGGAAAAAAATTTCCGTGACTTTTCTTACTAGTCTTGTAGTTGTGATCTGTTTCATAAAACCTGTGAAGGTTTTGCATTGTTGGTGTTGCTTTGTTTTCTTCATAATATCGCAGAAATTTCCACCTGGCAACACATTTATCCGTATCATCAATGGAATATTTATTGTGTGCGCTGCCTTCTTCATCTTCTTCTTCGGGGCAGATACCTGAATCCCACTGCATGCCACTGTTGTACGGCATATAAGTCCTCCTGCCATAATTTTCACGCCATCCTCCTCCTCCTCCTCCTCCTCCTCCTCCTTCACGTCGACGTCGTCGTAGCCACCGTCATTGTCATCGTCAATAATATAACGAAGTTAACACCAAACCGCCGTGGCTGTCCACGAAGGTTATTTTCCACCATAACACTTCTAGCTTGCTCTGTGAGGTAATAACGCGCACTACTTTGAATTGACATGGCACAGATCACCATCTCTCCTACTTTACAGAGCAGACAAGTCTCCGACCCCCACGTTCGGTGAAGAGTCGTGGAGTCCAAGCATTTAGCACCTAGTGATAGTTTCGCTGTCTTTCTACCTCTTTCCGTAGATGCTCGCGACAGTAGCACGTAAACATTCGACCAGTTTCACCGGTTTCGAAATACTCTACATCTACATCTACGTGATTACTCTGCTATTCACAATAAAGTGCCTGGCACAAGGTTCAATGAACCACCTTCATGCTGTCTCTCTACCGTTCCAGTCTCGAACGGCACGCGGGAAAAAGGAGCACTTAAATTTTTCTGTGCGAACCCTGATTTGTCTTATTTTATCGTGTTGATCATTTCTCCCTATGTAAGTGGGTGCCAACAGAATGTTTTCGCAATCGGAGGAGAAAACTGGTGATTGAAATTTCATGAGAAGATCCCGCCGCAACGAAAAACGCCTTTGTTTTAATGATTGCCACTCCAATTCACGTATCATGTCTGTGACACTATCTCGCCTATTTCACGATAATACAAAACGAGCTTCCCTTCTTTGTACTTTTTCGATGTCATCCGTCAGTTCCACCTGATGCGAATCCCACACCGCACAGCAGTACTCTAGAATAGGACGGACAAGCGTAAGGAGTCTCTTTGGTAGACCTGTTGCACCTTCTAAGTGTTCTTCCAATGAATCGCAGTCTTTTGTTTGCTCTACCCACAATATTATCTATGTAATCGTTCCAATTTAGGTTATTTGTAATTGTAATACCTAAGTATTTAGTTGAATTTACAGCCTTTAGATTTGTGTGACTTATCGTGTAATCGAAATTAAGCTGATTTCTTTTACTACTCATGTGAATAACTTCACCCTTTTCTTTATTCAGGGTCAATTGCGACTTTTCGCACCATACTGATATCTTATCTAAATCATTTTGCAAGTCGTTTTCATCATCTGATGACTTTACAAGACGGTAAATGACAGCATCATCTGCAAACAATCTAAGACGGCTACTCAGATTGTCTGCTATGTCGTTAATATAGATCAGGAACAAAAAGGGCCCATAACACTTCCTTGGGGAACGCCGGATGTTACTTCTGTTTTACCGATGACTTTCCGTCTTTTACTACGAACGGTGACCTTTCTGACAGGAAATCACGAATCCAGTCGCACAACTCGTTCACGGACTCTGCGAAATAATAATCTGCCCTTTGCAGCCAATTTGCAGCCCATCCCTTCGCTATGGTGATCCCCCCGTCCGTGTCTGCTGTACTCACACGCTTTTGTTAACGCGTCACGTGCCCGCAACGTCACCAGGCGGCATTCAACGTCGCGTCGGGCAGCGGTCAGTATGTAAGTCTGCAGGCTTTCGTGGCCGTTGTCACTGAAGTTAAAATCTTCTGGGTTATTAGGCCGCGTCATGTTTCTTCTAAAATGTTCGACGTTTCTACCCCTCTGCTGGGATCTTCCTCACGATCTTTTGGTGTCCACTACTGCTAGAACACTGTCAGAGACGAGTGTCGCGTCCACTTATAAAGGGGAATTTTCTGGCGTTCCTGCTGGAAAGTGGCAGTATTGGTTAAAATTCATATGGCTACCATTGTGGGGCCATACTCATAGGCTAATACAGAAGAAGGGGCGTTGGTAGGTTATGCCCTGTGGATACCATTGGCGGTCATCGTCATTGGATAGAAAGGCACTATTCCACACTTATACCGCTAATAAAAAAGACGAGGAACCGCCTTCTCACTCCGTCAGGTTATCGTTCGTTTCTGGGGTCACTGACCGCATAAGCAGAATTTTAAATAAAAATGGTATTCAGACATCTTTCTTTTGTCAAAACAAAATAAAAGACTTTTTGCGACGGTAAACGGATGCACCTGACTGCCTCCACAATGCAGGCGTCTATCAAGTGTCATGTGGCTGCGGCAAAGTGTATATAGGCGAAACGGGAAGAACTGATAAAGAACTCATTAAGGAACACGAACGCCACATGCGGCTACAACAAAGTGCAAAATCGCCAATAGCGGAACATCACGAGACCTGTGGCTCTGACATCGATTTTAATAACGTACGTGTACTGGCTAAAGAAACAAACATTTATAGAAGAAAGGTCCGAGAAGCGGTTGAAATTTCTAAGAATTCATCTAATTTCAATAGAGAGGAGGGCTATAGGCTTCCGGTATCGTGGCTCCCCGCCATCAAGGAAGTAAATACGCGGCCGCGGTGTGGTAGCGGCATAAACAACGCGCCGCAAGTCACCTCGGCGGACAATAACATTTTGAGTAAACATTCCCCCTCTCTTGCTCAGTCCGTGTAGAATCTAGCCACTGATGACGACCAACCAATAGCGGTAGCAGGCATTTCAACCAATAACACTTCTCCAGCATAGTGTGGAATAGCGCGTTTCTATCCAATGACGATGACCGGCAATGGTATCCACAGGAGATGAGCTACCAACGCCCCTTCTTCTGCATCAGAGCGGGAATATTAGCCTATGATTATGGCCCACCAACGGTATCCATATGAATTTTAACCAATACTGTCACTTCTCCAGCACGAACGCCAGAAAATTCCCCCTTTATAACTGGACGCGACATTCGGCTCTGACAGTGTTCTAGCAGTAGTGGACACCAAAAGATCCTGAGGAAGATCCCAGCAGAGGGGTCGAAACGTCGAACATTTTAGAAGAAACATGACGCGGCCTAATAACCCAGAAGATTTTAACTTCAATGGTCAGAATGTTTTGCCTCAGCAAAAAGTGGTTCAAATGGCTCTGAGCACTATGGGACTTAACATCTTAGGTCATCAGTCCCCTAGAACTTAGAACTAACAAACCTAAGGACAGCACATACATCCATATCCGAGGCAGGATTCAAACCTGCGACCGTAGTAGTCTCGCGCTTCCGGACTGCAGCACCTAGTACCGCACGGCCACCGCGGCCGGCTCTGCCTCAGCAGTGTACGCTTGTTATATTCCATGTGGCAACTCTGTAGTACATGATTTTCCTATTGCTTTTTTTTTCTTTTCTGAGGTATAGTCGTCAAGACTGTATCAATACTATTCCGAGGCTCATTATTTCAAAACAAAAAATAAAAGAATGGGAACGCACAAACCGAAGGAAAGTACGCAAAGCATTTGACATGGGGTACCGCGCGACTGCTTGCTGAGCTTGGCAGTGTCAGTGAAAACTGCCACATTACGGTGTCGGCATAACAGTACGCCGGAACTGAGGCGGTGTTGGCCGGTGTGCAGGAGGCGGAGTGGGGCGGCGCGGCCGGCGGCAGGGCCGAGCTGCCGGCGTGGATGGCGTCGGTGGCGCAGCGCATGGAGCGCCGGCGCCGACACCTGTCCGACGCCTGCTCCGCGCTCGGCCTCGACGCGCCGGGCAACGACTCGCTGCACCGGCCCAACCCCTGGGAGTTCTTCGTCAACCACAAGCACCACCTCGTCTGGTGCAACGTCTTCAAGGTACTGCAGCGCTCTCGCACAAAAAGCGAACAATACTCGCTAACTATGGGTGAATTTTCCCCTCAGCTTACCTTGCATTTCATTGTTTTTCTGCTTCTACATCTCTTTCTAACACATTCCAATCTCTCAGTCGCCTCATACTTGACGCACATAACTGCTTCAGTAATGTCTACTCCATATTTAATCTTTCTTTTCTATATTTTCTTTTTTTTCCTTTTTGCCAGTCACCCAACCACTGAATTAGATTCTCTTGGTAACTGTAGCTACAGCTGTTGTTGCTACTTCAGCCCGAACACTGGTTTGATGCTGCTCTCCGTGCTGTGCAGGCCTATTCGTCTCCAAATAACTACTGCAACCCACATCATTCTGAAGCTGCTTACTGTATTCATCTCTTGGTCTCCTTCTACGATTTTAACACCCCCCCCCCCCACACACACACATATATTCACTTCCCACCAATACTAAATCAGTGATCCCTTGACGTCTCAGTATGTGCCCTGGTGTGGTGGTGGTGTGTTGGGGCTTATGGGCGCTCAACATCGAGGTTATCAGCGCCCTGACACACATTAAAAGGAACGTATGTGGACAGACCTAAGAAAACTAAAGCACACACTCAAAGAAAGCAGGAAAAGAAGGAAAATGCTACATAAGAAAGTAAAACCTAAGGTTCAAATGGTTCAAATGGCTCTGAGCACTATGGGACTCAACTGCTGTGGTCATTAGTCCCCTAGAACTTAGAACTACTTAAACCTAACTAACCTAGGGACATCACACACATCCATGCCCAAGGCAGGATTCGAACCTGCGACCGTAGCAGTCGCACGGTTCCGGACTGCGCGCCTAGAACCGCGAGACCACCGCGGCCGGCAAAACCTAAGGAAAGGGGAAACATAGCAACAAGAATGTCACAGGAAATTGTTATTGGCTGGCCACTTACATAAAATATGGGCGAGCTTGTCACACAGTGAGCAAATTAAAATCCTCTCCCTAAAATCTTCGTAAAAACATTTGACATGGCACAGAACTTTAAAACTTTAGCCACATTCGTCCGAGTGTTGCCTAAAAGAGATGGCACGTCCGCTGGCAAGTCAGCCGCGGCCCGCTGGTCAGAAAATAAAACGCAATCCAATAAAACGTGGCGCACAGTGACCTGGACGCCACAAGCACCACACACTGGAGGGTCCTCTCGCCGGAGCAGGAAGCCATGCGTCATAGGGCTGTGGCCTATTCGAAGCCGAGTGAAGAGAACCTCGTCCCGTCTATGGGGATGAAAGGAAGTACACCACGCACGCGTTGTGGGCTTGACTATACGGAGCTTATTGTCAGTCATTTCCAGCCACTCATCATCCCATCGACGCATGACTCGTGAGCTCAACAGCGAGGTGAGTGCGTGCAGGGTGATAGCACACTGAGATTCTTGTGGGGCGAGACACGCCTCCTTGGCTGCGAGATCTGCCCTTTCATTCCCAGCAATGCAGACATGCCCCGGAACCCAGCAGAAAGCTACAACCTTCCCCAGTCGCTGTAGTCGGAGGAGGGCATCCTGGATGGTCTGGACTATTTTATCTGCCGGATGCAAACGGTGCAATGAGTGAAGGGCACTGAGTGAATCGGAACAGACAAGAAATTTAGGAGAGGAAGAATGTCTCATGTGCTCAGTGCCCGCAAGACCGCAGACAATTCTGCATCAAAGACAGTAAAAGTCTGAGGCAGTCGGACCTTGAGGACAGGATCAGGAAAAACAACGGAGCAACCAACGGAATCCCCTTGTTTCGACCCATCCGTAAAAAAGCTACATAGTCGTGGTGCTCAGATAAAATGGCAGAAAATGCTGCATTAAAAACGGTGGCAGGAGTTCAATCTCTCTTGTACTGCAATAAATCTAAAATCACTCCGGCCCGCTTCAGTAACCAGGGGGGCAGGCGGTTAAAACCCTGGATTTGGGGTTGAACAGACTCCACACCAAGCGACTCTAGCACACGTTGCACACGGATCCCAAACGGCAACGTAACCCGGGGGCGGCGGGAAAAAAGGCGGTCCAGAGGTGGGTGGGCAACAAGATGGTGAGCAGGCGAGCTTGGAGCTGCAAGAAACTTACAAGCCTGGCGCACCAGCAGGAGCTGCCGTCGGATGGTAAGTGGCGGTTCGCCAGAGGCTGGGTACGGGACTGGTCCGATAAGCACCCTTGGCCAGTCGAACCCCAGCATGGTGAACAGCGTCAAGGATCCGCAAATAAGATGGCCTCACTGACGTATATACTGTGCACCCATAGTCCAGCCGTGAACGCACAAAAGCTGAAGGAGACGCGTCCTGTCCGCTCCCCAAGACTTGTGGCTGAGGCACTTGAGGATGTTCAGTGTCTTCAACGTTCTGGCTTTCAAGTCACGTAGGTGTGGCAGCCATGACAACCTGGAGTCAAAAATTAGGCCCAGAAACCGCACTGTGTCTCTAAAATGTAGGACAGTATCCCCCATATCCAGGGCAGGCAAAGTAAAAAGACGACGAGAGCGATTAAAATGAACACAAACACACTTATCGGCAGAAAACCGAAAACCCGTCTTTGCAGCCCACTCCTCTAACCGCCGCACTGTTAGCTGCAACTGACGGCTCAGTATTGCAACACTGGAGGAGGAACAGAAAACAGCAAAGTCATTCACAAATAAGGAGCACTGTACTGGACTCCTCACTGTAGACGTTATACTGTTGATGGCTATGGCAAAGAGGGTAACACTGAAAACACTGCCCTGGGGGACACCGTTCTCTTGCTCAAAGCGATCAGACAGTGTGTTACCAACGCGGGTCCGAAAAAACCGCTGAGACAGGGAAGACCGAATGAAAATCGGGAGGCGGCCACGAAAGCCCCATTGATGCAGTTGTGCAAGAATACAGTGTCTCCAAGTAGTATCATATGCCTTACTGATATCAAAGAAGATACCGATACAGTGATGCTGACGGAGAAAAGCCTGCTGAATAGCCGCCTCTAGGAGGGTCAGGCTGTCGACCGTGGACCGAATTTTTCGGAATCCACACTGCAAGCGGCTAAGGAGCTGTCTGGTCTCTAACAGCCAGACCAGACGCCGGTTAGCCATCCGTTCCAGAGTCTTTCCGACACAGCTTGTCAAGGCGATACTACGATAACTACTGGGACATGTGAGGTCCTTTCCTGGTTTGAGGAGAGGGATGAGGATTACCTCCCTCCACGAGGTGGGGAACACTCCTGTCTGCCATATGAGATTAAAACATTCGAGGAGGATTTCCTTTCACGCCGCTGCCAGATGTCGAAGCATGGAGTACCGGATGCGGTCGTAACCTGGTGCAGCGTCAGAAGTCTCAGTAAGTGCCGATTCAAGTTCCCACATGGAGAAAGGGGAATTGTAGGCCTCAGAACTGTTTGACCGAAAGTCCAAGGTCGCTGTTTCGACAGTCGCACGATAGCGACGAAACGCTGGATCCTGATTTGCAGTGGCAGTACTTTGTGCAAAATGCTCTGCCAGCGTCTGAGCAGTGGCTCTGGGTGTCGTTTGGAGGCATCCCTGGTTAAGGACAGCAGCTATTGGTAAACGGCTAGATTTACCGGAAATCTTCCGGATGGCTTCCCATACTTTTGTGGAACAAGTGGAACGGTTGATGGAGTCAAGGAACTCCTGCCATGACCTTTTCTTGCTCTCTTTAATGACACGGAGTGCCTTGGCTCTCGCGATTCGAAAGGCGGTAAAATTGACCGCTGTTGGGCGGCATTTAAATCGGCGAAGAGCCGCACGCCTGTCCCGGATGACTGAACGGCACAAGGCGCGGCTTAAAAGCGCCAGAAGACTGTGGTATGGACAGGTCAGCAACATGATGGATCACAAGCGTGATGTGATCCACCCATTCCTGTACGCTACTGTGGCGATCAAAGACAGCCAACCGAGTGAACAGTGGCCAGTTAGCCCTGCCAGTCATCCACTATGGTGGCCGCTGCTCCAGCAATACACCATCCAGCAGATGAATGTGGATAGGGAAGTGATCGCTGGAATGAAGGTCGTCAATGACCTCCCAGTGAACAGAGTCAGTGAGGGTTGGAGAGCAGAAAGATAGGTCAATGGCTGAGAATGACCCTGTAGCAATAGAGAAATGAGTCGGAGTGCCTGTGTTGAGGATGCAACACTTGAGATGTTAGGAGGCTCTCCAAAATTCGACCTCGAGCGCAAAGAGAAGTGAGACCTGACAAGACATGATGAGCATTGAAGTCTCCCAGGAGGAGAAATGGGCGGGGGAGTTGGTCGATAAGATCTGTGAGAGCGTCTAAGGTCATTGCACCCAGAGGGGGTAAATAAAGGGAGCAAACGGTAAGCCTCCGAAGTGAATGAATTTCAACTGCAACTGCTTGCAGGTCAGTATCCAGGGGGAGAGCAGAGGAGTGGTGGTCATTATTGACAAACACAGCGACTCCGCCTTGGCCCTTTCTCTGGTCAGGTCATATTTGCGATATGACGTATAGCCCCTTAGTACAGGAGCATCAGATGGTTTTAAATACGTTTCCTGTAAACGCAAGCACAGGGGGCGTTGCCGTGCTAGGAGGTTCAGTTCCTCCACATGTGCCCGGAATTCATTCATGTTCCACTGTGTAATGGGATACATCTATCAGGGTGGGAGTACATTCACTCTCACTTTCTGTCGGGGAGGAGAGCCCACAACAGGAGGAGGCTCAGTTTTGGGGCGAGACGATTGCCCCAGTCTGACATCAACCTCCATCGCCTCAGAAGAGGAGTCGAGAGAGACGTCAGAGAGAATGACATCCACATCAGCAGACTGTATAACTTCAGTCTCCTTTAGTGGGCGAGTCTTCACCTTTGTCTTTGGCTTCGACGTTCTGGCCTGAGGTGGCATTGGAGCCAACACCTCAGAAGCAGTAGGGGGTGTAGCAGCGCTGGAGAGTGCACAAGACTGGACCCAGGAAGGGGCAGGAAGTTCCATGATGTCAGCTACTACGGCCTGGTAAGAAGGCCGGGGGGGGGGGGGGGGGAGGGGGGGCAGCAGGCTTCACAGGAACGGCAGCAGTACATGTACATTGACAAACACAGGTGCTAGTGCTGACAGTAGCACCTCCATTTGTGTAGCGGCATCGGTTTTTGGAGACTGGCTGTTTGAGAATGGAAGGAAAGGAAGCAGCGAACGTGGGCGGCTGCATGGACTTGTAAATTTTCTTCGCCTCACCATACGGGATGCGTTTTGTAGTTTTAAGTTCCTGGATCTCCCGTTCCTCAAGGAAAACTCTGTATTCCCTACTCCACACAGCGCGATCCCCAGAGCAGTTGACACACTTGGGAGGAGAGGAGCAACCAACTCCCTCATGGGCGGCCTTACCACAATTCCCGCAAGTGGCTTCCCCTCTACAGCCGAGAGCAGTGTGTCCAAAGTGTTGGCATTTAAAATACCGCATGGGGTTGGGGTAATAAGGCCGTACACTGAGACGTAGGAAACCTGCCTTCACATGCTCTGGCAATTTGGTGCTGTTAAATGTAAGGATAAATGAGTCAGTCTTTATGAGAGCACCATCCACTCGTTTCATAATGTGTTCCACGTCGACAATTCCTTCCTGGGACCATTCAGCCTTCAGTTCGTCTTGGGGAATGTCAACGAGATCTCTGCAAGTCACAACACCCTTGCTGTAGTTCAAGGTGCTGTGAAATTCAGTCTCTATCGCAAACTCCCCAAGAAATTGTGCCTTCTGAAGGTTCTGGACTTGCTGGAAGCTAGATGTTTCAACCAACAAGGTGCCATTTCACAAGCGCTTTACAGACTTTAATGTGCCAGCAATACCTTCTAGGCCCTTCTGGATATAAAATGGTGAAACTTTTTCGAAACTCCCATCTTTTCTTTTAATTATGAGAAACACATTCTGCGAAGCAGTTTGCATTTTGTTACGAGTAACTGAATCAGGAGGACTGGCTACACGAGCCCTCATGTTGGATTGGGTGTTAGAACCCACCAGCGGTCCACCCTTTCCGCTGGCAGGGGAAGAATAAAAGTTCGAGGGTTCCATCTCGGTCCCACGAGGAGCTAGGGAACAAGAAGTCCACCTATACAGAGCCCCGCATGCCTAGGTAAGCCTTATACAACTGGGGTGCGGCAGGTACCCCAGAGGTTGCCCGCTTGCGACTGTTCCACATCAACAGCCATGCATCTTATAGGCGCGCAGCACACCGTAAGATTGAGAGGTTTTTATAGAGGTTTACCTTCCTCGCAATCCAGGCGGTAAAGCCAAAATTACCATTCCCCACAGCACACAAAATTCCACCGCCGCGCCATGCGGTGGCCGCTGAACCATGTCCGGGGGTTACGGTGACAGGAGACTGGCGGCGCTGACCAGTCCCCAGCTTAGGACCCCGGGGTCGCCAAGCCCGTACTCAGCAAATGAATGCTGAACCCCTGGGGGGAGTATGTGTCCTATCAACCGATCCTGTCTTCTAGTCAGGTTGCGCCAGGAATTTCTTCTCTCACCAATTATATTCAGCACTAACTCATTAGTTACGTGATTAACCCATCTAATCTTCAGCATTCTTCTGTCGCAAGGTTTTTCACAATCTTCTATTCTCTTCTTGTCGAACTGTTTAACGTCCACGTTCCACTTCCATATATAGCTACACTCCAGACAAATACCTTCACAAAAGACTTTACACTGTATTGGTTTGGTAAAAATGTAATGCACATAAACAATAATAACAACCATAATAAAACATATATTATTGCACATAACACTTTCACACTATGTCTTTTCCTTCTATTTTTTCTTTTCTGGAAAAAACTTACTCCCAAAGCATAATACTAACACCTAATCCTCTTTCTGAGCTTAACAGCTCTCTTGTTACAGAAAGATGCTAACTCGGTATTTCAGGCGGCAAATCGGAAGTTCCGATACATACAATGGAAACCTGGCATCGTCACTACAGTTCTGACATCAGCTAACAATGTGCGCAGTGTTACATTGTGAAACAATTTGTCTAGTTTCCACAGTGAGGTTTGCTGTAGCTCTCCATCCTACTCTATCCTGTGCAAGCCTCTTCATCTCCGAATAACTACTGCAACCTACATCTTTCTGAATCTTCTTATTTTATTCATCTCTTGGTCTCCCTCTATGATTTTTACCCAACACACTTCCCTCAAATACTAAACTGGTGATCCCTTTATGTCTCAGTATGTGTCCTTCCAGCAGATCCCTTCTTTGGGTCAAGTTGTGTCACAAATTTCTTGTCTCCCTAATTCTGTTCAGGACCTCCTCAGTAGTTACGCGATCGACCAATCTAGTCCTCAGTATTCTTCTGTAGCACCACATTTCGAAAGCATATGGCTATACCCCACACAAATATCTTCACAAGAGATTTCCTAACGCTTGAATCTAGAAACGATGTTCACAAATTTCTCTTCTTCAGAAAAGCTTTTTTTTTTGCCATTGCCAGTCTACATTTTATATCCTCTCTTCTTCGGCCATCGTCAGTTATTTAGTTATTTTGCTGCCCAAACAGCAAAACTCTTCTACTACTTTAAGTGTCTCGTTTCGTAATCTGATTCCCTCGGCTTCACCAGATTTACTTCGACTGCATTCCATTATCCTTGTTTTGCTTTTGTTTATGTTAATCTTATATCCTTTTTTTAAGGGAATTGTCGATTCCATTTAACTGCTCTTCTAAGTCCTTTGCTGTTTCCAACAGAATTACAATGTCATCGGCAAGCCACATAGTTTTTACTTTTTTCCCCTGAGCCTTAATTACTACTACAAATTTTTCTTTGGTTTCCTTTACTGTTTGTTCAATGTACAGATGGAATAACATCAGGGATAGGCTACAATCGTGTCTCACTCGTTTCTTAACCACTGCTTCCATTTCACGCCCCTCGACTTTTATAACTGCCATATGGTTTCTGTGCAAGTTTTAAATAGCCTTTTGCTCCCTGCTTTTACCCCTGCTCCCTTCAGAATTTCGTAGAGAGTATTCCAGTGAACATTGCCAAAAGCTTTCTCTAAGTCTACCAATGCTATAACGTAGGTTTAGCTTTCCTTTATTAACATACCTTAATTTCATACTTCATTTGTTAATTCAGTTCTTTAGCAGCCAAATCCAAATTACTTCATTTTCTCATTTTGCTTCGCTTCGCGTTTGGTTTCCAAATAACGACATGTTCTAAACAGGCAGATTCACTTAACTGTTCTTTCACTCCCAGCCAGAGTTCCATGCTACAAGATTTCTCCCGTCCCATCTTTACATCTTTTATGTTCCCTACTTCCCCTAAAATCTCACGCCACGACTAACAAAATCTTTCTTTTTATTTTTTTTGTACTATGTAATTCTAAACTTTGAAGAGAGGTTACGTTACTATAAATCTAGCACTAGTTCTTATTAGAGAAGAGTAGAGGAAGACAGGAGACATAGGCCCAACCGAAGCGAGCTTACCTGCATTCACCAGCTTCGACTGAGAGAAACGGTGAACGTCTAAATCAGGACGACCAGAAGGCAATTTGAATCTCTCAGGCTCGATATTTAGGTAGTAATTTTCTCATTCCTCTTATTCTGATTCGATTTACTTATTTGCTTTATTTATTCTTAAACCTGAATTTAAACCCCAACGACCCTGACCTTCCCTTCAATTTTTGTTTTTTAATATTGGTTACAAATACTTACTTTCGTCACGGAATATGATGTTTTTGCTACGAACATTAGCAAATTTTGCATAACGACGTTTAGCGCACCTGAATAACGTGGTCTTCCGGAAATATGCAGCAGTCAACACACTGGCGAAGTGTAGTCTGTATTAACGTTGTTTTCGTAAACACCGTTGTCCACATGTCAATAGGACTACAAATACTTAAATGTACACTCTTGCAATACTACGAGTTACTCCAAAAACTGAAAAACATGACAATCAGCCGCTACAGTTGTTGAATTGAAAATCTGTTCCTCGTTAATACAATGATGCAGCTTGGTTACATTCCTATAAATACTGGAACAGTAAGGTTCAGTCACGTCCTGCATATTACAACATAAAAATCATTCTATCTAGGGCAACGAAGTAAACGACTGTTTATTCTGTTACAATGCGATCATTTACAGACATAACTAATGTGAACATTATATGCCTGTCCTGCGTTTCTGAGCATTCGACGTTATCAGCGCTCTGAACGTTAAACAAACAATACGAGGTGGAATTCAAAATTTTCGTGACTGGTGCTGCCATCTGGAAAGTAGGAGTAGTAGATATTTGCACCGCTAGGTGACGAGAGCTGCATATCTGATGAGTCAGTGTGCGGAGTAGCATTCAGCTGGGAGGACGTGTTGCGTGTCCACAGTGATTTCCGTAATACTCTGTGTTGGTGTGTGGCTATTTTACGATGGATCCACAAACAGAACAGCGTGTGTGTATCAAATTCTGTGTAAATCTTGGGAAAAGTTCTACAGAGACCCTTGCAATGATTCAACGAGTGTTTGGGGGAAAGAGCATGAGCTGTACGCTTGTGTTTTAGGGTGGCGTGCTTGGTTCCGAGCCAGCCGTACAGATGTCGAAGATGATGTTCACACTGGAAGGCCCGTTAGCCACACAGCAGCAGACATTGTTGCCAAACTCCAACAATTCGTTCGTGGGGATCGACGTCGAACCATTCAAGACCTTGTGGATGAAGTAGGTATTGATTATGGGACATGTCAACGAATGTAGACTGATGAATTGGGCATGCATCGTGTCGCCACAAAATTTGCGAAGGATCTTGACTGCCGATCAGAAGGCACAGCGTGTTGAAGTGTGCATGGACCTTTGTCACAACACATCTGATGTTCCAACCTTCTTGTCACGGTTTATCACCGATGATGAGAGCTGGAGTTATGGTTATGACCCAGAGACAAAGGAACAATCGTCCCAATGGAAGAGCCTGGGCTTTCCAAAATCCAAAAATGCAGCTCAGGTGAAGAGCAAAGTGAAGACTATGATCATCGTTTTCTTTGATACGAAGGGAATTGTGCACAAAGAATTCGCCCCACCCAACCAAACAGTGAACTCCACATACTACTGTGACGTTTTGCGACAACTCCATGAAAAAGTGCAGCGAAGATGGCCTGAATTTTGGCGTCAAGGGAACTGGCTGCTGCATCACGACAATGTACTCTGTTACGTGTCCTTGCTCACCAGGACCTTTTTGGTAAAAAACAAGATGGCGATGTACCCTACCCACCGCACTCGCCAGATTTGGCAATTCCCAAAACTGAAACTCAAGTTGAAAAGCCGTCGGTTTGACACTCTGGAGAGAATTGAAGAAGCATCACTAGCGGTGGTAAACACCCTCAAAGAACAGGACTTCCAGAAAACGTTTGACCAGTGGCAGAAGCGCAGGGACCGGTGTGTACTTGCGGATAGGAACTACTTCGAGGGTGATGGTCCAAAGGTAAGGTTTTCAACAGATGGCAGCACCAGTCCCGAAAATTTTGGATAGCACCTTGTATATGTAGAGATTTGGTACTCAGTTATGAAGGGAAAGCCATGTGCTATGCACCCAAGTTAGAAGTATAGCACACAGAAGGATTTAGACGTACTGAGTCTAGTAGAGGTAGAGCAGCCATCTAAAATGCGTTTTCGCTTATAGAAGCACTCATTTGGTTCAGAGTTCGATATACTGCTTCTGCTGGCTATACTGATGAACACAAATGAAATTAGTCAAAATAGCCTCACGTGAAGTGAAACTGATGTCAAGAGATGAGCAGAAGGTCTCGCTAGCACTAAGACAAATGGCACATTTATCGACAGGAAGAATAGAAAGGAAGTTTAGCAGATAGCGTTCAGGTGCTGAAGGTGTTGACCAACGTGTGACTATTCGGTGGTTCTGCAGTAGACATCGGCTTTATACTTCTCTTGTAACCCAAATGTGCAACAAGGAAAAGGCGTTGTCCGATGACAAACAGAGATTATCAAAATATATAATATGATTATAAAGCTAAGTATAAGTGACGAATCCACTATCTGTTGTTTATCGACCTAATAGCGGATTTGTGTCTTACACCTTGTACTGTAATTAATTTTAATATGAAGGAACTACGATGTGTCCACACGAGATCAGCAAAAATTAATGTAAACCATTACAATGCCTCAAACAAGAGAAACAGTATTGATCCCATTATTAACACAAAGACGTAACAATGTCTGTACGTCACCACATGAAGATTGCTTAAACCCGAAACTTGCTGTGGGGAAATAAATCGTTATATAGGGTAAAAACTGAATGGTATTTTTTATCACGATACAAACCGTGACTGAGCATTATACGTTCATGCTGTATCTTCTAGACTTCTTTATATTACAGTGTGTCATATATGTTTGAAATACCTTGGAATCTCTTGTAAGCTGATGCCAAAGATTTGTAGGGAGGGAGTTACACTCCCTTACTCTATTCTTCTTCTAGCTCTTAACTTACTCTTTAGACGACATTTTCTGACTGATTCACACTGCCCTCAGTTTATCTACGTCCTTTACCACTTCACTCATTCCCGTATTCACAGAAAACGGAATGTTCTGAATCATATGTCATCATAGTTGAATCAGTTACTTCACTTGCAAGTCTTGCCTTGCACGGCCAAAATAATAAAACGCAGTTGCTGTAGCACATATTTCACCAACTCGTTTTTCCACACATTTATTTCTTCATCTACTGCAATGCATCCATGTTCGTACTTTTGTGACTTGCAAGATTTTAACTTCTTTCTCTCCAGCACCATGATTAAAGTGCTTTCAGCTTCTTCTTTTTTAGTTTCCCCATTGTCACTCTCTGGCGTTCTTGCGTCGTTGCATTTTTCGTTGCACATTTTACAGTCCCTCCAACCTTTTAAATCTGTGCAAGTATTTCACATCTATTTGTTTTTTGGCTAAAGACTTTTCAGAGTTCAATTCCGATGCTTATTAGACATGATACCTGGTTTATGCCATCACAAGGCAGTGGTAATTTTACATATGGCACTAATTTGTAATATATTTGTGTTGAAAGCAAGGGGGGGGGGTCAGGCCATAACTTTCTCCTCCCCCGAAATAGCACAAAATTTTTATTTGTTACATAAGTCTCACACACTTCTAAAAATAATAGCAGATGAGTCTGCAAAATAGCCGATTTAGCCAATCGTAGCATGACACGAAAAACACAATGGCTTCAACAATCACTGCGTAACTTAGGTTTGTTCAGTTATCATATCGTTCATGGATAATGTCGTTTTCTTCGGGGCTGCTGCGTTTTTACACTGAGTTAAACTAAAGGCAAATGCGAGCCTTTGCAGAACATTGATGAAACATAGCCACAGTCTTCTTTTTTGTTGATTCCCTGCGCCTACTGCTGCTGGCTACAGTCCCAGCATGTGGAGGCTATTGTTTCGATTGTAGCAAAGCCTTCATGCAAAATGCCATTCGTCTGAAAGGTGAGAGTTGTTTTCTGAAACATCAATACTTTTAATCTCGCTCATAGTCTATAATATGAGTTACATTGTCGATTTTCTACCAAAGCTTTAATCTTGCTAGTTTTCCAGTAAAATCCGCTGTTTAAAATTTGGTGTAAATTGTTTATCACAACCTTCCAGAATTTTTTGCTTTTTTCAATGCCATATTCAGCTGTCTTATGTTTTATGTAGCGAGTCAGAGATGCTACAGGTCCCAAGGTAGTCTGATCGTGTTCTCTTACCTGTCTATAAAAACTAATTTTTTTGTTAATATTTTTGGTAGCTTGTAAGAGGGCTTGAAATAAAAATATCAACAAAAGAAACTCTACTTTATTACGTATTATGCCATTTGACTATAACAGTAATAGTCAAACCTCGATATATCGAATCTCTAGGGAAGGCAAAATTAATTCGATATACCGAGGGTTTGATTGAACGCGGTTTCTGAGGAAAAAAAAGTTTACAACTCACAATTCTTTTTATTAATGTACTGTAATATTTTGCGTTTGTGTGATATAGGCCTATGTTTAGTTTTGGTGATATAAAAAAGAAATCGAGATAGATTGTTATGCATGTTGTTTTATTTCTTCTGAAATAAAGAACAATTCAAAGGTTTAAAATAAAATACTTTAAATGTGAAAAAAATTTAAATTCAGTAAAAGAATATGTAGTATGTACATAAAAATTTCCGTAAATCATTGACTTTAAAAGTAATCTGTAATTCTAATTTGCTTTACACTTTTGATCACCTATAGCCAATTTCATTGTCTATGATTACAATAGCTGAGAACACATTATTCTCTACCTCCTCAGACTTATCCATGTACGTCCTGATCGCGTCGATAGCCGTTTTTGCCTGCCTGGAAGTCACTGGCAGTGCTTCTTCGACCTCCGCCCTCCGTCTTTTCCCCATCCTGTCCGCCATAGTTGCCGCCTTCCTTTTCGTTCCCTGTCTTCACGCAGTCAACAATGGCGGCGTCCCTTAGTGATATTGCTACTGTGACATCGTTGTCCACATCCACTGAATCTTCAAAACGAACGTGAGCGGTGTTAAACTGAGTCACAACTTTCGTTCATTCAACCCAACGATACTGACAGGGAGTGCTTTGTCTCCTGAAAGTACTGTATCAAATAAAAACATTAATCAAAGTTCCCATAAACCAGTGTCAGAATCAAACTAATGTTTTACATGTCTAAGTATTAAACCCATCAGCTGCTCGTTTTGACCTGTCGTCGAAAATCCACGTTTGGAAACGATTGTCGATCGTTTGCGCCATCACTTTTCTCCACGCTTTATCGAGAATTCTCATACGATCTAAAATGTAGATAGTTGTATTGTTGTCATCGTAGATACTGTGGACTGTCATTCGGACCACTTCATACCAGTAGTTTTCTTTGTCGTTCTTGTTTATTCCTTGGTCTAAGGGCTACAGTTTCGATGTAGTATTAGGTGGCACAAATTGTACTGTCACGGATTTTAACGCAGGGATAGCGGGATAGCACTGCAGTTGTCCACAAACAACACAACTTTTCGATTTTTGTAAGTCATTTTTCTATCAAAATCCTTTTACTGGTTGGAAAACACTTTTGAAGTCAGCCATGCTTTCTTGTTCCCAGTGTACTCCCCAGAGAACGACTTACACCCAGAAAAAATATCGCGGTATCTTAAGTGTTTCAATCATAATTGGCTCGAGTATTTCTGTGCAGGTCATATTTACTATTAACAGAACGGTAACATGATCTTTGCTTAACTTGCCCATGCGACAGCTTTTCCTCAGAAACTCATACTTTTGTCTGGAAGACACTTGCAAAAAAAGTCCAAGTTCGCCTGCATTAAAAACATCATTCGGATTGTAATCTTGAAGGTGCCTCTGCATTCTAACTTCCACTCATGACAAATTTTGTTATCTGCAATAGCGCTTCCCCCACTCACCTTTTGGAAAACAGTACTGCTGCAAAATGATCTGCCTTTTCTGTCAAAATAAGTCCACTAACATTCAAGTTATTGTACATTTGTTGTTGGAACCACTGCACTAAACTGTCTTCTAAATCTGGAAACTCAGCCTTTCGTTGTCATTTCCGATCTGTCCCTTCAGATCTGCGGTAATTACACAGTCTTCATTCCTGATTACTGTGGACAGTGTGCTTGCCAGAATCCCAAACTCTGCAGCTATGTCTTTTTTTCACTTCTGCTTTCACTTCATCAATTAACTTTTGCTTTTCAGCGATTCTCAGGTATTTCCGCTTAGAGTCCATGGCTGATACTTACTGCTCACACTAAATAAAAAAAAACACTACCTAAAATTGCACCTGCGAGGAAGGCAACATGGCAAATATCTCATAGACGCAGGGAGGGGAGCGAATGGGATTCCCCTATTTGCGTGCACTTAGATATGCAGAGTTACCATATGGAAGACTTCGCTGTATAGAGATGAATTAGATATAAAGAGTTTTTGTTTACTAAACTTCGACATGTGGGGGTCAAATCTGCCCTTCCCAATCCTTCCAAAAAGTTCGATATAACGGTGGGTTTTCTTTGGAATATCAAGGTTTTCGGCTATCAACAGCAGGGAATGAAGAAACAATTCAATAGAGACATGTCTTCGATACATCGAGGTTCGATATATCGATGTTTGATTATATACGTGCGCCTACTCTCGTCGAAGTGAGTTATGGGAGTATATGCGTCAATTGAAATCAAATATGAAGAGCTGTTGTGACATCTTTCCTGCCGTTGTCGACAGCGTTGTGTTTTATGGACTTAACATGGCAATAAGATGGTTTCAAAGTCAATTACATATAACATTTCAGCGAGGGTTAACTCTGCATATAGCATCTGCTCTGTGTCACGGGTTTAACGAACCAACGGGACAGCGTTGCGGACGTTCTTAGACACTTGAAGATAGACGTGAAGTATTATGTAGATGCACCAAACAGGAATGTTAGTTCACATCAGCGGCAGACAGAAATGAGTTAATACTCCTGAGTGAAAGTTATTCCATTCCGCTGTAGCAGGGGTTAACAGCAACCAGCTTCGAATTGTTTCAGAATAATAACAGTCTTGACTGCGAAATTATTTAATATCTGTGACACGTTTCACACTTTTGGGGCATCATCAGATTGTGTAATAGTAGCTGTATATGCAACTCATCCGTCATAAAACGATGTAAAACGGAAAATGGACGCAACAGTAACTGGATATATAACCCATCCATCACAAAAACGTATAAAATGCAAGGTGAACCTCGAGCACACCAGCTGAAGCCATACATTATGGTGCGTGCGGCTCATACCGCGTTTATTTTGTATGCATAGCCCTATTTTGTACTGCTATGGCACAGTCAGCTGATGTACCCAAGGTTCACCTTGCACTGTATATGTTTTAATGACGGATGGATTACATATCCAGTTACTATGGCGTCCATTCTCCATTTTATACCGCTTAATGTCGGATGGGTTGAATATCCAGCTGCTTTTACGCAGTCTGATGATGTCTCAAAAGGGTGAAACATATCACTGATGTTAAATGATTTGGCAACCAAGACCGTTTTTGTTCTGAAGCCGATCAGTGACATTTGATTTCTATTGATTCACTTAGTCCCGTCAGCAATCTAACTAACTCACATTGTGAAGAAGGAAGTAGGATGTAGAGCCTACACTAAATTCCATAAGATGAGTTAGCGATGTACAGTATGCTGAATTTGACTACCCAGACAGGCAACGCATCTTAGTTTGAACAGTGTCGAAGAAGGCAATAACAGAAGTCGGCATGGCACAAACTAGTAGCTTTTCCCCTGCCGCCCTTTGTTACATGGTACCGCAGCGTTTCGAAGGGTGGATGACACACAGGAATGAAACCTGCGCTCCATAACTGAGTGACTTGTTTTGCCCTGTCTCACTGCTTTCTGAGAGAGACCGTGGTATTCTTATCGGTGTTATTAAAACTTCTATAAGTAGGACTCGTAATCCGAAGAAAAAAAAGCTAATAAATGTGTGATGTCCTGGCCACTTATGACATTCTGTGATGGGTAGAACTCCTCGGTGTCTCTCTCTCTCTCTCTCTCTCTCTCTCTCTCTCTCTCTCTCATTCCTTATCTGTCTCCCTGGGTCGTGCACAGGTATTCTCAGTGTTTGTATATGTACAGCACCATTAGAAAAAAGGTAGGCTTTTAAGTAATTTACCTACAAAACATATAGGTTGATACTTGCACAGAAGGTAGCAGAAACCAACCACTTTTCACCATGTTATTCATTACATTACAAAGCTGACTGCTTGTGTTCATACAGTAGTGAAGACTACACGAAGCTCTTTTTTGATTCATATGTACAAACATAATGTAAAGCACCATACACTCACCAAAAACACGGCTATGGCCTCAAAATGTCAGTTTCCGACAAAACAGTACAATGATATGTAGTGGGTAGCTATCAGTTCTCTGGAATACAGTGCGTTTCTTGTGTCTCCTAAAAAATTAGTCCTTTCGACATGACACTTGTACAAAATCACCAACTTTGACGTATAAAAATACGACATTTTAGTACCTCACTCCCATCCGCTCGTATGGCAAATTTCTCTGGACACATCTGGTTGAAAGGTTTATTTTATTTGCTGTTCGGTAGTTACAAATGACGGCCCAACACGCAGTTTTGAAAGGAAATTCGCTTTCATAGACAAAGGCTATTCTAACAGAATAATTATTACTATTGCGAATGGCAGTTCTGCACACAATGTACAAAGATGTACAAGGATAAATAAATTCAGCCTCTGTTTCTTTTTTTAACATTTACCGAGTAATGATCCCAGTTCCCGTCGAAGTAGTCCCCTTGGCTATCTGTACACAGTCGCCAACGTTTCTGGAGGTCTTGAAACCGAGCAGGAAAATTTTCAACTACGATGCTTCTCAGCTCATTTTACCGGCCCGTAGGTTGTCAGTGATATCTTGATGAAGCTTTGCTTTCAGTCGCCTTTTCACTCGCGGAAACAAGAAAAAATTGCAAGGTGAGAGGTCAGGCGAATAGGGCGGATGTGAGACGGCTTTAACAGAATGTCTGACCAGAGGCACGGTAACAGATAAAATAGTATGCGGTCTTGCATTGCCGTGCAGTAAGAACCTGCCCTGAGAATGTCACAAATCATGGTAGCGACGTCGAATTGCTTGTCGCAAACGTTCATGACTTCGATGTAAATAGTTTGGTTTACTCTTTGACCTGGAGCAACATACTCATGAGGAAGTACTCATTTACTGTCAAAGGGTGCAATCAACATCGTCTTTGTTCTCGAGCGTTGTCCTTTGACTTTCTTCGAAGCTAGTGATCCAGGACTCCGCCGTCCAGCACTTAGTTGCTTCATACTGGTAGATCCCAGTTTCATACCCAGCAATAATCTTTGACATAAATGTGGGACCACGCCTGGCTCTGTCCAGTAGTTTAGCAGAAATTATTGGTCTTTCCTCTTTCTGCTCGTCTGTTAGTGTGTAAGGGACGTGTTTTGCATTAAGTTTCCGTTTTATAACATCTTTTGACACGTCATAATTCAAGTAAAGTTCTTCTGATACCTAAAGCACAATTAAATGGCGGTCTTCTTGCAATAACTTGCTTTCACGCTCCACGTTTGCATCCGTATGTGCTGTAGACGGGCGACCAGCTCTGCGGCCGTCTTTCATTGAATCTCTGCTGCCACGAAACATTCTGCGCCACACGAAATCACTACTTCTGGAAAGTGCCTGGCCTGCATATGCTTGCTTAATCATTGTCGACGTTTCACTAGGTGTTTCCCGAGCTTAATGCAGAATCTAACGTTCACTCATTGCTCACAATCAGCATCCATTATGTCACTGTAATTCACACGCCGACCCAAGCACAGACCTGCCACCTTGTGAGTTTGTGAGGGAACATGTTGTTGTTGTTGTTGTTGTTGTGGTCTTCAGTCCTGAGACTGGTTTGATGCAGCTCTCCATGCTACCCTATCCTGTGCAAGCTTCTTCATCTCCCCGTACTTACTGCAACCTACATCCCTCTGAATCTGCTTCGTGTATTCATCTCTTGGTCTCCCTCTACGATTTTTGCCCTCCACGCTGTCCTCCAATGCTAATTTTCTGGTCCCCTGATGCCTCAGAACATGTCCTACCAACCGGTCCCTTCTTCTTGTCAAGTTGTGCCACAAACTCCTCTTCTCTCCAATTCTGTTCAATACCTCCTCATTAGTTATGTGATCTACCCATCTAATCTTCAGCATTCTTCTGAAGCCAAGTTCATTTCAAGGATGCACACATACGTTGTTGTTGTGGTCTTCAGTCCTGAGACTGGTTTGATGCAGCTCTCCATGCTACTCTCAACGCTGCCCTCCAATACTAAATTGGTGATCCCTCGTTGTCTCAGAACATGTCCTACCAACCGATCCCTTCTTCTAGTCAAGTTGTGCCACAAGCTGCTCTTCTCCCCAATTCTATTCAATACCTCCTCGTTAGTTATGTGATCTACCCATCTAATCTTCAGCATTCTTCTGTAGCACCATATTTCGGAAGCTTCTATTCTCTTCCTGTCTCAACTATTTATCGTCCACGTTTCACTTCCATACATGGCTACACTCCATACAAATACTTTCAGAAACGACTTCCTGACACTTAAATCTATACTCGATGTTAACAAATTTTTCTCCTTCAGAAACGCTTTCCTTGCCATTGCCAGTCTAAAGTTTATATCCTCTCTACTTTGACCAACATCAGTTATTTTGCTCCCCAAATAGCAAAACTCCTTTCCTAATCTAATTCCCTCAGCATCACCCGACTTAATTCGACTACATTCCATTATCCTCGTTTTGCTTTTGTTGATGTTCATCTTATACCCTCCTTTCAAAACACTGTCCATTCCGTTTAACTGCTCTTCCAAGTCCTTTGCTGTCTCTGACAGAATTACAATGTCATCGGCGAACCTCAAAGTTTTTATTTCTTCTCCATGGATTTTAATACCCACTCGGAATTTTTCTTTTGTTTCCTTTACAGCTTGCTCAATATACAGATTAAATAACGTCGGGGAGAGGTTACAACCCAGTCTCACTCCCTTCCCAACCACTGCCTCCCTTTCATGTCCCTCGACTCTTAAAACTGCCATCTGGTCTCGCCTGCATATGCTTGCTTAATCATTTTCGACGTTTCACTAGGTGTTTCCCGAGCTTAACGCAGAACTTAACGTTCACTCTTTGCTCACAATCAGCATCCATTATGTCACTGTAATTCACACGCCGACCCAAGCACAGACCTGCCACCTTGTGAGTTTGTGAGGGAACATGTTGTTGTTGTTGTTGTTGTGGTCTTCAGTCCTGAGACTGGTTTGATGCAGCTCTCCATGCTACCCTATCCTGTGCAAGCTTCTTCATCTCCCCGTACTTACTGCAACCTACATCCCTCTGAATCTGCTTAGTGTATTCATCTCTTGGTCTCCCTCTACGATTTTTACCCTCCACGCTGCCCTCTAATGCTAATTTTGTGATCCGCTGAAGCCTCAGAACATGTCCTACCAACCGGTCCCTTCTTCTTCTCAAGTTGTGCCACAAACACCTTTTCTCCCCAATTCTATTCAATATCTCCTCATTACTTATATGATCTACCCATCTAATCTTCAGCATTCTTCTGTAGCCAAGGTCATTTCAAGGATGCACACATAACAGGTAACATAAAAACAACATTTATTGCTTTTTAGTATTGCAAACTCAGGAAAAAGTCATGGAACTTGTCTTACAAAGGGAATACAGAGAGTTACAAAAAGGTACGGCCAAACTTTCAGGAAACATTCCTCACACGCAAATAAAGAAAATATGTTATGTGGACATGTGTCCGGAAACGCTTAATTTCCATGTTAGAGCTCATTTTAGTTTCATCAGTATGTACTGTACTTGCTCTATTCATCGCCAGTTGGCCCAATTGAAGGAAGGTAATAAAGACTTCGGTGCTTGTGTTGGCATGCGACTCATTGCTCTACAGTACTAGCATCAAGCACATCAATACCTAGCATCAACAGGTTAGCGTTCATCACGAACGTGGTTTTGCAGTCAGTGCAATGTTTACAAATGCGGAGTTGGCAGATGCCCGTTTGATGTACGGATTAGCACGGGGCAATAGGCGTGGCGCGGTACATTTGTATCGAGACAGATTTCCAGAACGAAGGTGTCCCGACAGGAAGACGTTCGAAGCAATTGATCGGCGTCTTATGGAGCACGGAACATTCAGGCCTATGACTCGCGACTGGGGAAGACCTAGAACTACGAGGACACCTGCAGTGGACGAGGCAATTCTTCGTGCAGTTGACGATAACCCTAATGTCAGCGCCAGAGAAGTTGCTGCTGTACAAGGTAACGTTTACCACGTCACTGTATGGAGAGGGCTACGGGAGAATCGGTTGTTTCCGTACCATGTTCAGCGTGTGCAGGCACTATCAGCATCTGATTGGCCTCCACGGGTACACTTCTGCGAATGGTTCATCCAACAATGTGTCAATCCTCATTTCATTGCAAATGTTCTCTTTACGGATGAGGCTTCATTCCAACATGATCAAATCGTACATTTTCACAATCAACATGTGTGGGCTGACGAGAATCCGCACGTAATTGTGCAATCACGTCATCAACACAGATATTCTGTGAACGTTTGGGCAGGCATTGTTGGTGATGCCTCGATTGGGCCCCATGTTCTTCCACCTACGCTCAATGGAGCACGTTATCATGATTTCATACGGGATACTCTACCGGTGCTGCTAGAACATGTGCGTTTACAAGTACGACACAACATGTGGTTCAGGGGTTCATGCACGATGGAGCTCCCGCACATTTCAGTCGAAGTGTTCGTACGCTTCGCAACAACAGATTCGGTGACCGATGGATTGGTAGAGGCGGACGAATTCCATGGCCTCCACGATCTCCTGACCTCAACCCTCTTGACTCTCATTTATGGGGGCATTTGAAAGCTCTTGTCTACGCAACCCCGGTACCAAATGTAGAGACTCTTCGTGCTCGTATTGTAGACGGCTGTGATACAATACGCCATTCTCCAGGGCTGCATCAGCGCATCAGGGATTCCATGCGACGGAGGGCGGATGCGTGTATCCTCGCTAACGGAGGACATTTTGAACATTTCCTGTAATAAAGTGTTTGAAGTCACGCTGGTACGTTCTGTTGCTGTGTGTTTCCATTCCATGATTAATGTGATTTGAAGAGAAGTAATAAAATGGGCTCTAATATGGAAAGTAAGCGTTTCCGGACACGTGTCCACATAACATATTTTCTTTCTTTGTGTGTGAGGAATGTACCTTTTTGTAACACCCTGTATATGAAACGAGATTTGGAGGAGTTCTGCATTCACAAAATGTGTAACTGAAATTTGTGCACGCAGGCGGCCTCGACGTCGTGGATGTACAACTTCAACCTGCTGGCGGGCTACAGCCCCAAGTACCTGCAGACGACGAAGGAGGTGCCGCTGAGCCTGGCGCGCCAGCGCTACCCGCGCCCGTCGCTCGCCGAGCTGCGCGCCGCCCTCAACAAGTCCGTGTCCTTCCTTATCGTGCGGCATCCGCTGCAGCGGCTGCTTTCCGCCTACCGCGACAAGCTAGAGAACGCGCTGCCGCACACGTTCCACCAGAGAATGGGCGCGCAGATTGTCCGTAAATACAGGAAAGGACCTCCAAAGGTACGAGAGAGAGAGAGGGGGCGATATATTTCATGTTTAAGGCATGTACCGATGCACCTAACGCTTTCATATCAGACCATTTTGAGTTAAAATCTACTATTTCCACCAAGACGAATCCAGAGACTCGTTGAACAAAGACACACCCGTTTTAACAACTTCGTAATCGTGGAGATACACGTATTAACTTCTTTTAGTGATATTTTTTCGCCGGCATAACACATTTGTATGAGACAATTTCTGCGCTACAGCTCTTCAGTGGCGCAAAGCTACAAAGCTGCAAATACGCGTTGGTTTTTGTTTCATGAGGCCTTGCTCACTAATTATCAGTTTGGAAAGAGACTAAATAAGAACCAGTTAAAGGTTATTTGAGGAAGATTACAATACCAGTGAATCACAGTTGAAATCTGTCAATTTGTACAAACAGCCAGATGTAACAATTCGTAGGAATATGAAATGGAATGAACACCTAAGTCCAGTCTTAGGTAAAACAAACTGCAGGCTTCAGTTCATCACTCTACAAAGACGATTGCTATAAAACAGTTATGTGATCATCCAACTCACACTACTGCGGAAGTGTGTCGGACCCATCCCAAATAGAGCCAACAGGAAATATCTAAAGTATACAAAAAAGGGAGCACAAATAGTCACATGTTTGACAGACATTTGGGAGAGCATCAGACATACTCAAAAACAAGAGCGTCTAGACGTCTAAAGGTACACATCAAATCGTTCAAATGGCTCTGAGCACTATGGGACTTAACATCTTAGGCCATCAGTCCCCTAGAACTTAGAACTACATAAACCTAACTAACCTAAGGACATCACATTCATCCATGCCCGAGGCAGGATTCGAACCTGTGACCGTAGCAGTCCCACGGTTCCGGACTGCAGCAGATAGAACCGCACCACCACTGTGGCCGGCAAGGTATACATCAACTACTCTTCAAAAGCCTTTTTATGTGGTTCCAATGACCAGCATTAAATGAAGAATTTGCAAATATACGACCCTTTACGTATCGCATTTCATCCACTCACGCTGTAGAGAAGTGAATATTAATAGTCAGCCTCCTTCAGTGAAGAAGGGACAGTATTTATGAAATGATGAAGCCCATGAAGTGTCCACTTGTTCATGAGTTCAACTTGTACAGTAATCGTAAAAATGGCAGCGTTGTAAAGTGAATGAGTCATCAAAGCTGTCAAGCATTCGGATAGGGTGCAACCAGAAAAGAGGGCAAGTCACTTCTGTTTTACCCTTCTCATAAACAAGTGGTTGGTTGGTTTGGTTGATGTGGGGTAGGGTACCAACCAATGAGGTCATTGGTCCCATCGGATTAGGGAAGGATGGGGAAGGAAATTGGTCATGCCATTTCAAAGGAACCACCCTGGCATTTGCCTGTCCCGTGTGCCAACCACTGCGCAACCTCGCTCAGTGTAAAGAAGTGATGCACAGAATTGCACACAAATATTGCTGATGTCTAGAATACTAAAGAACATTCCACTTCCTGTTATGTTATTCGAGCTTCTCTAAAAAAAAAAAAATAAAAAAAAATAAAATAATAAAAAATAGCATAGTTCGGGAAAAACATTCATATGAAATGCACCTTACTCTACTCACAAACAATATCTTAGAAATAGTAGACGTAAATGAACAGATAGGTTCCATACATCAGCTGTTTTAGAAGTTGTGTGACACTGCACCATATTGTCAACTGATACTGAATACAGGATTATATCGTGTGTCTTTACAGGTATGTGACTGCATTAAAAGAATTCTGACTAATAAGGTCCAAAATATTAAACTCGGTGCCAAATGTTTTGTAGAAATAAAAATAATAGTGTGTGCATCATAATGAGGCATGAAAGTCCACTAATGTTTCCAATGACACAAGTGATTTATCAGGTAAAGTCAACACAGTATCTACAGTTTGCTGATGAACCTGTCTACTGGAAAGTGAGCTTTGTGGGAGTAGCACTTACAGACATCAGTGAAGAAAATTATTCTTTGGTCGACCAACAGAGTGGCGTTTGCTTGTTTATTGTTTGTAAGTTTATTATTGAGGTAGTTCTCTGTTTATTGGTTGTCAAGTGATAATTTGCCATTGTAATCAGTAAAATGAATAGTTATTGTGAGCTATTCTGTGAGCTTCTGCTTTGTAGTCTACACTAATAGTAATATCTATAAAAAGGTGACCCTGAAAGCACAAAAGGAAACAGAAAATTCACGTACAGTGCAGAGCAAGAAAGTGACTTTGTGTTATGATGATGGTGCAGGCCAGGTGGAAGTACACCTTTCAGACTTGCTAGACTTGTAGCTAGAGAGACAGATTATGGACCTGCAGATGCATCAAATAGACATGGAGAGCTGTGTCGACAAGCTCTATATATGGCAGACGAAGGAACCGTGGAGTCTAACGCATCCCAAAGCTAACCATGAAAACACAAGTGCTGAAAGCAGTTAATAGGCTAGACAAGTAATCATCAATTTTTTTTGCTCAGTGCCAATACTGACATAGTGGAGTAGCATCTTGGGCTGCTTATGTACTGATATTATTATTAATCACACTACCCTCAACTCCAGCCTCATCATTCCCTTTGGTTAACGCTGTTCACAGAAATTTACAATAACTGCTTCTGGTGTGAACATGGAGTAAATCTAGTGCATACTGATTGTTTGGGTATAAGGACGTAGTGCCAGAATATCTCTTCAGAATTCTTCTGCTTTCATTTCAGCTGAAAATAACTATAAGTTACATGTTTTTGTGTCAGTCTGGACCATTCTGGTTGGTTATGTGCTAATTCTTTCTGTTTGCCATTGACTTTAAAATGTAGTTTCCCCTCCCATTGGAGACCAAAATTACCTCTTGCATCCTTCCTTGTACATATTTACCTACAGCAACCCATCTCACTGGATAGGGTAGACTGTAAAACATTCACAATGGTGATCATTGCTTGCTACTGGAAATAAAACTAGTATGTAGGATTGGACTCTATCAGTGCTAATTCCTGTCATTGCCACATGATAGAATAATGACAACCCCGCTCTGTCAGTTCCACTATATGCTGCACATCAGCTATTAGTTCTTCTTGGTCCTTCCATATCAAAAATGGCTACATACTAGAACTCAGGTATACAGAGAAAGTTATGTTGAAGAAAGAAACAAAGCCAAACAGATAATTGCAGCATCCAAGAAGAAATCTTGGGAAGACTTTGGAAACAGGCTGGAGACTATGGGTCAAGCCATTCTGGAGTGTAATTAGCAGTCTTCGAAAGTGAGGTAAGAAGGAAATGACAAGTATTTTGGACAGGTCAGGAAAACTGCTGGTAAATCCTGTGGATGCCTTGGGCAGATGGAGGGAATATTTTGAAGAGTTGCTCAATGTAGGTAAAAATACGATCAGCAATGTTTCAGATTTTGAGGTAGAATGGGATAGGAATGAGGATGGAAATAAAATCACATTTGAGGAAGTGGAGAAAATGGTCAGTAGATTGCAGTGCAATAAAGCAGCTGGGGTGGATGAAATTAAGTCGGAACTCATCAAATACAGTGGAACGTCGGGTCTTAAATGGCTACACAGGATAATTGAAATGGCCTGGGAGTCAGGACAGGTTCCATCAGACTGGACAAAAGCAGTAATCACACCAATCTTTAAACATGGAAACACAGAAGATTGTAACAACTACAGAGGTATTTCTTTAATCAGGGTTGTGGGTAAAATCTTCTCAGGTATTGTGGAAAGGAAAGTGTGAGTATTAGTTGAGGACCAATTGGATGAAAATCAGTGTGGGTTTAGACCTCTTAGAGGTTGTCAGGACCAGATCTTTAGCTTACGGCAAATAATGGAGAAGTGTTATGAGTGGAACAAGGAACTGTATCTGTGCTTTATAGATCTAGAAAAGGCATATGACTGGGTTCCTAGGAGAAAGTTATTGTCTGTTCTACGAGATTATGGAATAGGAGGCAAACTTTTGCAATCAATTAAAGGTCTTAACATGGATAGTCAGGCAGCAGTTAAAGATGACGGTAAATTGAGTTCATGGTTCAGAGTAGTTTCAGGGGTAAGACAAGGCTGCATCCTGTCTCCACTGTTGTTCATATTATTTATGGATCATATGTTGAAAACAATAGACTGGCTGGGTGAGATCAAGATATGTGAACACAAAATAAGCAGTCTTGCATATGCGGATGACTTAGTTGTGATGGCAGATTCAATTGAAAGTTTGCAAAGTAATATTTCAGAGCTAGATCAGAAATGTAAGGACTATGGTATGAAGATTAGCATCTCCAAAACGAAAGTAATGTCAGTGGGAAAGAAATATAAACGGATTGAGTGCCAAATAGGAGAAACAAAGTTAGAACAGGTGGACAGTTTAAGTACTTAGGATGCATATTCTCACAGGATGCCAACATAGTGAAAGAACTGGAAGCGAGGTGTAGCAAAGCTAATGCAGTGAGCGCTCAGCTACGATTTACTCTCTTCTGCAAGAAGGTAGTCAGTACCAAGACTAAATTATCTGTGCACCATTCAATCTTTCAACCAACTTTGTTGTATGGGAGCGAAAGCTGGGTGGATTCAGGTTACCTTATCAACAAGGTTGAGGTTACGGATATGAAAGTAGCTAGGATGATTGCAGGTACTAGTAGATGGGAACAATGGCAAGAGGGTGACCACAATAAGGAAATCAAAGAAAAACTGGGAATGAACTCTATAGATGTAGCAGTCAGGATGAACAGGCTTAGATGGTGGGGTCACGTTACACACATGGGAGAAGCAAGGTTACCCAAGAGACTCATGGGTTCAGCAGTAGAGGGTAGTAGGAGTTGGGTCAGACCAAGGAGAAGGTACCTGGATTCGGTTAAGAATGATTTTGAAGTAATAGGTTTAACATCAGAAGAGGCACCAATGTTAGAACTGAATAGGGGATCATGGAGGAATTTTATAAGGGGGCTGTGCTCCAGACTGAATGCTGAAAGGCATAATCAGTCTTATATGATGATGATGATGATGATGATGGTCCTTCCACAGGCCTTCTCAGAACTGTCCTGGGGGTAGCAGTGAAGGACTCAATTGTCCATGTACTGCATGGTGTACTGCTCCCTGCGAAGTTGTCATTTCCACTCTTGCATTTCCTGTGCTATGTGCTAGGGACTGTAGAAGTCTCACTACTGCTATTGTAACAGCCAGAAAATCACTTACGTTTTTATAATGTTTAAACTCGGATGCACTGTGTCATTGGTTGCTAATTACATAGCCAGTTCCCATTTTGCTTGAGTATTATTTAATATATTTTTAATATTCCCTGTTCCAAATTTGTCAACTGCATAGTATGCAATTCCACATTTGCTCTGTTTTTAATTGCTATTTCCAGCACTTGTCACAATGTGTTATTTAATTGCCAGATTTAATTAGTATATGCCATTGGAAATATTGTTTTACAAAAATTTCCAACAGTATCTAGCTACCCCCTTTCTCAACATTGCAATATATGTGGTGCTGGATCCAATACTTGACACAATTGTTCTTATAGCCAATCATACAAGAGATGTAACCTAAGGTACTATCTTCATATATCTTCTAATACTCCCTTCCTTTCGACCCTAAGATGTAATCTAGTGAGTGTCTCCTCCAGCCTTCATACCTCATTTCTCACTTCTCACACATTGCAAGTCAATCTCAGTTTTCAAATATGGGTGGTCAGTTACTGAAAAGCTTTTCTATACATTCTGAAACTCTTGTCCTTCATTGGTGCAACTGGGTGCTTAATGTACCTTGTTGGTATCCTGCACATGAGTTTCTGCTTTCTTCCTTTCCTTCCTGTACAGTACCCCCTTAGCACATGGTGGCACTAGCAGCTGCAGTAAAACATCTAGAGCTCCCTTAAAATGCTTGATGCACACCCATGTGGACAATTCTGGCTTGCTTCAACAATTGCAATTCTACATTTACAGGCATTTTCATCTCTGTGTCTTGGTATGGTCCCCAATAACACATGATAAAGTTCTTTGTTTCACTCCTTGGTGTATTGGGGCTTACTAACATTACCCACTGGCAAAACCTTAATTCCAGCAACTTAACAGTACATCATCTCTTTTCTCTTGACACTTGAGTGCCTTAGTATGTGCCCTTTTCACTCACTTCCACACATCTCTTAACGTTTTTGTAAAATTTCTTACCCTTTCTCCACTTTTCCTGATTTAATGCTTAATAACTTCGAAACATGAAGGCGTATGCTTATTGTACACAATGTCATATGGCGAGAGCCCAATGCTGTCTTGCGATGAATTAAATACAGTGATGACATAGGGTAGATAAATGCCCTAGAGAGCGCCAATGCTGTCATGCACTTTTCAGTTATATACAGCCACAACATAGAGTAGATAAATGTCCCAGTCATTGTGGTTACTGATTATATAATAGTTCAAAATTTTAATGATGCTATGGTGAACACACTCAGTTCTGTTTGCTTGTGGATACAGGGGACTAGTTCTTAGTGTCCATATTCACAACAGGTAACACAGTTGCTTAATTAGTTCAGACATGAAGTTGGTGCTCTGATTCATAATTACTGTATCAGGGACACTAAACACCAATAACCAATTATTCACCACTGCTTGTGCTACTATGCTGAGTTGCTAAATAGGAATGGTAATCGTTGCAACATAACACAAAAAGTGGTATATGGCAGTTAACACATAGCAGTTACCTATCAGTATTTTCTTAAATGGATCCAAGACATCCAGTCTCACAATTTCAAATGGCTTGGATGCCCCTGGTAATCTTTGAAGTGGTGCTTGGCACATTGTGCACATGCAAGCAATTCTTTCATAATAGTCAGCGTCCTGTCTTCATGTACTCCACCAATATTGTTCAGTTATCCTGCAACCAGTTGTTCTTTGTCCTCCATGTCCTGTTAACGAATGATCGTGAGCCTCTGTTAAAGTTTCTTCTTTTAGGACTGCAGGTACCATGTTGCACACCACGGACATCATTATCCTACATAGTAGTCCATCATCTATAGTGCACGGTGGTTGCATTTGAAATGGCTGGCAGTCTGTCTCAACAGTCTGCATCTTCTGCTACACAGCACAGCTTTATCCGAGCCCTTGTGTCACCCCAGTCTCTCTGCTTAGCCCATCTGCTTTCCCACACTTCTTTCTTGGCTTGTAAACCACTTCAAAATCACTTAATTTCAGTGCCCATCAAGCCACCATGCTTGATTGATCTTTGAGACCTAATGGCACTTTATTGTCATGTGATCAGTTATGATTCTGAATGTTCTACCGTATGGACACCACAGAAAGTGAGTGACACCATGTATTAAGCTCAAAGTTTCCTTCTCTGTGATAGAGTGATTCCATTCAGATTTATTTAACAGTTTTGATGTGTATGCTATTGGGTGTTCTTTCCCAGTTACTTCCTGACTTAAAATGCATCTGAACATCTAGTTGCTTACATAACAGGACAGGATAAATTATTATTCTTAATTTGGTAATAATAACACAGGGGTAATTTCTTGAGTGATTCTTGATACCCTTTTGACTGTGTCAAAATGGTCTGGTGATGTCAGTAAACCCCTTTATAAATTTTGCTATAATACGAGGGTGCTTTGAATAGTTCTTGGAACAGAATAGGAAAAAAGTACTTACATCACTGAAACTTTTTTTTTATTTTTCAATGTAATTACCTTGTAGATTAATGTACTTGGTCCAACGATGTTCCAGTGCCTTGATCCTATCTCGTAAATGAGTTTCCTCCAGACCTAAAAAATAGCTGTCAACTCTGTCTATCAATTCTCTGTTTGAAGTGAATCTTCGTCCACCAAGAAAAACTTTCAGTTTTTGGAAGAGATGGAAGTCTAATGGAGCTGTATCAGGCGAATAAGGTGGGTGTGGCAACAAGTCATACCTTAGTTTGCATCATTTTGCCATGTCAATGGCACGTTTTTGATCCAGCATCAAAAGTCACACTGCCCATCTTGCACATATTTTTTTCATTTCTAATCCTTCAGTTAAAATGTGGTGTACCCTATCAGATGACATCTGTGACAAGTGTGAGCAATTTCACGCACTTTCAATCGGTGATCCTCCATTACCATTTTGTGCGCTTTTGCACTGATTTCTGGAGTAGTGACACATCTTGGCCAACCACTGTGCAGATCATCATCTAATCTCTCTCAACCAAATTTAAATTCATCTATCCACTTGGCAACAGTTGAACGTGAAGGAGCAAGTCCCCCTCCCCCAGTGTATTCTGGAAATCGGCATGAACGTCCTATGCTTTCATACCTGTCTTTACGAAGTACTTAATCACTGCTCAAATCTCGATTTTTTCCATCTTTGCAAATCACTATTCAGTAACAACAACAGAGCCACGTCACATCCACAGCTTTCTTCCAAGAGCACTGACGTGGCACGTGTTTACAGGCAACAGTCAGATTAATATCACGTGAACAACTCATTGCACTAGCCTGACCTCTTGTGGTGATTCTGAGAACTTTTCAAACCACCCTCGTAATTTGATAGTCCCAGAAAGGCTATAGCTGTATCATTGCACATATCGATCTGGGTCAGTCCTTACAGCATTCTGGCAGCCAGTGGGTTGCACCTGACCCCACCCTCACCACCCCACTCCCTCCCAGGAGTCGTGATAACACTAGATGGGGTCATGAGCTTACTGAAAAGAAAAGAAAATGTGATTTAAAAAAGTAATTAATACATTTTAAAGGAAAGCAAAGCAGAACACATTTTGACGTGATAAAAAGTTAAAATTCTCATTTACACTGATATGCACTTGTAAATAGGACTGTATGAGTACTGCACTATGCATTAATAATCAACTTTTCAGCACTAAATTAAAATGAGTTTAGTAATTATTAGTGAGTCTCATGAACCTGACTTGCAGAGTAAAGTTTTTCAAAGTACTGTTTAATATTAGAAATAGACACTCTCCGTTCTTTTCCTATGTTCATGGACATCTACTTTTTGTCTTCAAAGCAACCAATGCATAAAAACCAGTTTGGCACAGATAGGATGTTGAAAATGCAAATATTTTACAAAATTCTTTTATTTTCAAGGCAGAAAACTCTAAAATTCAAAGAGTGATTTATTATTAAATTGTCTTTTGATTTCGCCACTTGCTCTGGCATATAAATGAGGAATGGGATGGCGGGCAGGATTGGGGGGAGGGGGGGGAGGGGTGAAAATTATGACTGAAAATTTGGTTTCAACTACTGAAATGTGGATAAATTCTTGTCTAAATAGTTCACATCCACTGATGCAAAGTGACACTTTTTGATATTTAATGTTAATCATGCCACACATATACTCATAAAAAGTTCTTCTAACCACTGTGTGTCCTCCAGATCCTTGCAAAAAGCAATAATATCATAGAAGTACACCATAACTGATGTGTCTTCAAGCCTCTCAACACCCTAGCTAACATCACTTAAATGTGGCTGGTGCATTCTTAAGCACAGAAGGCACCTATTGGTAACTGTAATGACATCAGCGGATGGTAAATATGATCTTTGATTGGTCTTCTGGCACTACTTTCAACCGGTGGTAACAATATTTTGCAAGCATGATTGAAAAATAGAACTGAACTAATGATAGTTGCAACAGACCCTGTATTTCTTCATCCTGTCTGATGATTTCTTAAGCACAATGATAACCAATTCTCCCCAGATGCTATTTCTTTCTTCAATAGTGGCATCATCCAGGCGCTGAACAATAAATTTCTCCCTTACTGATTTCAAAAGATGAGATCTTCTACATACTTTCCAGTAAAACTGAGATTTGTCCCTGTTAGAATTATGTGTTTTTCAGTGGGTGTCACCAGCAATGGTCTACTAGGATTGAAAAAAATTGCAAACTTTACTAATAGTTTCTCCTTAGCTACCACTTCTCCTCTCTTCAAATATCTTCTTTCTCATGCAATGCACATATATTGATGGTTTGCTTATGGCAGCCTTTTTCCAAAACCATCTTGCTAGAACCTAAATTATCTATACGATCTGGAACCTGTGATGCTACATGTCGTTATTCAAGGTAGCAACACGTTCCTCTTCCTTTCTACTGTGCAAATGAAAGATGGTTGTGTAGAAACCTTAATTTATGGTAGTGGTGCTAGAAGAAAGACCACTTACTGTGTACATAGTTTTTATTCATGCATGGATATGAAATACAAATGTAAGCACAGCGTGGTGGAGGGCGAGTGTTTTACTTATGGGGGGAAAAAAAAAGGTTGTACAGAATTACTTGATTACTTATTAATTTACTTCTTGACTTTGGGAGGCTAATGCTCTGATGGCATTGATTTTGGTTTTTAAGAGCTTAAATTTGAATATTTAATTGATATGTTGAAAGTGTTATGAGAACTGTTAAATACAAAAGGATTTTGAAAAGAAGTGGTTATATGATTTGGTAGCTAGTGGGTAGCAAATATAATTTTCCATTATCACAGCACTTTCCTGCTGAGGGTAAGAAGTTCATTATTTACTATGAGTGACACTGCATTGCAGGGCTACAACTTCAAGGAGTGACATGAGATACAGCAAGAGAAGATTTAAAAGTAAAACTGATTATAAATTCATGACTGGCAGATTACATTCACAGAAAAGTGCCCAAGTTAAGTACTCCCCAGGAATGAAAACAAGCGGTAACATATCAAACAATATATTCTCCATTCACTTCTTACACACAAATGATGCTCTTATGTAGACAACATTGAGAAGTATCTAAATAGATCTACTACACACAAAATATTACTTGGTAGGTCAGAACATACACTCACTCAAAATGGTTTCCCAGTTCCTGTCAGCGATCTGTAAGGCAACCTGAGCCTCAATGACTGTGTACACAGTTTAATCAGTCCTAACCTCATGACAGCAGAACTTGGTAACATTGTATCATTTGCAGCAGTCTCTCCCAGCTGGAAAATGTTGCACATAGTTTGACAGTCTGTTATGAAAGATCAGTTTTTGTATGACATTTATTTAAGAAATATGACCTCAGGATTGTGCAACAACCTTCACCTACATGGGACAACACTTACATATTTTCTTGAAGATGATTCACTCCCATATGTAACCTGAGCAGTGTTGAACCTTGTGTTTCCATATCATTGCCCCCTATCCTGCACTGCCTATAACACAGAGAATTCAGTCTTTCTTAGCCAAGAGGACCAGAGTTGCCACCAAATGTGAGCCCTCATGTCCAAAAACTTTGGTTCTGTTCCATTTTTTACGCCAGCTATGCCACACTCTATCTCTGCATATGTCTTCATAACATTTAATTTTAATGGGAAAGCGATCTGGCAGTTCTGCAGCCCCCATTAAGGTTTAAGGCCCCCTATGATGCCCACATCCATTCTGTTTCCTGTTCCTACACTACAAAATGCAGTGTCCTACCACTCTGCACTTGAGTATTGAGGCGGCATTGCTTCCAAATGTAGACCACATGGCCAAATCTATAAATTTTGCCTCCATAGAAAAAATGCCTCACTTCTCCTGCACTCACATTGTTATTGCAGCAGCCAAATCCTTTGAGTCTTCCATCTATACTTTCCTCGCCATAGCTGGTGTAAGTCCCACAACAACAACAGAAGAAAAAAAAAAATCTGATGCCCTGCGAGCCTCCTGCAGGATAATGTAGGCTTCTCATTTCCAGTTAACCTGTACATTCAGCTTTTGGGATGTTCCACTAAGTGCTTCTGGAAGATTTTGGTACTGTTCTGATTGCAGTAGTACCTAGTAAGCCCATTCTTCAGTTGCTCAAATATATGTATGTTATTCAACACATCAGGGTGCATTAAGTACATTTTTGCCTCTCCCATTAAGTGTAATTTGTCCTTCTATAACCATACTTCATCTTTCCAGTTGCCCAGAGCTGCAGCAACTTCCAAATCATCTATGAATGTTGACACATTCTCAATTGTCTTGCCCCCCCCCCCCCCCCCCCCAAAAAAAAAAATCCAATAAAGGAGTGAATACACTTGATCAAGCTTTTGTTTTCTCTACTTCCTCTATCCTTTGTTGCATAAACATGTTACCTGTCATCAAAGTATCTGCTCATTTTTGCAAAGCAGCATTGTTCTACTTGACTGAGCTACCTATTTCACCAAAAGATTCAATCACTTCCTGAGTCATCATCACTTGTGTTTGTGACCCTGACATCTGTGAAAGCTTTACCTGCCAATAAATACAATACCACAAAGAACACACAAGAGAATGTGGAAAGCCACTACAGGCACCCAAACATAACAACAGGAAATGCACTCAATTCTTCCATCACATCATCACCCATCTTAACAATGAATACCAATGTACCCAATGCCCATAGCATTGGTACCTACTACATGTCACAATTACTGACTGAGTCAAGGCAACTCATGGCCTGACAGATTACACTGCTTGCATCTCACTCTCCATAAACAGTCTTCTCTACTGTTACCCTTCTGCACTCAAAAACAGCATTAGCATATGTGCATATCAGTCAGTTCACCCTGCTGTGTTTGTGCACAGGAACAAAAGATGTCAGGAAGAACAAGTTCACTCACAGCAGGAACTGAAAATGATGTCGCAATGGGACTGTCCTCTTGACAAATGGCTGTTCAGATTTAGTTGACACTAATACATAGGAGTCAGGATGTAACCCCTATGATGACAGGTGAACTGGCTGATGGCAAATCACAATGGAGCACCATCTCCTAGTCTAAACATGGACTTCAGTTGCGGAGGTGACTGGAATTGTAATCAAACCATCAGCAAAACATCCCTGGTTATATTAATTCTTTATTCATGTTAATTACAATTATGGAGCTATAGTCAAAGTGTAGGTTATTGGCCTCGGTGACATAGGTGGCCATGAGCGAGTGGCATGTTGGTGTCAACATTTCACTGACCCATCAGGCAATGCATGGGGGCATCCATAGCTGCTGACATCCGTGAAGCTGAGGAAGTCTGACAAAAGTGCCACACTGTCAGTGCTGGATGACAGCAGTCACTGCTGGTGGCTCCTGTGCTCTGTGGTTGGCAATGACAATGCACAGGAATAGACAGTGTTTAAACTGTGATGCCCATTATGACCAAAGATGGTGGCATGTGCAAGCCTCAGTGATAATCAGCAACAATGCAGGGTCATATAAGCCAGAGTGACAGTGTAGTTGGGTAGCAAGCTGGTCTAGGCTTGAACTCACAACCCACCAGGGAGGTGACCAGCAACAGATGGATGCTACCCAGCAGGTGACCAAGTGGAGTGGAGGCACCAAGATGACTGTACACGAAGCTCATCTGAAGCGGGAGCCAACAGCTACTGGCACAGAGCCTGTGGATGACAGATCGCTGCATCATCTTGTTTGCAACTGATCTCTGTCTTGTAGTCATCAGCTGGCCCACACTGCTTCACCAGCATACTGAAGCACCTGGACATTCATTAATATAATTAACATCCGAGGAAGAGGATCTGATTTGAAGAGTTTATATGTGAGCTAGCTGGTTAGTATTTCTCCAGTGGCAGCACTCCCACCCAGGTACTCAGAGCAGAATGTTGCCACTGAGCCACAATTAATTAATTTGCTCAGGTTTTCTTGTTTGGTCAGCTACTCATGGGAGCTGTAAAATTTCTCAATTTTGCATTTGAGAGGTACTGGCTGATGTTCCAAATGAACAGCAGGTATCCACATTAGTGCCAGCCTAAACATGATTTTGATTTCTCACATTGTGTACTATTCAACACAGTAAAAAATTCTCATTGTAGTAAATTATTATAGTGTTAAAGAAAAGTATAGTTCAGTTCATTGTTAAAAAACACAAGAATTTGTAAGAAATTTTTTCCTATGTCTTCACTACAAGATCTTTCCTCTTTTTAATTTCCACTAGCTCATCCTGTATTAGTACAATTGGTGCTTATTACATTTTATGACATGGCGAAGATCTCTCTTTTAAAAACAGTTACATGTTTTTGTGCATTATTCTTACAGGAAAAAATGTTGTCTTAAGAAACAACAAGACTTCAATTTACTAAGAAGTACAATGTAAAATTTTCCAAGTATCTGCATACACAAAGAAATAAGTGATGCTAACACTTATCTATTATTCCAGATGCTCTGTTAATAAAATGTACAATACTTTAAACATATGATGTGATGCAAAATAATTTAGGCATACCTTTTGCCTGGGAATCAAATTAGAGTGTGACATTTTTTGTTGGTGATGAGGAGAATAACAGTTTTTCATTTTTATGATAAAAATACAATTCAAATATCTATGAACATTTTTATTCTTCCAGATTGTTGGTACGCAGAAGAAAACTAACCCAAAGAACCCACGGTGGCCGACATTTTCAGAATTTGTGCAGTTTCTTGTGGATGAATATCGGAAAGGAAGTCAGTTCGACATGCACTGGACTCCTATAACAGAGTTCTGTACACCATGCCAAGTGCCATTTGATGTTATTGCAAAATTTGAAACCCTTGAGGTATTGTGTTACACGCTCTTCTCTTCTAATTATTGAACATTTCAATTTTTTTTTTTTTTAAGTTGTAATCTTAAGAAATTGAAAAAACAAATGAAATGATTTTCAAGACCTGGCAGTAATATTTTCACTTGCAGTTACTAAACTTGATTTTTATATTTTGTAAATAAACAATTTGAAAGATTTTGAATAATATTAATTTAGAGCTGGCAGATAGATAATTATTATTTTCCTACTTCATTTTATCACTGTTCTGACTTCACTTTATGATTGTACATAGCACTGAATAAACACTTCTCCTCTGGTTGACAAACATTTGTTGTCATGCCTACAATGACAACCACTTTATACAGAAAATACATGCAGAGATTGTCAGTGTAATGTTCAAGCACAGTTGATATCTAGGTCAGTACAAATAAAACATTTATTTTCATAACATTTTTTACAAATCAGTTGAGAAGAAAAATAAGGAAACTGTATTTTTGTATAGAATAGATGAAGAGAGTCCAAAGTCTATCTCACATCTGGAACTAATAATTGTCCACAATACTTCATGTAAATAAGTTAAAAAGCTGCAGAACAAAACCACAAGTAACATCCTATGGTCATTGTTCTCCTAATGTCTACTTATCCTTCTACATTTCTGCTAGGAACAAGAATATGTTTTCTAGACACATGTGTAGAAGGTACTCAGCACAAGCAAATCTTGGTAGTTACATAAACATTCATCCCCATCAACTGCACAATAAAAATCATCATTATTTGATAAAATTCAGTTTCATTAAAGTCTGTAATCAATTGTATTACAGGAGGACCAGAACTTCCTCATTCACCTAGCTAATCTTCAGGATATCATACAGCCTCAAAAGAAAAATCAAGCAAAAGGACGAACTACTACAGAGGTTGAAGACGCTTACTTTTCTCAATTAACAAAAGCACAAATTCTTCTGCTGTATAACATATACAGGTAAAATAAAATTGTTTCAATTTTCATTGTTTTAAGGAACTAGGAATAAAATATCTATAAAAATTCAGAATGATAAGAAAAAGTATCGTTTGTAGATGCCAATGAAGGTAATAAGCACCTAGTCATAAAAATCACATGCATAGCACTAAACTGAAACACTCAAAACAAATAAATGCATAAAAAATCTATACCACAATGAGTGCCAAGTTTTTGTTAATTAGGAAGGGCTACCTTACAAGGTAGTTGTTCAGTTGTGAACGTATAGAATTCTGTAATGGATTTCCTATGATTCGCACACTGCAATGTGTCCAGGTAGAGGCAAATATATGAAGAATCCAATCCCATATATAACGGAGGATGGAAGACTTCTGATGAAACCCTCCACATCACTGATATTTGATCCTTTCTCTCTTACCTTGAAACATAAGTTCTGCCAAAGGAAGTTTGCACATTACAAAAGGCTTGAGCTTCAATATTGGGTTTTTAATACCCTCTACTAGCAGTCATTAATCCTTTATAACGTTTAAGAATAAAGTTGTTGGTTGCTGTCTTTCTTCAGATAAATTAGTCCACAGCCTTGAAGCTCTGGCATCATTATCAAGAATAAATTAATTCAAGAAATTTCATGAGTGTATAACCATCCTTTCAAAAAGTAGTTGGTATAGAATTAATACAGTTCAAACATTAGTACTGAAACTGCTAATGAAACTTTCAAATTCTGCACTATTAATTACAATGAAACTCATAATACATAACAACTGCAAGCATTCAACATAATAAGGAATAATATTTATAGGTCTAGCAGGCATATATTAATTACTACTTAACACCTGAACTACCACACTTTGTGGAATGTAGTAAAGCATGACTGACATGTGCTCAGTTAGCAGATACAGATATCAAAATCCTATATTTCTTATTTGTACCCATTATCTCAAACCCTAACTTTAGCCATGACTTACATGGTGGAAACATTTCTTCATGACACATGACACTGACAACAGCTAACCAAAACCTCACATAGAACTTTGTTTAAAACAGTTCCACCCCTCCACAGGGTGTGTGCCCTTGGCGGCAATTTCAGAGGCGCCAAATTCATATTCTTCATGAACAAAACCTTGCTTCACAAAGTGCCTACTATGCAGTGCATTGTAATGAAGAAAGCTGGGATATTTTTAATTCCCCTCTTGTTTTGCCAGCTACCTCCTTAAATTCATTTTGTTGCTTTTAACTATTTACCATTAGCATAAGTGAATATAATTTGCACTTTCATAATAAAGAAAGATTGGTCCTCAGCTTTAAAGAATATAATACCAGATATAATTTTGTGCTTAGTTTTATTTTCTAATTTATTTTGATTATTCCTAGTTAGTATCTATCATTACAGCATGAAATCAGTAATTGTTTCATAACTTAAATTCTATTGTTGACGTATAAACAAATATAAATTCTTTACCAATTACAAACATTTGGAGAAACAAATACTAGTAATCTTAAAGTATCTATTTGGTTCTATTCGAAAACGTGTTAGCAAATCCAGCCCTTCATTAACCAAAATTAATTAACAGTTTTGTCAAAAGTATTGTTTCCATAACTATATTTGTTAATTTCATGATTTAAACAAATAATTCGGCCTAAACCTCAGAACCCACCCACATTTGCTTAATCAAATTTCCTGAACATTTACGATATATTATTTTGGCAGGACGTTGCAAAGACAGCATTGAAGCTTTTCAGGGACTCTTACAAGAGTTAGAAATTGACACTGACAATTGCGGAACGTGAAAACAGGAACACAACAATTACAGGTCACATCTGTCGCAATTCCGCGATGAAAGAAATAATAACTTAATTAACAGTTTTGTCAAAAGTATTGTTTCCATAACTATATTTGTTAATTTCATGATTTAAACAAATAATTCGGCCTAACTCTTTAATTAACAGTTTTGTCAAAAGTATTGTTTCCATAACTATATTTGTTAATTTCATGATTTAAACAAATAATTCGGCCTAACTCTTGTGGTAGAAGAAATTGTTAAAATGTACCAATTTTCGATTTATTCAGTTATTTTAATGAGTGAAGCTTTAATTGTAGTTTCTGTAAAGTTCACTTTCAACAATGTGTAGTTTCAGTACATATTATTGTGAGGATATATAAGGGCCTGATTTTTGGTCATGAGACAGTCAGTCCACGACTGAGTTTCAGACAAGTAACCTGTGCTGGTTAGAACAACAACAATGCTTCAACTTAACAGTGTAATAAGTTTTAAACAATCAGGCCATATGTTAAAACAGTGACATTGTCTGTTTCCATGCGTACCTGATTATTCTTCAAGAACTATGAACTTTGTGGTTAGGTTTTACTGCTCGTAGATGTTCAACAGTAAACCATTGTAGCAGTATGTGGAGGTTCACCTGCAAACTAGTAATGAGGCTTATGGAAAGTTTAAATATAGTGCACTGGCCATATAAAAGTGTATATGTGAGGTTGTGAAAAAATGAAATTAAAGTGCTGTGAAGCACAACTGTGCATCTGTCGGCTACATTATTTATAGTAGACAGTGTCCAAATTACAACCCTATATTTCAGCCAGTACATCAACACTGAGGACAACAAATGAAGATAAATAAAGCAGGTGGAACCGCTACAGTGTGTTAGTCTATTGATTATTCATATGATTTTGAAGTGCATCATGTTGGTGTTTGAACATTTTTGAACGCATTCTAAGTTGATACGTGACTGAATCATAAGTTGATTTTTGAATATGTGCGTAGTGTACGTGATGTCTCTGCCAGGGGAGTCTAGCAATAAGAATCTTTGCCGCAGACAAAACGGAAGGGCCATAACAGCTGAGCTGAGTAAACCTGAATGTCAGTCACTGTTTGTTTGTGTGTTCGACTGGGTATGTGAATGATCAGCATTGTTATAATTATTAGCAAAATCTGTAGAGTCATACTACCTGAGTGTAAATAAACAACTAACAGGAATAACAGGTAATAAAGATTACATATTACTCTTCTCAGTGTATCCAAGAAAAGGAAATTTTGACAGAAAATTTTTGCCAGATCACTAAACTACCAGTTCTTGTACAGTCCCCAGTTAGCAGCTACTTTAAGTTCTATTCTAGGAATAGCACAGAACTGTTTTATCAATATGTAATAACACCTAACCGGAGAATAAATGTGGGATAACTAAACTGGTGATTCTGCATTGGTTATTGAAGTTAACCGGAGAATAAGTTTTGACAGAATCTGTGATGAGAAGATTTTTTTGCTAGAATTAGGAAGGAGAAGAAATGGTGACATCATACAAATTATATGGAAGAATATGATGATCCCATATTCATATAAAAAATCCGTACTACTACTTTTTGATCTTACTCTTGAGAATCTGAAGCATGAAACTGAAATGTCTTGCTTTTGACATGTGTTACAAGTGCTGCAATATTAGAAAGGCCTATTTCATTTTATCTAGCAGACAGTAACAAAATAAATGTAATCAAATCAAGAAACCCAATGACATTTTGACTTTTCATGTAGCAAAATGTTTATCGAACTTTGATGAGGTAATAGATTCTTTTACAGAATGGAAAGCATGCTGTGTAAAGAAGTAGCAAGATTAGAGAGGAAAAAATGCAGGGACCTAAGGATTGAAGAAATGCATACCGGTACTGCTTTGCTTGTCTCTTGTTTTTACTGGTTATATGTTCCCTATTTATAATTTTACATCACACAGAAGAGAAAGTTATTAGCTAACAGGCAATGAAGAGTGCAAATTTTCTGAATAGTTTCTATTCTCCTGATTACACTTAATCACACTCAGTATTAATTGTTAGATTTTTTAAGGGGGTAGGATGTCAAATCAGCCAGCTGAGAGCAGGAGAGTCACCACAGGGCATTTTAATTTCCACTGTCCTGAATATAGGTTTGATGGCTTCCATTACAAAGTATACGTGACTGAATTCCACAGAGAAAATACTGTGACATGCAATAAAAGAAAGGTGCGTGAAGAGGCATGGCACTGCACTTTGGTGCACTTAAGACCAAATAACATGTCTCGTATTTCCTTGAACATACATGTGTGCTACAAAATGAACAAATTTTTGAAAAATCTATTTTTTTAAATTTTTTTTCTGCCTCTATCAAGCTTTTCCCCTGGTTTAGAAATATCGCTAGTACATCCAGTTGACTGGTCCCATTACTGCCAGACCATGGACACAGCATCCTTAGACACCAAAATCCCATTTGCGCATGGCCTCCTGATACCAAACCTACCAACTCTTTTCTAATCCTCCCTCCCAACTACATGCCGACCCACAATTACTTCATTTTCGAAGGCCAAATTGATAAAAAAATCTTGTGGTACTGCCATCAGTACTCACATGACACCATCATATGTAAGCTTCTTTGTAAGTTATCTGGAGAAATACTTCATACCCAGTCACAAATAAAACCCCTCACCTGTCTCAGATACATTGATGAAATTTTTACAATCTGCATTTATGGCAGGGACAACCCTTGCTCTTTCCTTCCCAACCTCAACACCTACTTCTAAATCTGGTTCAACTTGTCCTTCTCAACTCAATGAACAACCTTCCTAGGCATTGATTTCCACCTCTGAGATGGTTCCATTCATATGACTGTTCATATCAAGTGCACCAACCACTTGACAGCCATCATCCATTCCATGTCAAAAAGTCTCTCCCTTGCAGCCTCATTGCTCGAAAGCTGGTGTGAATACTGTTTTCTGTTGCCACTTCTATGCACCACACATCAGTCAGCTGTAAGTCAGTGGTTGCTCTTCCTTCACTTTAAAATTACTGACATTTCTTTTATTTTCCAATTTCTCTCCTTTATACGTCGATTTTTATGCTTACTATACATAATGAGTACTGATTCCCCAAACAGTTGACATTTGTGAAGGCAGAAACATTGTAATGCTATTTTAATGTTTTATTTCTTTTCTGATAGGTATGACTTCACGCTGTTTAATTACACGCTGGAAGGATACCTGGAGTTGGCGATAACAGAGACTCCTGAGGAAACTGTTCTCGATGTGCACGCCACTGTATGAAAGTCCAGTCCTGTCTGCTCAGAAGCTAATACTCCAGCTTCATAGCCGAGTCTAAGAGACTGTTATTGCTCAGTTCCATGAGCAATAGCTCATTTTACCAAGATTTTTAAGAGATGTAATTTTTGAGTACCAGTATTTTATGCCCTTAATAGTTGTAAACTAGATAAATATCAATGATGGACTGTTGTTAACTATTATCAAAACGGGTTACCTTCTGAATATAAATAATTTATCAACAGTTATTTATTGTAATCTTGTTAAATGTAAATATGTACACAAAATTTGCTTGTTCCAAATAAAATTTGTTAGATGTTGAAGGTATTTTTGATAATGTGAACAAGTTTCCTTGCTCTGGAAAACAATGCTCATATTTTCAAGCAAAGAAAATAATTGTGTTATTTAGGAAAAAATCAGCTAAAAGAAATATTTACAAGTCACACATGTTCTAACAGCAATTGATGTTTAAAATTTTTTGGGAGTAGTGAGTAGGTGTGTAACATAGACTGGTCAGATACAGTGTGAAAAACATATAAGGGTGTTGCAGAGTAGCCTTTGCTAAGAAATAATTCTTAAGAAAAAATTCAATACTTGAGTCATTTCCAAGTTGATTAGCATTGAAATTAGTCAATAAGACCATCGTGCACACAAATTCAAGTGATCAGTCAGATGCAGTTAGTGTCAGTTTTTCTCATAGCGCAAATGACAGCACATGACAATACGTAGCTTCTGGCTTGGGTTGGATTCTTACTACTGCCCCTTGTCCAATTTTTGTATCACTCTCTTGCTTAGTTTCAGGAAACAAAATGAAGAACACATTTAGCAACACCATCTCTGGCAGGCTGCTTAAATTTGTGCAATGGTCTGACTGGCTAACTTCAATGCTAAGCAACTCAGAAATGGTAAAAGTATCCAATTTTTTCTTAACAGTAATTTCTCAGCACAATTTACCATGCAACACCCTTACAAGGTTTTCAGACTATTTCTAACCTATATATAAAATGAATAAGCTTTCAGTTTCAGACATACATCTACTGATGAGAATACTGCTTCCTAATCAATAAATTACACTTACACTAACTTAGGACTCGCTGCTTCACTTGCGTAGACTGTATGGCCTGCAGAGATTTTTTGTTTTTATTTAATTGAATGTTTATATTGTTCACAAATTCCAACATCTTCTAAGCTTTCAGTCTAATCAAGGCCCTATAAGAATGGATTTTTTGAAATGTACTTCTGACCAAAAAGTGATTCTGGTAGCTGGAGTCAAAAGTTTTTGTTAATCGTGCCTTTTACAGTCTTGTGGAGATAGTTCCATAACTACTTTCATCCTCTAACAAACATTTCTTTATATCTAACTGAGAAAAGAAATACGAATGTTCATAGATTTAGCTTTAAAAATTTTTTAATGTAACAAAATATTTTCTTAAAAATTTGCATCCCCTATTGCACTCACTCAGGGTTTGAATTTCTAGGAACACTGAAATGCATATATCTTTTTTTTTATTTCTAACCACGAAGTCAAATACTAGTTTTCATAGGTGTAGCCTTAAAAATCCATTAGGGGCTCTTTGGTAATTATTTATTTTCAAAAAAACTTTCACACAATTCTTTTACCCCCTTGGTGGCTGAATTTCCAAGAATGCTGAAAATGTATTTTTTATTTTCTGATCGAGAAACCAAATACCATATTTCATAGTTCTAGCTTCAAAATTCCCTTAATAATGACATACTTTCAAAATGCCTTTCATCACCTATTTCACTCCCTTAGGAGTGGAATTTCTGACAAATCTCTTCTAAAACGATGCCTGGGTTCTAAGATCCACATCCTCTTCAAACTTCTGGTTTCTACCCTTAGCATTTTGGGCTGTGTGAGGGTGAGTCAATGAATCAGTCTGACCCTATTCAACACCTTAGGGGTTGCATTTCAAAGAAAACAAAAAAAAGGGAGAGGGAGAGTGAAACACTTCTTTTTTTTCATCTCTAACCAAGAAGTCAAACACCAGTTTTCAAGGCTTTAACTTTAAAAATGCTTTCACAATGGCATATTTTCATAAAACATTTCACCATCTATTTCAAACCCCGAGGGGTTGAATTTCGAAAAAACAGTAACATGCATATGTTTTATTTCTAACAGAGAAGCCAAATACAGATTTTCACAGATTTAGCTTCAAAAATGCTTGCACAATTGAATGATTCCATAGAAACTTTCATCCTCCATTTCACCCAATAGGAGTGAATTTCCAAAAACACTGTTTTTTTATTTCTAACTGAAAATCCAAATAAAAATTTTCATAGATTTAGCTTTAAAAATTCTTTCATAATAAAATATTTTCATAAAAATCTCATCCCCTTTTCCACCCCTTAGGGATTCACTTTCCAAAGACACTGAAAAAACATATTTTTTATTTGTAGTGGAGAAGTCAACTGCCTATGTTTGTTGATCTAGCTTTAAAAATATTTTAGTAGTTCCTTAATAATAATATATTTTCAAAAAAAGCTCTCACCCACTATTTCACCCCCATAGAGTTAAATCTCCAAAAATGCTAAAATATGTTTTTCTTTATTTATGACTGAGAAACCAAACACCAATTTTCATTGGTCTAACTTCAAAATTGCTCTGATAGTGATATTTTCCAAAAAAATTCTTCATCCACTACTTCATTCGCTTAGGATTTAAATTTCAAAAAATCGCTTTTTAAATTATGCTTAAAGTATAAGATCCTCATGTTCTCCAGATTTCAGGTTTCTATCCTTAGCGATTTGGGAGTCACAGTCAGTTAGGACTTTTATATACAGGGTGTTACAAAAAGGTACAGCCAAACTTTCAGAAAACATTCCTCACACACAAATAAAGAACAGATGTTATGTGGCATGTGTCCGGAAACGCTTAATTTCCTGTTAGAGCTCATTTCAGTTTCGTCCACCTACGCTCAATGGAGCATGTTATCATGATTTCATATGGGATACTCTACCTGGGCTACTAGAACATGTGCCTTTACAAGTACGACACAACATGTGGTTCAGTGGATCATGCACCATGGAGCTCCTGCACATTTCAGTCTAAGTGTTCGTACACTTCTCAACAACAGATTCGGTGACCGATGGATTGGTAGAGGTGGACCAATTGCATGGCCTCCACGCTCTCCTGACTTCAACCCTCTTGACTTTCATTTATGGGGGCATTTGAAAGCTCTTGTCTACGCAACCTCGGTACCAAATGAAGTGACTCTTCATGCTCGTATTGTGGACGGCTGTGATACAATACGCCATTCTCCAGGGCTGCATCAGCACATCAGGGATTCCATGCGATGGAGGGTGGATGCATGTATCGTCGCTAACGGAGGACATTTTGAACATTTCCTGTAACAAAGTGTTTGAAGTCACGCTGGTACGTTCTGTTGCTGTGTTTCCATTCCATGATTAATGTGATTTAAAGAGAAGTAATAAAATGAGCTCTAACATGGAATGTAAGCATTTCCGGACACATGACCACATAACATATTTTCTTTCTTTGTATGTGAGGAATGGTTCCTGAAAGTTTGGCCGTACCTCTTTGTAACACCCTGTATAGAGATTTCCAGTTCACAAGTGCCAAAGGTGTCTTTGTAAGCTTGAAGCTGAGTGGAGCTTATAGTTGTACAAGGGACTCAGAAAAACACACAAAAACCTCATTTCAATTTTGGGCAATCAGAATTTGCTACCTACTGCCCATTGTCTAAACTTATATGAAGCACATGCTGCTCAAACAATGAGTTTATTAACACAATCACAAAGTCGCTGTTGAATCGTGTGTCTGCATATGTGAAGACAATATCAGCTGGAACAATCCATTTTACCTTTTCGTCTGTGTGTTCAGTGCACTGCTTTTACAAGAATCAACACTACTGTTTTATAATAAACTAGATTGGTATATTTAAATAAGAGATAAAAAGCATATTTTAAGGATGTTAAAAAGACAACAAAAAATATAAATTATATTATGTACCAAAATGAACATCATAGTTTAGCAATACAAACAAAATAAAACTCCACAACAGTGGAATAAAATGACTGCAACAAAATGTTAGGCCCCTTCACGATTAAGTGATTATGAGTATTCCAAAGAGTATCCTTCATTGCTGGGAAGAGTAGAAGTGTAAGAACAATGCTAGAGAAACAAATTTGTTTTAAGTTTACACTTTCTTTGATACTTGAGAGGTCATAGATTCACACTAATTTACATTTTCACCGAAGTGCAGGTAGCAGCTGTGTTCTGAATTATGCATGAATTCTTCCTTGTATGGAAGTTGTAAAGCAATGTACAAGCAGGAGATGGAAGATCAAAATAGTTTAATACAAAGAGTTGTGTTTCGCAAGGCAGTTTGCTTTCCCTGTAACTCTTCATTACACTTAAGGGCAAAATCTTGAAAGAAATCGAGGGAGTACAAAATGAAGATCTCAGTGCTTTTACTTTTGCTGATGACATTGTCATTTGGAGTGAGATGGAAATGGAGGTTCAGAGGAGACCGGATTAAGACTCGATTATTGGAATAAAAAATTTAAAAAATTAAGGTTGGTTGTAAGTAAAAGCAAGACAGTGGCAATGAAAACAAGGACAACACCTCCACATTGGACATCATACTGGAAGGAGACAAGGTGGAATGTGTGAAAAGTTTTGATAATCTGTGCAGAGTCATTTCAAATGATGCAAGTGCCAAACTAGAAGTTTTAAACAGAATAGCAAATGACTACTGTGAGATTGAAGTGGTCAGATCATGTGAAGTGAAAGCACCTGACTCAAACACCATGTCAGTATTTGGAGATGGAGATGTCAGGGTGGCCTAGGAAGAGATGGGAAAGACCAGGTTAATGACACTCTCAAGAGACAAGGAGTAGTGTGGGATGCAGAGGAGAAAGAAAGACTATACCAGGACAGAAATCAGTAGCAGCATATTGTTCACAAAGTTCCTTCCCAGCTCAGTGGAAGGAAATCCTTATGATGATGTTGATGTTGTTGTTGTTGTTGTTGTTGTTGTTGTTGTTGTTGATGATGATGATGATGATGATGATAATTCTGGTGTTGGTGGTAGTGCTGGTGATGGTTCTGTAGTCTGATGACGGAGTACTCATTTTGGATTCTACACTCAGAAAACCATACAAGATCTCACAAACAAAACCCTGGCAGAGCTAAACAAGGAACGGTTATCCTGTCATTATATTCTGTGACCTTGCCAAAGCCTCTGATTGAACCACAAATGTCTATGGGTTATTCTTGCATGAATGGAGTATTACCTTCCTAACAGAAAGCAATGTCTCACTGCAATGAAACTAGTCTCAGAATAGAGAGTCAATATATGTATGACCCCTTAGTGTCAGTACTGGACCAACTCTTGCTCTTGACCTCTATAAATAATCTTCCTATTACCTTAAAGTATGGTTCAAAAGTGTCAGAGAATGAATCTTTCACTCTCTAAGTGAAGATTGCACTATCTTTATATTTCCAGACAAATTAAAACTGTATGCTACATCAGGATTCAAACTCAAAACCTGTCCTTTCAAAACAATGCTCTTACTTGTTGTGCTACCTGTGTATGACTGATGACCTGGCCTCTATGCTTTACTTTTATCACTGACTCCTTCTACTTCTCAAACTTCGTAGAAGCTCTCCTGTAAACCTAGTTAGACTAACAATTCTTTCTTCCAGGAGAAAAATTGCTGAATAAGATGGGCACATAACATTTGTAGAGAAATTAGCTCAATCGCCTGCAGAAAAACAAATCTGCACAGATGTTTAGGATCAGCTAAGTAATAAATATAGTGGGTCTAGCATGTACTGTGATAGCATAACCCTGTCAGGTAAATGAAATGATGCTAAGTCAAATTCATAAAATTCCATGAAGCAGACTATAGCTTACATGGCAAAAATGATGGTTATCAACAAAAACCTGTAAATAAAACCATGAGGGAGCGACACTCTCCTGCTGCTAGTGTGGCATCCTGCCCACATTTCAGCCACCGACTGGGTTGCAATGGTAAAAGTCAAACATCAGGCAAGGAATGATTTTATTGGTCACACATGTTTCGGAATTTACCTGTCGTCAGATATCCCAGTACAATTGCTGCATGTAGATGTAGTATTTCTGTTTGTATGTGAGATAAACACTTGTAGACTGCAAATGTTTGTTTCACATACAACTGGAAATACTATATCTATGTGCAGCAACTGTTTTGAGATATCTGATAATGGATAAATTCTTAAATGCATCGTATGAGCAGCAACATCATTCCTTGCCTGATGTAGGGCTTTTACCATTGGGATCCAGTCAACTGGAATACAGAACTATTGATTATTATAATAATGGTACCCTGCCTCCTGCATAATTTTACATCACATTAATATTACCTATAAAATCATTGTCTCTAACTCTGGACAGAGTTGACAGAATAAAAGAGCACATAACCCTACACAGTCAGTTGACAACTAGAAAAGTATAACAACTAAGGAATACAAAATGCCAATTGAGCATCAGTGTCTGTATCTTATCCCTCACAACAGAAATCTGATGTGAGACAAAGATTTCATTTGTAACACGTATTTTAGTATTCATATCAGCTTGAACTGGAATCTCAATATTCCCACATGTCAACCAACACAGCTCTGCACTCCCTCCTTATCAACACTATAATGAAATACATTTGAGCTACAATTGGTCAAGATGACAGAAGAAAAGATTCCTGGGAATGAAGAATGAAACATACCCAATATACACTCCTGGAAATGGAAAAAAGAACACATTGACACCGGTGTGTCAGACCCACCATACTTGCTCCGGACACTGCGAGAGGGCTGTACAAGCAATGATCACACGCACGGCACAGCGGACACACCAGGAACCACGATGTTGGCCGTCGAATGGTGCTAGCTGCGCAGCATTTGTGCACCGCCACCGTCAGTGTCAGCCAGTTTGCCGTGGCGTACGGAGCTCCAACACAGTCTTTAACACTGGTAGCATGCCGCGACAGCGTGGATGTGAACCGTATGTGCAGTTGACGGACTTTGAGCGAGGGCGTATAGTGGGCATGCGGGAGGCCAGGTGGACGTACCGCCGAATTGCTCAACACGTGGGGCGTGAGGTCTCCACAGTACATCGATGTGGTCGCCAGTGGTCGGCGGAAGGTGCACGTGCCCGTCGACCTGGGACCGGACCGCAGCAATGCACGGATGCACGCCAAGACCGTAGGATCGTGCGCAGTGCCGTAGGGGACCGCACCGCCACTTCCCAGCAAATTAGGGACACTGTTGCTCCTGGGGTATCGGCGAGGACCATTCGCAACCGTCTCCATGAAGCTGGGCTACGGTCCCTCACACCGTTAGGCCGTCTTCCGCTCACGCCCCAACATCGTGCAGCCCGCCTCCAGTGGTGTCGCGACAGGCGTGAATGGAGGGACGAATGGAGACGTGTCGTCTTCAGCGATGAGAGTCGCTTCTGCCTTGGTGCCAATGATGGTCGTATGTGTGTTTGGCGCCGTGCAGGTGAGTGCCACAATCAGGACTGCATACGACCGAGGCACACAGGGCCAACACCCGGCATCATGGTGTGGGGAGCGATCTCCTACACTGGCCGTACACCTGTGGTGATCATCGAGGGGACACTGAATAGTGCACGGTACATCCAAACTGTCATCGAACCCATCATTCTACCATTCCTAGACCGACAAGGGAACTTGCTGTTCTAACAGGACAATGCACGTCCGCATGTATTCCGTGCCACCCAACGTGCTCTAGAAGGTGTAAGTCAACTACCCTGGCCAGCAAGATCTCCGGATCTGTCCCCCATTGAGCATGTTTGGGACTGGATGAAGCGTCGTCTCACGCGGTCTGCACGTCCAGCACGAACGCTGGTCCAACTGAGGTGCCAGGTGGAAATGGCATGGCAAGCCGTTCCACAGGACTACATCCAGCATCTCTATGATCGTCTCCATGGGAGAATAGCAGCCTGCATTGCTGCGAAAGGTGGATATACACTGTACTAGTGCCGAAATTGTGCATGCTCTGTTGCCTGTGTCTATGTGCCTGTGGTTCTGTCAGTGTGATCATGTGATGTATCTGACCCTAGGAATGTGTCAATAAAGTTTCCCCTTCCTGGGACAATGAATTCACGGTGTTCTTATTTCAATTTCCATGAGTGTATTATACACACTGCCTGCACACAACATAATCATATATAAATACTCCTCCTACTCATTCTAAACAGAGCAGCATGGGATAAAGACTCTACTAAACAGTACCGTTTATCCTTCTTAATTATTTACAAAGTATACTCTCAGACACATAGCAATATTCTGCTCACTCCTTCCTATCGCATTACATGATTCCACCAATGTGTCACCAGTGCATGCAGACAGCCACAGAGTATTGCAGATAGCCTTGCTCAGGACCTTACCACAGCCACTGTAACAATTGTCTCCAGACACACAGTCCACAAATGACTGAACAGAGATGGTTTATTCGCCTGGAGACCTGCAAGGTGTATTCCACTGACCCCTGGTCACAGGAGAGCCCGTAAAGCCTGGTGTCAAGAACACAGTACATGGTCTTTGAAACAGTGGTCCCAGGTTATGTTCATGGAAGAGTCCGGATATAAACAGAACAGTGATTCTTGCCAGGTTTTCATCTGGCGTGAACCAGGAACCCGATACCAACCCCTTAATGTCCTTGAAAGGGCCCTGTATGGATGTCTTGGTTTGATGGTTTGGGGTAGGATTATCAGTGGTGCACATACACCCCTGCTAATGTCTTTGACAGAGGAACTATATCAGGTTAGGTGTATTGGGATGTCATTTTGCACCAGTATGTCCGCCCTTTTCAGGGGTGCAGTGGGTCCCACCTTCTTCCTAATGGCTGATAACACACAGCCCCACTGAGCTGCCACCATGGAGGAGTACCTTGAAACAGAAGATATCAGGTGAATGGAGTGGCCTGCTTGTTCTCCAGACCCAAACCCCATTGAGCACGTCTGGGGTGCTCTCAGTTGATGTATCGCTGCACATCTTCAAACCCCTAGGACACTTCAGGAGCTCTGACAGGCACTGTTGCAAGAATGGGAGGCTATACCCCACAAGCTAAGCTGCTCGACCACCTGATCCAGAATATGCCAACCCATTGCACAGCCTGTGTATGTGTGCATGGTGATCATATCCCATACTGATGTCAGGGTACATGTGCAGGAAACAGTGGCATTTTGTAGCACATGTGTTTTGGGACGGTTTTCTCAACTTATCACCAATACCATGGACTTACAGATCTGTGTCATGTGTTTCGTACATGCCTGTGCTATTAGCGTCAGTTTTGTGTAGTTTCACATTGCGTGGCACCACATTCTGCAGTTATCCTTAATTTATGAGCATAAGTGTATTTTATGAGTGTATTATATTTCACGTGCAGCCTGTAAATATTGAGAAACTTTTCCTGGAAAGCCATATAATGATGAGCACTTCCTGATTACTCCTAACCAGTTCATGGGAAACAGTTATCAAATTGAAACACCCACACTAATGGATGGATTGATGTCCCATCATCTCTGAATTCTTTAAGCATATGCAACAATGTGTATGTTTCCTTTTCTCTCCTCATATGTTCTGTACTTCCATATGGAAGCGGCTTGTCAATATTTACTAGGATAACTCTTGCTGCATTAGAAATCGATTTTGCTTTCCCAACTTGGTGCACAAGTTTATTCATTGTTGCCCTTCAATCAGTTCCATTGCTGTTATTCACGCTGTCCCCCTTTTCACAAATCTTCTCCATTTCTGATTGAACTGTACCTGCTTCCCATGTCCCTGCTTCAGTACACTCTACTTGAATGGCTCTCCCTCCAGTTCTCCGCAACCATAACTCAAATGTACTTCGATAGATATCATCAAGGTATCAGTATCTGTGCTATTCACTGCATCCTGTTCCTTCCTGATCACCTCTGCCATTGCTTCACAGTTCTTGTCATGTATTTGGTGCACAGCCTCTTCTAGTTTTGTCTTCACAGTTTTCTCAAGTTACCCATATGCTCCTACATGTCCTGCTCTTCTTGTCACTTCTACAAATTGCTAATCTTATTCTCTTATTCTCTAGTTTTAATAGTGTCTCCCCATCATCTTCTCTGTCCTCTTACACACTTCCTTTGCCCCTGTTATTATCCTTTTTGCTTCTTGGACTCCATATTTTGCATCCTGGGCTGTTTTCTTTGTTTCCTCTGCCAGTTTGGCAATTTAATTTTATCTCCCCCTTCAGTTCCTAAATCTCATTTTGTAGCTTCTCCTCCATGTTCTTATTTTCTTACCCAAATTTCACTGACTAGTCCTTATTTTCTTTCCTCATTCAGTCTCTCATATCCTTATTTTCCTTCCTTGTTCCCTCCAGAAACTTTATGATATTCACATCATCTTCTAAAGTTTGACTGGCTTTGTCTGGTGAAGCTGCTCACAGTCCTACCAAAGTAACATGTATCACATCTTGGCTTCACTTCATCCTCTCCTCGTCCTCGTGGTTGTGAATTCTCTTTACCTCTCTGCGGCATGTGTCATATCACCTGTGGGTCTACCTTTGTCAGGAGATGGTATCACAGAACATATATGCAGATTTCACAAGTGACAGAACTGAGTATTAGGGTCGTGAATTCATTTGTTGTTATTCTCACCCCTCAGTTTAATGCTATGAACTACAATGCATATGTTAACAGAGATCCACTACCCTTGGTGCCCTTGAACGTTGTTACCCAACTTTTCACTATTTAAATATTCAACATGACACAAAATGACAAAAAAGGACACAAAATTTCATCCTCCTTGTTTCTTTTGACTGACCATGAATATGTTACAACCAAACCTTTTCTCCATTCTCCATTTGTTCTTCCCAGTTTGTAATTCATTCTTCTGATATTGACCTTCATCCTGTTCACAAAATGTCAATTTGAAGACAAATTCTCTTCTGTACCTACAACATAAAATACTGTAGAGATCTTTCCCAATAAATCTTTCACCCATAAAGCTCTCTAAATTCTTCTTGTTAATGAATCCGTCATCACCATCTAATGCTTTGTCTGTGCCACTCACACTGCTGACCTTACTGCTTCTTCCTCTTATCATAGCCATGCACAGCTCTCACATTCTTGCGCACAGTGTCAGTACTATTGGCACATTGCACAAACCTTCCGTCTTACTTGATTATATGGCATGCTATGCCATATCAGATTGCACTGTGTGCACTTTGTAGGATGTAGATTTTCTGTTCCAAGTAAGTTTCCTTTGAACTGACTTAGATCTGGTAGCCCAGCCACAAGAACCAACCTGATGTGAAATATCAGATATTGCGACACAATATTCTAGTAATTCTCCTGTAAAAGTCTGAGACCCCATAAACAGTGAAAACAGAAACAATATCTGATGACAATTTCTGATTTCCCACAAACAATAAACTGTATTTATGCAACATATGAAGCTATAAGACAATTCAAAAAATTCTACAACTCTGTCTTGCAATGAAAATTACACTGTCAGGTGTGGGGCAGAATCCATGAAACCATGAACATGAACCTAGAGAAAAGAAATTACATGAATTAATAACTATCCATACCAGTATGTAGCAGGAATTAGTGTGGTATAATGTTTTTTCTCTTGTCCAGTTACACCAATAACCTGAAATGAATTTAAAAAATTTAAAAAACCTGACAGTAATGATTCTGACTGTGCATCAAGAGATCTAAAACAAAATCATACCCTGATAGGATCACCAATTGATGTGCAATCTCTTACATGTAGAAAGTTATCCAGACCCAGAAAACTAAGTGTGAGCTAGCCAGGCCTCTAAGATCTAAGCTATAAATTTCAATATGCACCTCTTTAATGGATAACATGGTTTTTAGGATGCTAGCTCTAGATCCTAAAGTGGATATTTTAATATGAATGGAAGCTGTCTGACACAAATAATATTTCAGTAAACACATTAATTTATTCAATAAACATATTCATATCAAACAGATTATGGAAGTCTGCAGAATGGTTAAAAAACTCTATACATTTAAATTATAATTAGTTCATTTCTACCAATTCACAAAGTTACTTGACTAAATGATAAAAGTACCAGTCAATCTGAATGTGAGTCTCGAAGTTCATTAATTCCAAACAAAAACAGTGACCATAAACCTGTGGTTAACAAAAAAGCTCAAATATTCAATACAGCAGTGGTGTGTTTGAGACAAGTGATCACACAGATGTTCTGGAAGTGCAGACCAAGAAATGCCTTATCATACCAATGCTGCTACTTATGCTCACCATACTTATTCATTCACAGCCACAGTGAATGCCACCATCATGCGAATGGCTCTGCCATAGACAAGTCCAGATGCTGTTCATCTCCTAGGTTGTGCACTGATCTATATCTATAATGTACACAGCTGACATGGACCAGATGTGCATAGCTCCATGTCTTTTCCAATATGCTTTCCTATATGTGTAACCACCAACTCCACTAATTTTCCTATGTCCTGCTACAATTTCTTACTAAATACTACATAACCACCAATAGCAAAAATGCATATACACTGGCCCTATATTGTGGATACCTCCAGCACACAAAACTGTATCAAGACAACACATGGTGGTACAATACCAGTCAACTGACAAAACACCTACCCACTTCTAAGATATGGCCATTGTAGCTCCATCTCCAAGACATCACTAACTACTCTGCCAATGGCACATTTTTTGGCCCAGCACTAGATTTGCATTGGAGATCCTCTGAATCTAGAAAGCACCTCATGAGGCTAGGCCATCATTTTCTGCAAGTCATGTTTGTTTTGGAAATTGAGCAATGGTTATCCACAAAAGCCTGTCAGTAAAACCTGAGCGAGGGACACTCTCCTGCTGTTTGCATGGCATCCTGATCACATTTCAGCCACTGATCAGGGCCCAGGTTGTAAATACACATAGTTATTATCCCTCTGGTTTGTCCTTGGCAGCCTGACGTCCATGAAGACAGCCACCTGAGACCACAGGCTGCGCTGATGGCAAAGGACCACATTTTTCATAGGATTCTCTGCCCAATGTATCTCAAATCCAATTTGCTGTGCTTTCCCATGCAATCAAAAATTACTCAAAAAACAAACTGTCCCGGCACCATGTTAAATCAAAGGAACTGAACATAAAAAGAGTGTAGTATGTCCTGTCACTTATAACTGATAAACTTTAAATAAAAAAATGCCCTAGGAGTCTGCTCTATGGTCTCTCTCTAATTACCTAATAATCCTCAGAGTGAATGAAAATGCATGCAAAATTGCTTGCCATGTTTCAGACTGGAATTTTTACAGGCAAACTAGTAAAAATGCTTGACCATTCTACCTATTCACCCACTGTGACACTTGTTATCTTATTATTATTATTATTATTATTATTATTATTATTATTATTAGCTTTCTTCTTCTCTATGACTAAGAATAGACCAAAGGCCATACTTTTCTGTGGATGAAGACTGCAGTATTCTATATTGGTGTGCTGAATTACATTTACCAAAATGTGTGAATTAAAACCTTTTGCAGGTAGTTCTAAGGAATAAGAAAGTTCATAAATCTTCATGTGGTATATTTAAAAAATAATGATGTCCCTAGTTGCTACGTCAACTCACTAAATTCATTCAACTAAAAATTTTCAAAATGATTCTGAACTGAAAGAGCTAGTTTGTCTGTGAGTTGAGGTGCCGTACATACACCTGACTGATATCAGAGATCTACTAGTCCATCTGTCCATTTAACAAAATATGAAATCTATGACCATATCTCTGACTTACTTAAATTAGAAAAGATAGTTTAGGTATACTTTTTGTTCCCAAATACATAGAGAGGAAATCCTCAAGAATGATTAAAAAAGTACATAAATCAAACAATGAAAACTCCAGGCAGGGATATCAATAATGTAGGAAAAGACAGATTGCTACTTACTGTAAAGAAGACACATCAAGATACAGACAGGCACAATTAAAAGACACATACATATAGTCTTAATCAGTGAAAGGGACACACATCATTCACACACACAAGCCAACATATCTCATGCATACATGACCACCAATTCCAGCACCTCAGGCCAGAATGCAACATCACTTGGGATATAAGCAGCAATCTGGAGGATGTGGGGAATGGGAAGGGATGGTGTACAATTGGGGAGAGAGATGAATGCTGTCTGGTGGAATGTGCAGGGACTAGAATGTCAACAGGTGCAGCGTCAGGAGATTTAGGGCAGGGAAGTGGAGTAAAAAGGAGCAAAACAAGGACAGAAGTGAAGAAAGATGGGCAGATGCTTTGGCAGAGGGCTGAAAATAAACAGGGTTGGAGATATGAATGGGTATAGAGGTGGTGGATGCTGTTGGGTGGAGGGTGTGAGGACAGTATTTTACCACAGGTTGAGGCTGGGATAATTACAGGAGTGGAGAATGTGTTGTAAGGACAACTACCATCTGTCACAGTTTGGCAGTGCTCATTCATCCTGGTGGACAGCTGGTTGGTAGTCATACCAATATAAAAAGCTGTGCAATGATTGCAGCAGGGCTGGTAAATGACATGGCTATTTTCACAGGGCCTGGCCCCTGATGGGGTACAATAAACTTGTGAGAGGACTGGAATAGAAAATGCTGGGTGGGTAGATTGGGCAGGTTTTATACCTAAGTCTTCCTTGGTGAAGTAACTGCATTTTGACAGATATCATCCCTTTCACACCAAAAAATCTGTCTCATATAGCCTGGCCACCCAGCGACAGGTTATCTGCAGTCACAAAAACTAGCCTGCTCAGTATACTGAGGGTCTCACCAAGGCATTCACAGACAGGCGCTATCCTCCAGACCTAGTCCTCAAACAGATCTCCCATGCCTTTTCCTCTCACACCTCTCGTCCCAGCTGCCCCAAGAACCGTTCACAAAGGAGTGTCCCCTTATCACCTAGTACCACCCCAGCCTGGCACAACTGAACCACATCCATAGCCAGAGCTTTGGTTACCTATCATCTTGCCCTGAAATGAGGGACATTCTATCCAAGATACTACCCAACCCTTGTAAAGAGGTGTTCCATTGCCCACCTAGCATCCACAACATCATAGTCCATCCCTATGCTACTCCCAATCCCAACCCCTTGCCACAAGGCTCATATCCTTGTAGAAGACATAGGTGTAAACCCTGCCTAATCCACCCGCTCAGCACTTCCTATTCCAGTCCTGTCACAGGTTTATCCTATCCCATCAGAGGGTGGGCCATCTGTGAAAGCAACCATGTCATTTACCATCTCTACTGCAATCACTGCACAACTTTTTTACAGCTGTCCACCAAGGTGAATGGCCACTGCCAAATTGTGGCCAAGAGCAAAGTAGACCACCCTGTGTCAAACATACAGCTGAACACAACACACTTGATTTCAATGCTACTTCGCTACCCACACCATCCAGATCCTGCCCTCCACCACCAGCTTTTCTGAACTGTGCAGATGGGAGTATCCTTAGAAAACATTCTCTGCTTCTGTAATTATCCTGACCTCAACCTACAATAACATACTGTCCCCACATTCTCCACCAAACAGTTTCCACCCCCTCTATTCCCATTCTCATTTTCCTCTCCATGTTTGCTCCTTTTTTCCCCACCTCCCTGACCCACAACCTCCTGATGCTGCATCTGCTGACATTTTAGTCCCTACGCATTCCACCAGTGTTTGTCTCTCTCCCCACCTGTACACCATTCTTTTCCCTTCCCTGGCCCCTCCAGATTGCTGCTTGCATCCCAAGTGATGCATTCTGGCCTGAGATGCTGGAGTTAGCAGTCATGCGTGTTAGGTGTGCTTGCTTGTGTGTGCAGATGGTGTGTGTCTCTTTCATTGATGAAGGCTATGGCCGAAAGCTATATGTAAGTGTCTTTTAATTGTACCTGTCTGCAACTTGACATATCTTCCTTACAGTAAGTAGCAATCTATCTTTTCCTACATTGTTAAAAAAGCACATAATATAGATTTCCAAAAAATAGGGGAGGTAATGTTTCTTCCATAGATCCTAAGTAATTTGGCCATCTTAGCTAATCAATAGGTTACTATGCCAAAGCTCAACTAGAAGATGATAATGGAGGTTAACCAATAAGTAATGTTTGGAAATAAATGCAATTTGACAAATCATCAAGCACAATATCAATATTTCAATTAATTGGTATCTGCTGAGTAACATAACAATTCGGTGCATCAGAATCTTATGTTTCTTCTGCAGCACTTCCCATACCATCTACCACTTCATTTTGTCATTATATGGATTCAGGAAAGGATGGAACATCCTCTTGTAAGAACTTAAAAAATAAATATTTAAATGTCCTCTTTTATGCAAATGTAGTTTATACAATATGTGAAAATTATAGTGCACCCAACAATGGATTACATAGAATCGACAGTGAACACCAAAAATCTCCCCATGCGAAACAAGGTAATATTTGTCCCTCTTGCATGCAATACTGTATATGGTATTGTGGGATTCAGGTGAAGGATTTATAGGTTTTCCTGCTGATGAGACAAATGACACACTAGAAAATTCAAATGAAGGAGAGAAGTTTTCATATGTTCATGGAGAAGATGCATTGTCCTACTCTTTTGTTTCATTCATCATCAAAATTTCTATCTGTAGTGATAATAAACATTTCATGTGAGAGTTGGAACCATTTTTCCCACATATCAAGAGGGATCTGCCACAATCAACTGAACAACTGATGACACAGTTTCTGGTCACATATGTAAGATGTTTATAATGACCTTTACTGAGTGCCATTTTACATGTGACAGCATAGCATCATGTGGTTGAGTGGATTTTTTATCTATAACAAGTACCACATTTTGATGACAATTAGCAACAGCTGGATGATGCAAACATAAATGAATAAGTAAACAAAAAATTATTAGACAATAAAAGCTCGAACAGTGAATGCTGAGCTGGAATTTGTCAGGTCTGGTTTAGATACATATTAATTTTGAAATGTTGTAATTAATTGTTTGGGTTGATTTGAAAGTCTGTCAAGAGTGAGAAAAGTGGATAAAGTGGATAAAATATCTAACAAGGCCAAAAATGGATGAAATTGAAAAAGTTAATGAAAATATGTCCTCTGCATATGACCTCTGCACTGGCTCAATCAAAATGAACAAGACATTGAGCACAAAACAAAAAATCTTTCAACCTCTGGAAAGCAGACTGACACTCTTGTGACCAAACGAAAGGAACATTATTCCTGTGCAAGTGATGTAAGGGAGCCACAGTCTGTGCAGCATTAGGAGTAAAACCAGATATAGAACATGAGCTTCCTAATGCAGACAGCAATACCTGCACTTTACATTAGGTTGGAAGGTCAAGTACAGCAAGCAAATGTGATTGCAAAAGTTGAACACCCTGGCTATTGATGACATATCCTAAATAATCAAGTTCTGTCTGAAAAACACACATTTTTCTCTGTCGCACTTGAGACCAGCTGCTGATAATATTTGAAACAGAGTACAAAGATTACTAATGTGTTTTCAGGAGTATGACATGAGATGACAATGTCATCTACATGATTTGAGTAAAAAGTAACTTTTATAGTCAGCTCCTCCAGAAAGTGCTGAAACACAGCGGGTGCTGAAGCACTGCCAAATGGCAGTCTTAAAAATTTGAAGAAACCCATATCAGTATTAATGACAAAGACTTGTTGTAACTGATCATCTAAAGGTATTTGCAAGTAGGCATTGTGCAAGTCAGCTTTAGAAAAGTATTGCCAGGCACCCAATTCGTCCATCATTTCTTCCAGGCACAGCAAGAGATAACTGTCAATGACTTTTTGAGGATTCACAGTTTTCTTGAAATCGGTATACAACCAGAGTCTACCAGATGGCTTCTTTAGAATAACAAGAGGGGACGCCCACTGACTGACTGTAATGGGTGCTATGACCCCATTGTATTGCGAAGCAGTGAGTTCCTGAATCACCTGTTCTCGAAGAGGATGCGGAACAGGATGAGATCGAACAAAACACGGATGTGTGTTGTCCTTCATTGTGAGATTGGCTACAGAATTATTGTCTTTGTCTAAATCCTCAGAAAAATCCTGAAATTAGATTAGGAACACTATCCTAAAGATCAAAGGAAATAACAGAAAGTACATTGTGCTGAAAGGTTAATCCAAACAAATCCAAAGAGTCTAGACCAAAAATGTTAGCACTGTCACAAGAGCAAAGCACTGTAAACCCTCACCAACTTTGTCAGATTTCAGAAAGTTGCAGGAAGGCTACAAGTGCCATAGACAGGAATGTCATGGCCATTACATGCTGTCAGAGTATAGCGTGCGGTGCACAACATAGGTTTTCCAAGCAGTTCATAAGTCCTATGGTTAAGCAAAGCCACTGAAGCTCCAGTGTCAAGTTGCAAATGAATTGATTGGCAAGTAATCGTAAGAGACACAAGAATTTTGTCTTTACATAGCACTGGAGCCTTTCCTGAAAGGCACTTACACAGTTTTTGCACTAATGACACTGTGTCACTTCAAAAACACTCTACACTTTGTTTGTGACTTAGATTTGTTTTAGCAGAAGGGGGTGCCTCACATTTCTGTAAGCACACAGACTGTGCATGTCCTTGTATGCTACAAAAAAAGTAAAGTCACTTCATGCAAGGGGCTAGATTGATGATCATGAGCCATATTACAGGACATGACTTCACACTTTGTGCCAGACATGACACAAGTTTATGTGAACAATGTAGCTTTGGCCCATCAGGCCACTGTTTGCAAGCCAGCTGCAGGGCCTGTTTGTCTCATATATCTACAGAAGAAGCAGGCACTGCCTCAAAACTGCCTGCTGTGCTTCTGCAGGAATTTTCATACTGAAGAACCTGTGGAACCTGTTGCAAGGCAGGTTCTTGGTATTTAAGAATCTGTTCCTGAATTTGAGAGTCAGCTACACTATGTGTGATGACATGAAAAATCATTGCATCACTGTGGTATTTGCCACAGTCATGTGAATCTACTCTGTCCTAGTAAGGCCCCGCAAATCAGTCACCCACTGATGGTATGTCTGTCCTTGTTGCTTATACAACCTAAATAACTTGTAACAAGCAGCCACTATGTGTACCCTATCCTCATAATACGTTTTAAGTGTCTGTAATAGTTCCATGTATCTTATATGTTCTGGTCATAAAGTGTGGAAGAGTTCAAAGTACAGTTGATAAACAGTCACTCCTGCCATGGCCAAGAAATGAGACTGTTTGTAAGTATCTTGTATATGATGCCCTGTGACGTGCATATTGAACTGTGTGAGGTATTCATCTAGTCTTCCTTCATCTTGTCAAACTCATGAAATGGCAACATACATGCAGGTAGTGTGGGCAGTGATGCTGCCCTTGTTTTCTGCATCATTTTCAAAGCCACTTGCGTCATCATAAAGCATTTTCTCACATCAGACAGTTGTGCTGTTTGTTGACTCTGAAACTGAATAAGCTCTGTTAGATCAATGGTAATTGGCACAGCAGGTGAAAAAGGCATGGTAGTCAATGTCAACTAAACAATATATGAAGATGTGAAATTCATAACAAAATAGCAGAGAAAAAAGGAGGTAGAAAAGCAGAACCTCGGAGCCTGCAACATAATTAACACAAACAAATCAAATACAGGGGACATAGAATATAAGCTCACAACAGAAAAGAAGCAACCAAAAAGACAATGGTAAAGTAAGAAGTCAACAAGACTTGAAGACTGCCACATGTGGAAGCAAAATCTTTGTCAGGTATGTTGTGTACTACTTTGTACACAACAGCAAGGAAAGGTGGGCTTCAGAGTGGTGAAGCAGCTGTCATCATGGGGAAGCTGGACAGGAGGAGAAATGATACGTGAACATATAAATACAGTAAACAGAAGTTTACTTAGCTTGTGGCTTTCTCCAAGTATTGCAAAGAAACTTTACAAAAGAACCAACAGCAATATAGTCCAACTATTATGAGAAGCACAAGAGCATCATGCAGTGTGAGGCTTCTGTCATTAACCCATGAGTGAACTATCAAAGGCTGACTAAGGTTTAAGACTGTTGAAGGCTGTGATAGAGACGGGTGTGTAGCTGCCACTACATCATGGTGGCAGAGGGTGCTTATAGTCAGAGGGTAGGCATTATTGAATCTGCCAGGTCTCCACACAACCACTATTGGTGTCTGTCAGAAACATGTGTTTCCATTGCCATCTGTGAGACACCAGTGAGGATGGTATCAGTCTATGATACCACAAGAATGAACATCAGCTTTCAAGGGTGTTTTTTCTTAACTCCATTTTTTCCCCAGATCATTTGGATGTTGCATTTAGTTCCATCTGTCACAGTCAGGGACGTCAATGTACAAGAGGGAGTGAGGTAAAATATGTTAGCGAGAATATTGACAGGACCTCCAAAGAACTTTGTGTAACATAAAGAACTGTGGCAATAGATGAGAGCACAATAAGATTCAAGAGAAGAATTCTATTAAAGTGTAACAATCAAAAGAATTATATAAAGTGAGTTTTATAAGTTTGCTGTCTGTGTGATTCAGAAAAAGTTTTATGTTTTTTCTATATTCCATATGGTGGAAAGACAACTAGAGAAATTCTAATTCATTCTAATTTACCTTTTGCAACCTGAATAGTGCTTCATTTGGCACAGCAATTGCTAGCTTGTGCAGTTGGTTTAGCCTATCACATATTTACTGACAGGTTCTACACAAGCCCTCAACATGCTTGGGCATTGGATAAAATGAAATTTCATCAAACAGTAACAGTTATGTCTTCTAGGAAGGATTTTCTATGCAATTTTCAGAAGGTGAAACTTGCTAAATATGAGTCATGTGCCTATAAAAGTAAGATAACTATTATGTGTCTTTCATTCCATGACAAGAGGTTAGTTACTATGTTGTGTACATTCTTTGGTCATCAGACACAATTGATCACTGGTTATAGGAAAAAAGAGCTTGTGCAGCTCCTGAAATCCAACATTATTTTGGAACACACAAAGTTTATGGAAAGAGTGGACAAGGCTGATCAGTACAGTGGTTGCTATGGTTTTACAATGTGGTCATTCAAGTGGTGGAAAGAATAATTTTCTAACTGACTGAAGCTGCTGTAACGAACAGTTCTAGTCTTTACTCAGTAGACAAGAATAAATGTGGAAAACAAAACAACTGCCTTTCTAATCATATACAACTGCTCACTAGATGAAAGGTCTGTTCCTAAAGACTGGAAAGTAGCACAGGTCACAACAATATTCGAGAAAGGAAATAGGAGTAAGCCATTGAATTACAGACCCACATCACTGACCTCAATCTGCATTAGGATTTTGGAGCAGATACTGTATTCGAACATTATGAATCACCTTGAAGAAAATGACTTATTGATAGATAACCAACACAGATTCAGAAAATATCATTCTTATGCAATGCAGCTAGCTCTTTATTCCCATAAAGTAATAAGTGCTGTCAACAATGGATCTCAGATCGATTCTATATTCCTAGATTTCCAGAAGGCTTTTGATACCATTCCTCACAAGCAAGTATTAGTCAAATTGTGTGCATATGGAGTATCGTCTCACTTGTGTGACTGGATTCATGATTTCCTCTCAGAGAGGTCACAGTTCATAGTGATGGATGGTAAATCGTTGAGTAGAACAGAAGTGATATCTGGTGTTCCACAAGGTAGTGTCATAGGCCCTCTGCTGTTCCTGATTTATATAAATGATCTAGGTGATAATCTGAGCAACCCCCTTAGATTGTTTGCAGATGACATCATAATAAAATAAGAGTAATCAGAGCTTGAACAGAAAGATTTAGGTGTTCCTTTTTCCTGCACACCATTCAAGAGTGGAATGGTAGAGAAGTAGTATGAAAATGGTTCGATAAATTTTCTGCCAGGCACTTAAGTGTGAACTGCAGAGTAACCATGTAGATGTAGATTTCATAGAGAAGAAATCTAGTCAAACCACTAGTCAGCCAGATGAGAAATTTGAAAAAGAGAAAGAGAGAGAGAGAGAGAGAGAGAGAAAGAAAGAGAGAGAGAGAGAGAGAGGAAGACCACCTTCAACTGACACCTAGGGGAGACTAAGTTGGAAGATGCATTTTATAACACAAAATGAAAAAAAAATCAATAAAGGATTGCATGGTTTGGGGCAAACACAAGGAGAAAGGGAAGAGAAACAATTTTCTACTGTGAAACATGCAAAAGGAAGCCTGGCCTTGACCCTAGAGATTATTCTAAGATGTACCACACAGAAAAAAATTATAAACAAGCATAAATAAACACCAATGTACTTTCAGAAACTAGTATAAAAGAAAAAGTTGTCAAGTGACCCCCATATTACATTTTATTTTTTTAAAAACAGTAATGTAATAACCCATAATGCCTCGCATCCTTACCTGCATAAAATAAATATAAGTTGAGGAGAATGAAGTCATTAAAAAAATTGGTTTCGAAAGGTTTAAAGCCATTAAAGCTTTACATAAAATAATATTTTAAAAAGTTCAAGTAGGCATAGGAAATCAGAAAAGCATCGAGCACCCTTTGCTCAGCTTCTTGCAAGCAAACTGTGTTTGCTGTCTCACTCTGCCTTAAATCATGTGTGTGATCATTACACTTCCTTATCCTCTTTGCAAAATTTTCTACTGTTTCTCCATGCCTCCTCACAATAATGCTCCACTGTTTCTGAAAATACCTCACATTATTCTATTTCTTATATCTTTGCAAAATCCCTTTCTCTAATTGTTCGAAGCTTGCTGCATTCTACGCTGAAGCACCAAAGAAACTGGTGTAGTCATGCATATTCAAATACAGAGATATGTAAACAAGCAGAATACAGCACTGCAGTTGTCAATGTCTATATAAGACAACAAGTGTCTGGCACATTTGTTAGATCAGTTACTGCTGCTACAATGGCAGATTATCAAGGTTTAAGTGAGTTTAAACATGGTGTTATAGTCAGCACATGAGTGATGGAACACAGCATCTCCGAGGCAGTGACGAAGTGGAGGTTTTCCCATATGACCATTTCACTGTTGAATACCAGGAATCAGGTAAAAAATCAGATCTCTGACATCGCTGTGGCCAGAAAAACATCCTGCAAGAACGGGACCAATGACAACTGAAGAGAATTGTTCCACATGACAGAAGGGCAAGCCTTCTGCAAATTGCTGCAGATTTCAATGCTGGACCATCAACAAGTCCCGGCATGTGAACCATTCAACAAAACATCATTGATATTGGCTTTTGGAATTGAAGGCTCGCTCATCTACCCTTGATGACCGCACAACACAAAGCTTTATACCTCACCTGGGCCTGTCAACACTAACATTGGACTGTTGATAACTGGAAACATGTTGCCTTGTCAGACAAGTCTCATTTCAAATTGAATTGAGAGGATGGTTGTGTATGGGAATGGAGACAACCTCATGAATGCATTGACCCTGTATGTCACCATTGGACTGTTCAAGCTGGTGGAGGCTCTGTAATGGTGTGAAGCATGTGCAGTTGGAGTAGTATGGGACCTCTGATATGTATAGATCCGAAACTGACAAGTGACGTGTACGTAAGCATTCTGCCTGATTATCTGCATCCATTCATGTCCATTGTGCATTCCGATGAACTTGGGCAATTCCACCGGGCAAGGTGACACAACACATGTCCAGAATTGCTACAGAGTGACTCCAGGAACACACTTCGGAGTTTAAACACTTCCGTTGGCCACAAAACTCCCCAGACATGAACATTATTGAGCATATGCTTTGCAATATGCTGTTCAGAAGAGATCTCCACCCCCCTCGTACTCTTACAAATTTATCAACAGCCCTGCAGGGTTCATGGTGTCAGTTCCCCCCAGCACTGCTTCAGACATTAGTCAAGTTCATGCAACATCATGCTGCAACACTTTTGCATGCTTGTGGGGGCTCTACATGATATTAGACAGGTGTACCAGTTTCTTTAGTCTTTACATCATGTCAAGAACCATTTAGAGTCTCTAAACTGACTTGCAAAATGATCATATTGATGACCTGTATAACAGGTTTAAGGCACTGACTCCATGCATCATGCATAATGCCCAAGTAAGTTACACTGGATATACTTCACATGCATCACATACTGATCTCTGCTATTATCTTTAAATTCAGTTAAGTCAGTTGGTTTCTCCAGCCTAAAGAAGGTAACCTTCAAGTTAAAATAACAGTCACATCTCACTTCCACATCTACTATACCCTCCAAAATATAACCATCACTCATCACAATGTGTTGACATCATAGGTCATGTTCCAGACATTGTTCTGCTTCAAGACAATACCTCAGATTCTGTACCTTGTGCGGTGTGGGGCAGGTATGAGCCAGGATAGTGCAAGTGGGCAGTGGAGGCAAGGTGGAAGCCCACGTGGCTCCAGAAAGAGGTGGCTGCAAATGTAATAAGTTCTTTTACTGGCGCATGTGCATTGCTTGACACATTGGGTTAGTGGTGGTTGGCTGGCCACTGAATTCTGTTGGGATGGCTGCCTGCACACTCTGTATTGCTGACAAGGCACTACATATAATAATCCTTCTCTTGCTTAAAATTATAGAAAAAATTATAAGCCTTTCAGAGAGAAGTACTAATATAACAATTAGTCTTTGAAATAAAGGAAATGAAATGATTGGTGTAGCTAATTTTAACAGACAGTTGTTAATAAGGTAATACTAGGCCACAGATTAGTAATAAACATTTAAATCAGCAAATCTGGGATGCATTAAAATGGGTGCAAGAAATCACAATAAGATTTCATAAATCATGAAATGATAATGAAGGGAGGTTCTTTGATTGATCATGCAAATTTGCATACAGGCAGCTGTAATGGCAGCCAATCAATTGCATCACCATATCAAGAATTCCATACTGTTCATCTCCAGCTAAAGCTGAAACAGATAATAAGTGGCTTAGGACAAGACAGTTACAAAAAATTTAGGTAACATGAGTTTTGCATTTTAACATACGTCTATTGTCCTAAAATGCACAAACATGAAGAAAATACTGCACTTACTAGTTACAGCATGCACCTATCACAAGACAGGAGAAGTGGGAGAGTGTGTGAAGGAGACAAGATCTCTCGCTAAAAAAACCAGTACCATTTGTGGTCATTATGTGGTGTAGAACCATAAAAACACACTTTTAGAGTAAGAATCAACATTTATTTCGTTACTGAACAGAGCGAATACAGAAGTGGATGTCGTACATGGCACAAGAACACAAAGACTAGGGACAAAACCAAAGAGCATAATCAAAGAAGTGTCACTTCATGTCAGAGAGATGCCACAGAGATACCCCCCCCCCTCCCCCCTCCCCCCCCCATACACACAACAGTGTGGAGCATGGTGGGGTGGAGCTAGCACACATCCACAACACACAACAAAATCCTCATACCAGCCCCAGTGGGTGGAGGCGGCATCCGGCATGTGTAGTGTGCATCTCGGACGCATCGTCATCAGTGTCCCACGCATCAGACAGCTGCGCAGGCAGTGGTGAGTCGAAGGGGACTGCAGCAGCAGAAGGTGAGGTGACGGCAGAGGCAGGTTGGCAGGGAGCAGCGGGGAGTGGCTCCAGAAGGAACTACACAGGCCTTGCTCATTGCACAGAAACCAGACTTGCTCATACCAATTTCGAAGTGTTAAGACGTTGAGCTTTGTAATGTACTGGCATGCCATCCATAGTGCGGATTTGGTGACCAGTGTTGTTGCTGATTGCTGAGGCCCATGAAGGGAGGCACATGTGGAGGGGTGATTGGGGGGGGGGGGGAGCAAGCAGTGGCAGTGGACTGACACTGGTGTGCCGGGATGGAATATCTGGAGCATCGGCAGCAGGCGATGACTGAGGACGCAGTGCGGCAGCCACAAAATGTGAGGGATCCCACGAAGCAAGAATATGGTGTGTCAGTGACAGGCCCGGAGTGAAGTGGGTGGGGCGTTGGCGGCAGATGACGATGGAGGGCACGGCGCGGTGGCCATGCGATGCAAAACATCCGATGAAGTGAGAACAGGAGCGGCTGCTGGTCCAATTGCATTGGTGTGGAACCAGCAGCAGGGAAAGTACACTTTGACACAGGAGCTAAGCAGAGTGAAGACACAGAAGGAGAGGGAGGCAGCATTGAAAGAAGCAGCTCTGCAAAGAGGCTGCATAAGGTCCATGCATGAGCCAATCCAGCAGAGGCAGTTGCAATGTAGGATTGTAACTCTGCATTATGTGTGCGGAACCCGTCAACCTGATGCTGATGTACAGTAAATTGGCGTGACGTGCTGCAGTACCTTTGGACAGAGATGCACATGTGGAAAGCATAGCCAAGGAGGTGGACAGCAGAGACGTGCCGAGTTTGTTTGAGCACAGAACATAGAACTAGACATGTGGCAGAGTGTAGCGGCCTGCAGGTCTGGTGAAAGTTCACAATGATGTAGAAAGTGTAACCCAAACACAAGACCATCCACGGCAGCAATGTGGAAGGTCTAAGGAAATGTCGCACTTGGTGATAGATGAAGCGACATCTTGGTGGAGCCATGGACTGTGATGAAAGAGTGATTTGCAGTGATCAAATCTAGGTTAGCAGGAGAAAGCATGTTGCCTGCGTGCTCGGCTGGGGTGACACTGATGTCGGTGCCGATGTCAATGAGAAAATGAGTGCCCGATGACAAGTCAGTGGCGTAGAGGTGCTGCACCAGTGGAGCAAGTGGTGCAGCATCGAATGGTAGAGTCATGGCGAGATGTGAAGCCTAAGCGTGCCCACCTGTCTCAGTTGGGAAAGGCGCAAGGTGCACGATGGTTGCGGGTGGCATTCCCATAAGTAGCATGGAACCAGCACAGTGCAGCTAACTGTGTCGGGACAGGAAGCCAATCAGGTTGCTGCTCAGGTGAGGTTGACAGCTGTTGGGGGCCGCAGGCAGTGCCTCCTGTAGGGCACTAGGTGGCAGCTCCTGACAGGTAGCTAAGGTGCTGAGGCGAGCACACTGGTCTCTGTTGGCAGAGTGCAGAACTGAAGGCACAACTATACCAACTGGTGGTGACGGGTATGTAGTCTGTGACAGTCAGTGTCAGTGACACATGACTGTGTATGCCGATTGGCCATGCGTAGGCAAACCTCAAGAGGGTTGGTGATGTGTGATATCAGGTGTAGTTACAGGTCCGATGGCAATTTGACCAACCACAGAGTCCAAAGCTCTGCATCTGGTAATGTTTGATCATCAATTAATGCATGAATGCACCGCCAAAGCTGTGAAGATGTGGAGTCATCAAGGTGCTCATCGTGGTATTTGCCATTCAATACTTGGGTGAGGTGGGCGGCGAGAGTTGCAGATTACTGATGAGGTCTGGATGGGCATGGAGATGGCTCATCAGGCAGATAAAATGTGCGTCATTGACCAAAATACCATGGATATCCAGTAGATGGTCCACCAGTGTGAACCAAGTCCTAGGGTTGTCCTTTTGCAACACAGGCAGCTTAGGAAATCTGCTGGGTAACACATGTTAGGTGGTAGGTGGTGGTAGGTGAAGATCTGTGTTGATCGTGGAGGGAGCCCGCGACGCCAGGAGTGCAGTAGTGATGAATGCTGCATCACCCAAGGTCTGTGTGTGTGTGGGGGGGGGGGGGGGGGGCAGCTGCAAGCAACACACAGTGTGGAGTGAGCCGACGGCACAATGTGTTCCAATGCAGGCCTAGAGGTGGGTACAGTGTGGGCGTAATGGCCGGTGCCATTGCAACAGCAGGTGGAAGGCGATCAAAAAGCAGCCACGGGAGGGCTGGTATGGAGGCCAGGGCAGAAGAAATGGCCAATGTCATTACAGGAGCAGGTAGAAGGTGCGACTAGACAACCAGTGTTGCCTTGAATTATAGTTCTTGAACTGTGTCTGCACATCAAAACCACCAGAAGGTGACTGCTTAATTGGAGAGTAAAACGCCATGTCCTTCACACGATTATAATTCACAATGTCGGTGAGCAGCGTGCACAGTCTGGATGGCGGGCCTTGCTGTGTAGTAGCATTTTATGGTGGCCATGTTAGGCCAGTGGTGGTTAAATGGCCACTGGTATGCCAGAGACCAGTAAATTGTTCACTTTTAACCAACTGCACATTAGGAAAACTTGCATACATGCAAGCACAGTTAAAAGCCAGCACTAAATGACACTGATAGATCCATTGTTTTCAAGACAATGTGGGCCAACACATGGAGGCTGTTACTGATGGAAATAAGCCCAAAATAATTTCTGAATGCACAACATTGAAGTCGGGGTCACCACTATGGGTATTATTTGGCATAGAACTGTAATAACGCAGTTTCAGAGTAAGAATTAACATTTATCTCAGCACTGAACAGAGTGAATACAGAAGTGGGTGTCATATTTGGTGCAAGAACACAAAGACTTGGGAAAAAACCAAAGAGCATAATCAAAGAAGTGTCGCTTCATGTCAAAGATGCCACACATTTATTTGATAGATTATGTATTAGCTCCACTACATTCTGTCATTCCATCTAAGGAATAGTTGATATAGCAATTAATTCTGAGAAAGGGCGATCATACATCCCTCTTGAATTCTACTGACACAGTTTATTGCCTGTCGTGGTAATATCATACAACATGCAGTGAGATGGTGCCTGTTAATTGTCTGTACTCATTTCCAACTAAGAAACACTTACACTAACAAGTCAATAATGTACTTCATAAGAATTTCATTTGACATACACGTTAGGTCAAAGATAAAAAATGGTAGTTTTTCTTTTATTTACATGGGTATTGTCTTTTGCTCACTTTAGAACTGCATTGTCATAGCCATGTCAATGTTAACAAAAGAAAGGTTTGTATCAGAATCACTGATTGGTAAAAGGAGGAAAGTCCATTTTTTTCAAAAATAAGCTGAGATATACATTTAATTTTGGAGCTTTCCACTCATTGATGAGTGAAAATAGGAAGAACAAACAGTAATAATACAGAAAGTATAAAGTAATAAAATAAATAAAGTATAATTAGTGGAATAGAGAAGAATATCCAGATGTCAGGCAAAGAATGTTGCAACAATGCTAGTAAGTGCCATTTAAACACACTGTTTCAGTTTTAATGACTCACTTTATTGTCAGTGTGTTTACATAAGTTGCTGTTTGTAGACTCGTCGCATAATGAGTGATAGTGACTCTGAAACTGAAAAAGTGCATGGTAGAAGAAAAGATGTAAGAAATGTAGATGAGCATGTCAAAGAAAGATGCAAGAGAGCTAGATCACTAGGACAGTGGTACATAACCTCTAAAGGATTTGTTGTGCCAGCAAAACAGTCTGGTCCACCATGCAAGTAAGTTTTACATACATTTTTTCATGTGATATTTGTCTTCATTTTACTACCAAATATTTAAGTGAAGTATATTGTATCTTGCTCCAACATTCTATTTTATTGGAGTTGTTACAAAATGTGTTTTGAAAATTTCAAAGATGACGATCAAATGGAAATAATTAAGAGATTGTATGATGGTAAAGCTAAGAAGGAGAAAGATCTGAACACATGAGTGCACTGATCCAAGTCAGCAACCTACCTTCACTGGAAATTTATCTTTTTGCATTTGCTTCTCACTACTCAGAAGTTGCAGACTGACCTCAAACCTCCTGTCTTCACTGTATCCTGTGTTAGGACATGACAGTCAGCATAGGACCCCAGGTGTCACCAGCCCAGGGAGTAGGACCCAATCAAAGAATTGTCTATCTGGTCTGACACATGTTGTTCTAGCATGGCCAGGATGTCTTTCAGGTAGGCTTCACATGCTCAACAAGTTCATAAATCACGAAAAAAAGCACACAACAGAATCAGTGATACTGCAGCACAATGCACAATGGTTGGGCTGAAAGAAAAACATTAGACATAGAAATACAGAATTGTCTTTCTTGACATTGAGTTCAAGGCCATACACTTAAAAAGGTTTTTTATATTTATTTTCAACAACTGTTAAGGTTTTTGCCAAGGGAGATGATATTTCTTAAATTTCATTTGTCTTATTTTGTTTACTACTTTCATTGTAGCATAATCACACAAGTTTTGTGATTGCTGCACAGCACAATTCAGTCTCTATAATCTCAATGTTCGTAACAAGCACTATGCATTGGTGTCTGTGTTATTCATTCTCTTTATGTTATTTGAAATTCTGCAATGGTGTTGCTTGTGCTGCAGTCAGTTCGATGATCAGATCTGTGGTATGTAGTTAGGATTGTCATCAGGTGTGTATATGTTGTGTTGGCTGAAGAGCCAACACCGTGTTAGTAGAGGAGGCCGAAATGCACCCGTATTAGTTCACGAGGGCTGGCGTGAGGAGGGAAGGACTATACTGACGTGAGGTCTGGAACATGACAAGCAATTAGAATTCAGAAAGCGGATGTAATTAGTTTGATACTTAACTTTAATCCATTAATGATGAACGTCGCTATTGACGGTACATGATTCACAATATTATCAGTGCAGAACACATTCTTAAAGAATATGGTGCCTTGCTAGGTCGTAGAAATGATGTAGCTGAAGGCTATGCCAAACTGTCATCTCTGCAAATGAGAGCATATGTAGTCAGTGAACTATCGCTAGCAAAGTCGGCTGTACAACTGGGGCGAGTGCTAGGGAGTCTCTCTAGACTAGACCTGCCGTGTGGTGGCGTTCGGTCTGCAATCACTGATAGTAGCGACACGTGGGTCTGACTCATACTAGTGGACCATGGCCGATTTAAAGCCTACCACCTAGCAAGTTCAGTGTCTGGTGGTGACACCACATTCCTCCCCTGCAAATCAGTGTACTGTAGTGGTATAAGGCCTCTGTCTGCCATTAGGAGGACCCCATGTTGATGTATGCGACGAGAAGGGGAGCCTAACAATAGGCGAGGCTGTGCCATTCGGACCGTGGGGAGCTAGAGAACGCCTGGAAACCTACTCCAGGGTGCACGCCAACATGCTGTGTATGCGCCCATAGAGAGACAGGAGGGGCCGAAGGGTCGACCTCCATCGGGCCGGGGCACCTGTCGGGTGAAGACGACATATGGTCCGGAGCGGGCGAGAGTTCCATGTCAGAGGACAACTGGGCACGGGAAGCGATCGGCGGTGCGTCATCCAGGGAGGTGCCCAGCGGCTGCAGTGACACGTCCACTGCAGGCGTCGCCGGCGGGAGAACAGGCGGCAGCAACGGCAGCGTCGTCATGGGGCAAAATGGAAGGCAGCGTCGGTAACATCTTGAGCTGAGGCGATCTAGTAGATGGGTCCCCGGGGCACTGACCAGACGGCACTGTCGCTGAAAGCAGGCGGCGAGCGGCAGAGCCCGTGCGATTGAGATGCCAGCGCACATCACCAGAAGCCCCCAATACCAGACACATAGCACGTCCGAGGCAGCGAAGAATCCGCCCTTCGAGCTAACGCCGTGAACCTCGATAGTGGCGGTAGTAGACAACGTCGCCTGGGGCAAAAGCAGGTGTCTGCTGCTGTATAGGAACCTGATGGGGCGGATGTAGCAAAGACATCAAGGTTCGATGATGGCGACCGTGGAGAAACTCAGCCGGGGGCGACCATCTCGGGGCTGAGAGCGATACGAGGACAAAAAGAGCAATAACGCGTCCTCCCGAGAATGCGACTCTTTCAACTTCAACATCTGTGACTTGAGAGTCTGGACCAATCGTTCAGCGGCACCGTTTGACTGTGCCGAAAACGGCGCAGACGTCAGATGTTGAATTCCATTGGTTTTGCAGAATGACTGAAATTCTGCGGACATGAATTGTGGGCCATTGTCGGAAACAATTGTCTGTGGAAGACCTTCAATGCAAACGATAGCAGATAACACTTGCATGGCGGCAGATGATGTCCTGGAAGATATCCGGACAACAAAAGGAAAATTACTGAACGAATCTATCACAACCAACCATTGAGCTTTCCAAAATGGACCAGCAAAATCGATGTATACGCGTTGCCAAGGGAAAGTGGCTTTTGGCCATGCAAAGAATTTCCGCGGTGGTGCTGACTGTTTTTCAGCACACACCATGCAAGAAGAGCACATATTCGTAATTGTGGCATCGATTCCGAACCCAATACACTGCTGATGAGCAAGTTGTTTCGTTCTCACTATACCCCAATGTCCTTGGTGGAGAAGCTTTAAGACAGAGGACCTCCTTGTGAGCAAAAAATCGGCGAACCAACGGGTCCCCGATCCGTGACTTTGACAAGGGCCATTGCATAGCAACAAAACACAGAACGGTAGCAAGGACAGGGTCGGCAGTCGTGGCTGTAGCTACACGACGAAAATCAATCGGAAACGATTCGACCACATCATCGGTTTCCGAATCAATGAACATGCAAGTAAGTTCGGAGGAATCTAATGCCCTATCCTCAGCAACAGGCAAATGGGACAACGCATCGGCGTTTCCGTGCTTAGCAGTAGACCGATACAAGATATTGTAGCGGTACTGTGAGAGGAAAATAGACCAGCGAATGAATTTCTGCACTGTACGTGAAGGTACAGGCTTGTTCGGATGAAAAAGCGATGTCAAAGGTTTGTGGTCTGTGATTATGGTAAAGTGACGACCATACAAGAAGTCATGAAACACCAAATATGATAACCAATGCTTCTTTCTCGATCTGTGGATAATTTCTTTGCGCAGACGAGAGCAATTTGGACGCAAAGGCAATAGGGCGATCGTGCGAGCCATCTTTGTGCGCAAGCACAGCACTGATCCCGAAATCCGATGCATCTACCATCAACAAAAGGGGCTTCTCGGGATCAAATGGCGTAAGGCAAGTATTGGAAAGCAACGCCGATTTCAACTGGCGAAATGCGCGTTCGCAGTCCGTCGTCCAGACGAATGGAACACCTTAACGGCGTAAGCGATGAAGCGGAGCTGAAATGGAAGAGGCATGCGGCACATATCTGTGATAATAGTTTATTTTTACCAGCACACTCTGTAGCTGCTTCGCGGCGAAGGCAAATCTTGTATGGCACGAAGTGCGTGGGACTGGGACGTATGCCTTGGGCATTGAGTACATGGCCCATGTATGGCAACCCACGAGCAAAAAACACACATTTGTCCTTCTGTAAGCTAACACGACCTGAAATAATGTTCTGAGATTGGCTAAATGTTCGTCTTCTGTCTTTCCGGAGATCACAATATCGTCCAGATAATTTGTTGCAGTAGGGACCGACAGTTTGTAGATATTGCTGAAACAATGCAGGAGCGGATCCACACCCGAATGGCAGTCGTATGAATTGATACAAACCAAGATGCGTGTTAACCACCAAACGCGTTGGGATTCGTCCACCGGTATTTGCAAGTACGCATCTGCTAGGTCCAACTTTGAAAAATATTTGCCCGGGCACAGTTTGTCAAAAAGAACTTCCGGGCGGAGTAAAGGAAAAGTTGCAACCACTAGTTGTGGATTGACTGTTGCCTTGAAGTCCACACAAAGTCTCAATTTTCCCGTAGGTTTTGGCAAAATTGCTAAGGGTGATGACCAGAGAGAAGCCTGCACACGTTCAGTTACACCTTGTGATTCCAATTCGTGTAATGTTTTTGCGACCTCATCCCGCAATGTGTGGGGAACATAGCGCACTCTGAAAAATTTCGGTTGTGCGTTTACTTTCAGTTGCAAATGTGCTTTATAGTTCCTAGCGAAACCGAGGCCCGGTGCAAAAATGTCTGCAAATTCTTCACATAGACGAGAAACACTGTCTGAAGGCACAGTCCGGTTCACTGATAGGGCCTAATTTACGATAGACAAGTTAAACAACTGAAATAAATCGAAACCAAACAAGTTCACAGCAGAAGAAGAACGAAGGACGTAAAATGACACAAGTTTTGTTTGTCCTTTGTATGTTGCAAGAAGGCTCCACTGTCCTAACACAGGCATCTCTTGACCTGAATAGCTAGTTAACTGAACATTTGTGGCACGCAACGGAGGTGTGCCCAGCTGTTTGTAAGTGTCTTGATTGATCAGTGAAACTGCAGCTCCGGAATCGAGCTATAATGGTATTACTTTGCCGTTAATGTCCAAGTTTACAAAAAGTTTATTGTCCTGCTAATGACAAGAGCGACTGTCTCATGCAACATGAACTGACACTGGTACAAAACCACTTGCGACTTGGCGGGAGTTCTGGCGATGTCGACGCACACTATTTGTGGGACGAACACAGTTACTGTGAGAGAGTGGCAATTGGCGGAGTGGAATGAACTACATGAATTTCCATGGGCGAAGTTTCGCGAGACTGAGTATCCTTGGTTCGATTCCGATTCTGGCGCGAAGCAAAGGGCCTGGAATAGTTTTGAGTTTCCGATTTGAGCTTTTTCTGGCAAACACTCTGAACATGTCCTTTTCCATTACAATAAAAGCATATAGCTTGGCGTGACGGGCAATTCTCACGAGAATGTTAGAAGCGCACCGCGGGCATGATTTAAGCACTCCATATGCTTGCCGGCGCGGCACACATGGCTGAGAGCCTGGCGGCAGCGGCGCGGCCGGGCGCGAGGGCTGTTTACTGCCCCGTGCAGCTCGCCCGGCGGGCCGGTTAACCTGACACACTGCTGGCGAAGTTTCAAATGATTCCTGAGCAAAGTCAAGTGTGTCCTGCCGATCCAATATGTCCATCACTTGTTGAAGGGAGGGATTTACTAGTTTCAAAATCTGTTCCCTTATACGAACATCAGAAAGGTTCTGTGCAATTGTCTCACGTACGACAGTATCTGAATATGGGAGTCGACATTGACACTCAAAAGCACAATCCCTAGTAAGGCCTGGCAAGGTTGCAACCCACTCCCGATTAGTCTGACCTGCCGTACGTTTTGTACGAAACGAAGTATACCGTTTCGCAACTACATTGACTGATTGTTTGAAATACGCATCTAATGCAGACAAAATTTCTTCATAGGACAGAGTTGCTACGTCACATCGGGGAAATAATTTGACTATCACACGGTAGGTTTGCACACTGATGGACGACAAAAGAAAAGTCTGCCGCTCATTACCTTGAATTCTGTATGTGGCGAGATGAAATCCAAATTGGCATGACCACTCCGTCCAGCTTTCCAGTGCAGCATCAAAAGGTCTGAAGGTTGGTGCAAGTGCTTGTTGTGGCTGCAATAGCGGTGGAGCGGCGGCTGCCGCATCGTTTTGCATTGCACCTTGACCCTGGACGAGCTGTCCAAGGGCATCCAGTAATGCCTGCGTCTACTGATTCTGTAAGTGGACCAGCAATGCCTGGCTATGCTGTGTTAAGTACTATTTTCGTTTCTCTGGTTCTGGTTTGCTTTGTGTGCATGCCAGTACCCATTATTAGCACTCTTGTAATTTCCTCCATCGTTGTTTCCTAGATGGACAGGATGATACCAGTTGTTGTTATTATGTGTCATGTTATTATTTCTCTTCAAATTCAATGGGTAATGATCAGACTGCTTCGCACTATACCCAAAAGCCATCAGCTGTGATGTCACCACTCAATAGTGATAGTCAAGGAACTGGACGTTCACATGCTGTTGCCCATGCGGCTGGCTTGGTGGCAGTACACTGTTATAGCCATTGTTGTCCTTCTTACTGGCCTTCACATCTTTGTGTATAAGGCAAAATGAGTCTAGAACTGACATAAAGTGTTCTGGTCATCTTCCTCAAAATGTATTAGCTTTTCACGAATATCTAAAGGCAATTTTCCCTTCAAAATTCTCAGCACAACTTCGTGTGAGATTGGCTCATCAAAGGAATTTGTTTTATTTAAATCCTTTCCAAAGCAATGGCAAAGGCTACCTTGTTAAGAATTGAATTGTTCTAGGTTAAAAACCGTTTCCTAAGTTTCTCTTGATAATTGCAAAACCGATATTTTGACTGAAAGGTTCACTCAAATTGTTCGTAAGTTTGACAGCAGTCAACTATTTGTGTAACCCAAAAGGTTCCATCTTTTTGTACATATCCTGCCACAAAATATATCTTAGGGTGCTTGAACCAAGATGACAGTACCATACCTTCAAAAGATCTAATGAATACAATTGGATGTAGAGCATTCTTTTCTGTGAGATAAAACTAGAATTGTCCATGTTGTGCAATGTTGAGGTTGCCAGTATGTTATATAGCACATTGCTCAGTAACAAATAACTAGAAGCTGCAGCATTATCATACGGCATAGAAAAACAGTGGGATTAACACTTTACTGGGGGGAATATAAAAGAAAAATGCCTGTTAGCTGAAAAGAAACCTGCTAAAGAGTGTCTGCGAAAATGTACACTTAATACCATTAAAACAAGCAAAAATTCTTATTTGATGCACTGGAATATAAATGGCTTAAATTCGAACTCCAGTAGACTAAACTACAAACTCGATGAGTTACAAATTCTTCTCTCAGAAAGTAAAAACATAAAAATTATTTTAATAAAAATGAAAACTTCAATGCTGCAAGCAGCTATGTCAGGGAGAAAAAAATCTCATGGAGGTTGCTGCATACTCCTGAATTCTTCTATAAGCTATGAAGTGAAAACAGTTTTTAATTGTTTAGATGAGGATTCCATATTCGAAAGTTGCTGCATAGAGCTTAAAGACCTTAATATGTTAATCATTTCAATTTATAGAATTCCTGATAGGGCTTTATTCACGCCATTCCTCTCTAAATTCCAGTGCTTGCTAGATAAGCTAAAGAAAGAAAAGAAGAAAAATTCTAATAGCAGCACACTTAAATATAAACACTGCAAACAACAATAAACAATCAACAAAATTTATTGATTCATTTAAAAAGTCTAGTTTTAAACTAAATTTTTTGATATTCACCAGCGAAAATATTCACTCAGTAACATGCATCAACAACATTCTAACAAATTACTACTTTGATAATGCACATTAATTTTGTCTAGACTTAGGACTTTCTGATCACTCAGAAAAAATTAATGTACAGGCAGCTTCTCAACCATCTGGCCACAAATAACATATTATCAAGAACACAGTTTGGATTTCTGAAGGGTTCTGATATTTGTCAAAGTTGATTGTATAAACCACAACATCCTTTTAAATAAATTAGAATTCTGTGGTGTCACAGGCAGTGCTGCAAAATGTTTCAAGTCATACCCCGCTAACAGGAAACAAAGGGTGTCAGTCCTAAAGACTAGGAATTAAGTCATCATCAGATTGGGAAGAAATTACATGTGGTGTCCCACAAGAATCCATTTTAGGGCCATTACTTTTTCTTGTGTGCATCAATGATCTCTCATTAGTTACACTGCCAGAAGCAGAGTTCTTTTTGTTTCCAGATGACACAAGTATTGCAATAAATAGTATGTCGAGTGTAGTTCTAGAAAGATCTGCTAATCATATTTTCACGGGTACTAATAAATGGTTTAAAGCCAACTCACTGAGATTAAACTTCAAACAGACTCACTATATGCAATTCAGAGCCTGTAAGAGGTTTCCACCCAGCATATGCATTAAGTATGAAGAAGAGCAGATAGAATAGGCTGACAGTCTTAAATTCCTGGGATTACAACTTGATAATAAATTCAGTTGGGAGGAGCACACCACAGAACTGCAGAAACACCTTAACTAATCTGTATTTGCAATTCGAGTGTTAGCTGACATAGGTGACATAAAAATGAAAAATCTTGCATATTTTGCCTACTTTCTTTCCATATTGTCATACGGTATAATATTTTTGGGTAGCTCTTCAAGTCAAACAAAAGTTTTAAGAGTCCCTAAGCGTGTAATACGTATTATTTGTGGAGTAAATTCACGGGCATCCTGTAGAAATCTCTTCAAAGAACTGGGTGTACTACCTACTGCCTCTCAGTATATTTACTCCTTAATGAAATTTGTCCTAAATAATATATATCTTTTTCCTACAAACAGCTGAGTTCATACATACAATACCAGGAACAAAAATGATCTGCACAAGGACTTACAAGCACTTACTTTAGTTCAAAAAGAGGCCCACTACTCAGGAACACTCACCTTCAATAATTTGCCAACAAACATAAAAAATTTAGTTACAAATAAAGATCAGTTCAAACAGAGCCTGAAAGACTTACTAGTGGTCAACTCCTTCTACTCCATTGACGAATTTTTTAATAGAAACAAATGATGTATTCTATATATTCATACTATTAGTATTGTTATTTCAGCTTTAAAAAATATTGACATGTTCCACATCCATGAATATGTCCTTAGGATGGATCTATGGAACAAAAAACTGATCTAATCTCTAATCAGCCTTATTTGTCTCACTGTCATAAACTGATAAACATAATATAAGGAAAATATATCAAAAGAAGTTTCAACAAAACAAATATTGAAATATTCCATGAGAAACTAAGTAAAGTTAACTGGGGATGGTGATTCAACAAATGAATACTTTAGTACTTTCTTAAACAGTTTTCTTGAAGTATTTAATGAAACTTTCCCACCAAGATCATATTGCAACAAAACATCAAGTAAGATAATATGGATCACACCTGGAATAACAATATTGAGTGAGAGGAAAGGAAAGCTACACAATCAATATAAGTACAACAAAGATCTTCATTTTGTAAAATATGTTAGAAACTACAAAACTATTTTTTTAAAAGTTGTGAAAGCTTCAAAACAAATTCATTCTAGGGCAGAAAAATAAAACAAGGGCAGGATGGTCTAAAGTTAAGTTTGAATTATGTGTCAAAAATCACAAACAAGACGTTTCAGAAATCAACTTAAGGAAAAATTAATTGTAAATCCAGCTTGAAAATCTGAGTGCTTCAATGATTACTTCATAAAAGTAGCAAAATCTGATTTCGACATAGAATATTATCAGCAGAAAGTAAATACTTTTGGGTTAAAAGGCAATGTCAGTGAATGTCTCAAAAAATTCAACATAGTCTCAGCAAAATTTGTTGAAAATGTCATACTCTCCTTAAAAGACCAAACCTCTGCTGGTTGGGATGGGGTACCCACCAAACTAATTAAAAAAGTTTACAATATAATAGCTCATCCTCTCTCTCTCTCTCATAATAAACACATCCTCCGAAGAGGCTTACTTCCCTGATCTCTTGAAATATGCAGAAATAAAACCATTGTTTAAAAAAGGTTCAAAAGATAATATGGGAAATTATCACCCCATCTCTAATCTCCCTGTCATATCAAAAATATTTGAAAAAATTGCTGCTTTACAGATACAAAACTTCATCACACGGAATGATATCATTTGACATAACCAATTTGGCCTCCAGCAAGGCAAAACCACAGTAGATGCAATAAATGAGTTTACTGAAAAAATTATTTCTAGATAGGAAAGCTAATGTCACAGGAATATTCTGTGATCTTACAAAATCATTTGGCTCTGTAAACCATACCCTGACGCTTTTCAAATAGGTATGGAATAAGGGATACTGCTTTGAAATGGTTTTAATCATATCTCTTGGAGAGGAAACAAAGGGTAGTAATCACTTGAAATGGAGCAGATCACTTCTCAGAATGGAAAACTGTGTAACAAGGTGTTCCTCAAGGCTCAATCCTTGGACCCATATTATTCGTGTTCTATGTAAATGACTTGCCTCTCAACATAAATACTCATTAACTTTGAAACTTACTGGCAGATTTAAAATTGTGTGTCGGACCCAGACTCAAACTCCAGACCTTTGTCTTTTGTGGGCAAGTGCTCTACCAACTAAGCTACCCAAGCATGACTCACACCCCGTCCTCACAGCTTTACTTCTGACAGTACCTCTTCTCCTACCTTCCAAACTTTACAGAAGCACTTTCTTTCAGGAGTGCTAGTTCTGCAAGGTTTGCAGGAGAGCTTCTGTAAAGTTTGGCAGGTAGGAGACGAGGTACTGGCAGAAGTAAAGATGTAAGGATGGGACATGAGTCGTGCTTGGGTAGCTCAGTTGGTAGAGCACCTGTCCTCGAAAGGCAAAGGTCCCGAGTTCGAGTCTCAGTCCAGCACACAGTTTTAATCTACCAGGAAGTTTCATATCAGCGCACACTCCGCTGCAGAGTGAAAGTCTCCTTCTGGAATCATTTAACTTTGTTTGCAGATGATACTTCTGTCCTAATTGAAAATGAAAATTCTGACAATATACAACAGTGTCACAAGTATGTTAAATAACCTGCAAACATGGGTCAGTCTAAATGGCTTAAGTCTAAAAATTTCAAAAACCCACATAATGAGTTTTAAAACAAAACATTCAAAAACTGAAGAAATCTGTGTCACTCACAACAATCGAAAAATGGAAGAACTTGACTCAGTCAAGTTCCTGGGAATAAACTTAGACAGAACTTTGAGTTGGTATTATCGTATAGAATATCTGTTGTTGTTGTTCTGGTCTTCAGTCGTCAGACTGGTTTGGTGCAGCTCTCCATGCATAGAATACCTACCAAATAAATTAAACAACCTTGGATTTGCAATGGAAATTCTAGACTATGCTACTGATATGGGCACCAGGAAAGTATAATATTATAGCTGTTTTGAATTGGTTATTTGACATGGTGCAATTTTTTGGAGAAACTTCGAAAACGTTACATGAATTTTAAAGTAGCAAAAAAGAATCATTCACATCATGTTTTCTGCGCAGCCAAGGGCATCATGTTGAGCATTATTTAAAGAGCTAAAAATATTAACTGTCCCCTCTTTATGTATCTTTGAGGTGGTTCTTTTCCTATGCAACAGAGTAGATCTATTAAAAAAATCATTTTGAATACTCATATGACACAAGACATAAACAAAACTTTATGCTCACCTCTCATCACTTACAACTGCATGCTCAGACTCTTCAGTATATAACCATGAAAATTCACAACACAATAAAAGGGTGTGACATAATGAATATGAAGATAAACATTTTAAAAAGCAAGTTACATGAATTTCTAATTGAATGACGCTACTACTCTGTAGAAGATTTCACAAAGGACGAAGTGATACTTTGAGCTGGATCCCTAAAATGGAATAAAATGTTATGATAGGTATAGTAGACATAAATAATGTTAGTTTGACAAATTTCAAGAAAGTAAATTCTCCACAAAGTATTATTGTAAGTGTGACAAAATTTTAAATAAGCAAATTGCAACCTTGACATGTCTCCTGTACGTTGGTCATATGGTCTGAAATTGTGTATGTTATGAGATGAATTAAACACACACACATAATGGGTCTGCAGTTGGTGCTGCACCTTGAACTAAACCTATGATTGCAGATATTTCTTGTTGTGTGCTAGCAATCTGCAGTCATCTGACCATGCAATACTGGTAAATCTTTACTTAAAGTTTGTTTAATTTGTACAAGTCTGGCTTTAACAGATTCACCAGAATCATCTCAATTTGATATGGCAGCAGTGCTCATATTACTCCTAACTTGTGTGAGTTCGAAATTTAATTTGTTATTTACCTTTGAATCTTCCTCTTTTAGCCATTGCAAAAAGTTATAATCAATGACTTTCAGCTGATCTTTTCCACTTTTGCTCCCTGCTAGTTCACAAAAGCATTTACTTTGTTCTTTTATTGTTTTACAGAATCTTGCATTTGTCCTTGTTTCTCAGACGTGATTGACTCCAGAAACATTATGGTAAACAACTCTCAACTTTGGTACATCACTTGCTGAACTATAGTATTGCACGGACAAGCTATTAAAATTAGCTGTTATAGTCACTAAGTTGTTGGACAGCTTTTTTTTTCTTTTTGAAAAGTCTTAAAATCTTTATGTAACTCATGTTGTTCTGTTGGCAGTTCCTTACATTTCTCCAACACTAATGTAATTGGATCAATAGGCTGATTAATAGTTTGCAACTCAGATTCAGTGGAATCATTGTCCATTTGACCATTCACTTCAAGTGTAATGTCATCAGTTTCAAAATCTGCGTTCAGCATTTGATTGTTTGCATGAACATCGTCTTCATACAGGTGATTTTCAGGTAAAACACATACTTGCATTTCAGAGTTCAAGTCTGTTTCTGCCCAGAAACATGCAAATTTTCCACATTAACTGTGTGAAACTCACTTTGTTCAGCATTCATCTCAATATCACTGTTATTGTTTGAAACCATTCTGTTCATTTTTCCTATTTTTGTCATAACACGCTTATTTAATGAAATAATTTTGAAAAAAAATTGTAAAAGGCCAAGATTTGTAGAGATATCTACAGAATTAAACTGAGAATAAACAGTGGTTAGCATCATCAATTTACTTGAGGGTGCACACTATCAAATTGGGCATTTGCCATTACACATAAATTAAGCAAAGAGTGGCCATATTGTGACAAAAAAACTCATCAATGATTTATAAAATTTACACATACAATTAAATTCAATAAAGGAACCATGGACCTTGCCGTTGGTGGGGAGGCTTGCGTGCCTCAGCGATACAGATGGCCGTACCGTAGGTGCAACCACAACGGAGGGGTATCTGTTGAGAGGCCAGACAAACGTGTGGTTCCTGAAGAGGGGCAGCAGCCTTTTCAGTAGTTGCAGGGGCAACAGTCTGGATGATTGACTGATCTGGCCTTGCAACATTAACCAAAACGGCCTTGCTGTTCTGGTACTGCGAACGGCTGAAAGCAAGGGGAAACTACAGCCGTAATTTTTCCCGAGGACATGCAGCTTTACTGGAGAGCTGCATCAAACCAGTCTCAGGACTGAAGACGACAACAACAACAACAAAGGAAAATTTACTTTCATCAAACATTAGTGGACAAATACCCTGGTGGTGTTAATTGTATGCACTGGAGCCTAATGTCCATATCTGAAATAGCGATGATGCCGTGATGTATTCAACAGTAGGTTCCCCAATTATGGTTGCTTTATATGTCTGCATCCAATTCTTCTCAGGAAATAGTTTTTTCTTCAATTTTAAAATTACAATGCTTTAGCCCCACACTGGTGAGGCAGAATCTCATGAAACATAAGAGAAAACAATGTAAAATGTTTACACTGTAGCCGCTTATAATAACCGTTTTCTGATTTATAATAAAAAAATTCTAAGCCTTTCAGAGAGAAGTATTACTATAATGACAAAACTCTGAAATAAAGAAAATGAAATGATCATCATGACTGGTTTCCACAATCATTAATAGGCCAATGCTAGACCATGTATCAGTAATAAGGAATTGCATTGCCGTGGTTGGTGTGTGTAAAATGCATACAAGAAATTGTAATTGAACTTTGTAAGCCATGAGAAGATTATGAAGAACGGTTCTTTGATTGATCATATAAATTTTCATGTAGGTGTCTATAACAGCGGATGATCAATCACATCATCGTATCAAGACTTCCAAGTTCTCTTATCTCATGCTAAAGCTGAAACAGATAATAAATAGGTAAGGACAAGGTAGTTATAAAAATTTCAGTAACCATGAGTTTTTCATTTTAACACTGTCCTAAGATATACGAACATGAACAAAATACCACACTTCTCAATTATTGCATTCATCTATCACAAGACAGGAGAACAGAGATACTGTGTGAAGAAGACAAGATCCTATGCTAAAGATTGTGTTTAAGCTCCACAACGCAGAGTCACACCACCTAAGGAATGCTCAATAGCACAACCACATCTACATTTATAATCTGCAAACAATTGGAAATATATTCTGAGGAAGTTTGTTTATCTTTCCCTCACCAGTGCATTGACAAATGGAGAGTGGGATTTCACATTAATGAGGCCATAAAAGTTTTCATTTGGAATATTTAAGTATTCCAACAAAGAATTTAATCAAGTTGATTCAGTTGTTAAGAGCTAATATCTACTGATTAAGAGAATTATTTCTCATTTTCTTTAGGAGCATGACAGTTGTAAATACTAGTACATTTTACAAGGCAGCATGTTAGTAATTACTTTCATAGCACCAGTATTAAAAACAGTTGAAAATCTATAGAATTGAAAATAGCTAATTGTTCCAGATATTATTGTGAATATTTACAGATATACTTGGATACTGTACCACCTTGTTTTCAATGAGACTATGGTATGATGCATCTACATTTAAATATTTGTTTATGTTGTTTCAAAAAATGTACAGTTGTATTTGCCATGTTTACACTATCGTTACATTCATTGAGCTCCATCCATAAGTAGAGAGTGTGATTCATATTTTTTTCTGATATTCTGACAGAAATATTTTATGAACACTCTTTGTTTTTAAATGATTAATCAAACAAAGCATTCACTTAAACAAGAAAAATATCTTTATTACAACAAGTATCAGCAGTGCACGATACACATTGGTACACATAGTTGATAGAGTACTGAGATTTATGTATTATCTTGATTGGTTTTGTGTCATGTTATTAGTAAATCAAACACTTAACATATATTGGAAGTACCTGCACAATTACTAGGCGAAAGAGTTTGTTAAGTAGGGATAGCCATTTGGTTTATATTCATAGGTACAGAAATAGTTTTGTTTGTGTTCTGTAGCACAGACAACAAACATTAATATTCTACATAATTTGGTACTCCTCCCTTTCAACTCTGATTTTCTTATTATTCCTTATTTATTTGGTCAGACAGCTTTCATACTCAGACAAAACCTTGTACTAGTATCTGTAATCAGATGTCTTACAACAGTGGTTCTTAAGCTATGCAAGTTATGTTATTAGTTTATGTTTCAACCCCAACTTTTAATATTTCATTTGTTTTAGTATCCAAACATGTACACAAAGCATGTAAAGAGACTCTAACCTGGTGCCTTTCCACACTAAAAGCACTGCTCTCCTCAAAGATATTAAAAGAAGCTCATCATCCTCTAGACCTACAAGGAACATATCCTTAAATGCCTTCATCCAGCAACAAAGTACCTAAACTCCTCTACTCTTTAATATAATAAAATATATGCTCTATTCATGAGTAAACATGTATACATGCTTTTTTGCTAAATTGTTATTGTCTACCCCCTAGTTTGATAATACCCCTCACACAACATTCATATACTGTTGTAGCTTGCATAATACTTTTACAATTCCAATGATTGTCACAGCCAGCAATGTCTGTCTGACCTATCCCCCAACTCAGCTTATTCTTTCTGGATTTGTGTGTACTGTTTCAAAGTTATTCCAATTTTTCATCAGTAGATATTTAAGCAGGCAATAAACATTAGATGATCTTCATAACAAAGACACTGATATTTCCTATATCTACAGACAAATAAAGCTACTACTACTACTACTACTACTACCTGCACCACCACCACCACTATTACTATTAAAAAAGCACCGCTACTACTATTTAAAAAGCACTGTGAAGTCTGCGGCAGAGGGTAGTTCCAATCGCACATGTTATTAGTGCCTCTTCCCACTCCATTCACATATGGAGTGCTGCAAAAATGATTTCTTAAATTTTTCTGTGTGCACTGTAATTGGCCTAATGTTATATCTGCAATCTCTACTTGAATCTCTACATCTAGGGCTTTAGTAAGCCTGTATTCCTAAATTCGTCTCTCCAAATGATTGCGGATGAAAAGGCTTAAATGCTGCAAAAGCTGATGATTTTAAATTCACAATTCTTCAAGCTCCCTGTCATACTAGGAATAGTAGTATATGAGGTCCACAACTATAACATGAGTGAGTGGAGCAAAAATAGATTGATACCCAATGTTAGCACACTACTGCACCTTCCTCTTACAGATTTTTCTTAAGAAAGATGATGTGTGAATGTTGTGATATAACACGTGTTGTAGAATACAATGGAAGCTTTCACAGCTGGTTGTCTTAGTTGCCAGTGAATGGTCTGGGATGTGCAGCTGAAGTCCATTGAACTGTACCATTTCCGACGTTTTATCAGCAAGAAACAGTGGAATCATATGCATCTCTGGAGATGCACAATGGAGCTCAGAACGAAACATCAGGGGCAGGAACGAAGAAGTTTCATTGACCATGACACAAAACTGGAGGATTCACCAGTGTTGTGGAATGTTTTGATTTTCCTTTCCACTTCTCTTCATCAAAATGTAATCGATATTAGCTAGGCAATATATTGGCCTTTTTGGTTTTTCCTCTGTGACTTACTTCTTTTAAAGTGGCAAACAATGTCAAAGAAGTTGTATTTTGCTCCTTCTATAGAGCTGACGTTTTCACTGTCAAGATGGCATTTCTATTCTTATTTGGCACGCTGTTGGTTTTTTCTTCTTCAGATATAATGAAATCTTACTCGACTAACGCATTCATATATTTGGTCTCTTTTGTGTATGAATACTTATGGGAAAAAAATCCAAGTCTCTGTGCAACCTTCACAATGTGTCACAAATATAAAGCGGACAATGAAGATTGAAGGTAAATTCATATTAGACGTCGACAAAACTGAACAGAACGTCAGGCGATGTCACTATGAAATGATGGAGTTTTCACAGCTTGAGGGTGGCACTCATTTAGCTACTTCTGAAATTATTATCCTGTTTCGCTGAAAGGCGACTTGGAGTGCAGCAAATTTATCAGTCCATCGTCTTGTTTTCTTATTGTGTGTATATTTTGTTTTCATCTCGTGGAAAACAAAAGCTGGTTTCATCATATTGTGTTCCTGATTACGACTTCTAGTGCATACTGCAATCTCTGAAAAGCATTGTAAGTATGTTGCTCATGCTTTGCATGATTTTTACTAGGAAATGATCCCATATTTGTTATTATTTAATATAAAACTCAAGCCAGTTTCATTGTACTGTATGCATGGGACTCACGTTCATTTGTTACTGCCTAGTACCTACGAATTAGACTTGGCCACTGTTTCTCTTTCGGTACAGTGTATCAATACGTGGAACTGTTTCAGTGTTTCGCAACGGCTATGTTTCACTGTTTCGATACCGTGGTGTTTCATTCCGCTCTGTGTCGGATTACGGGGACCAAATTCGATCTCGAGCCAGCCACAGAAACTGTATCGTTGTTTCAAAATAACGCCGTTTCAGTCCACTTGTGTTTCGAACGGACTAATTGTATCGAAACAGTGATGTTTCATTTCGCTTTGTCTCGGACGAGATTCGGGCGCGGCACAGAGACAGAAATACATTGAATATACTACTTCATCAAACTCTTTCAAGAGTGTCGAAATCTTTTTGACGCGCAACAGCATGAAGCTTAAGATTTCCGAAAATAAAGCTTCGTTTCTAATTGACTGCTCTATTCCGAAATGGTGTGATATATGCTTTATAAACACTAAGAAACAATAAAATAAAACACACTATTCACGTTCAAAATAATAAAAGTGTGAAAAACATTCAGTTAAATTACACAGCTCCTATAACATATTCTTCTTTGTTCATATACAATAATCATATTAAAAAAACGAAAGTAAACCTAAAACATTTTCAATTAAAAAAGGTGTAGCATGGCAGTTTTTAGACATGTACGTAAAATGGATTGACAGATCATTGATGATGTAATGGTGAACGAGAAGGGCTAGGAAGCATGGTGGATTTATAGTAATGATTCGAAACACCTCGAGGGACAAAAATTTTGTTCTCTTATATTTCGTTATTTATTCAAATTATGTGGCTTTATTTGTGAGCCTATAGTCAATGTGCCTATTCTCCACAATGATTCCTTTCTGTGCATCGGTATTAGCAGGCTGGGTATATATATATATATATATATATATATATATATATATATATATATATACTAACGAAATGTGGGAATCCCAGTAGCGTATCAGTTGTTTCTGCCAACGACGTATATAAACAACATAGACTGGCTATGGCACTACCATCTTTGAAGCAACTTGAAAACTGAGCCGCCGTGTCTTGTAGCATCAAGGTGCAGCCTACACGTCGTCTGCTAATACTGAATGTTGCTATTGTTTACGATGCATGGCGTAAAAAAAGCCAATCTGCGCTGACAATATGATGAAGGCTAAAAGAAATGAAACATACTTCTGACATCGATTAATTGAAAAGTTTATTTTTCGAAATGTTGCAGTTCATTTCGCTGCAATGCCATATAGATAAGGTCAAAAACAATTTTAAATAGTTCAGTAGGTTCAAAAACGGTCAATTGACACCGCAGGACCTTTCATTGTCCCTTATACAATATACGTTTATATATATTTGCCGAATATGTTTCCCTCTTTCTTCCACTGGCCGGGTTTTTGCACAAATGGTGTAACCTACAATTAAAATATTCTATTAACAGCATTCTAACTGGAAAAGAGTAATGTGACTCTTCGCCAAATTAAGCTGGCATCATTAGATGGTCAAAATAGAGTAAATAAATTCGGCCTGTCACCCAACATTCTGAACAATTCCACACACAACTACAGAAGGAAGTTCTTTTTCCATATTAAGTTTTGACAGTCCCTGAGAACCCTTTCTGCCACTGTTAACAATTTGAATACACCATTTGGAGCAGTATAAAAACTATTTGTGATGCATTTTATTGCAATGTAACCTGTTTTCCATCAGTTTCCTCCAATTTAATTTACTGCTGCAGTAAATTAAATTTCACACTTGCTGTTAAACCATTAAGAAAACAATAGCCAACAGGAATTTTCAAACTCCTATTAATCCCAGTGACCATAAACATTAGTGCCTCTTTTGCTATTTGGCTATCATCACTTTCCTCATATCCTTGCCCTAAGTCAACATAACCCTAGACCTTATTACCATCCCATATTAAGTCTTTTTTAAGAACCACTTCATCGAACAATAAGTGCAGCTAAAATAGGTCCTGAACTACGTTGAACCTCATCTGCTAATTTTTTTAAGCTTTCTTCTGTAAGTCCAGGACTGCCATTTACTGTAGTTGCACCTGCGGAGTGTTCGAGGATGGGGTAATTTAACAAAATTCCTCAAATAATTATAATCTTTGGATGAGTAAAAATTGAGGGTAAGGCAAACTGTATTATTTCTTCAGGATATTCAGGAATTGAACATTTGTTTTGCATTGCAAAAAGTGCTTCAGAATATCACTATTTTTGTCACATCCTATCACTTCAGAAACACAGTCTTGAAGTCTCTTATTTAGGCCTACAACCATTGTTTTATATGTCACAATTTGCTTCTTCTTTCTTGAAACACTTTACCTTGCATGTTTCGCTTGCTTCCTCAGCTTCTCGGTCCTTTTCTGTAGTGCCTCATAGTTCTGTTTCAATTTTTAGGTGCTAGGCAAACAATAAAAATGATCTGTACGATCATTCTGATTCACTCTTTCACCTACAAAAATGAAGTATTATCATTAAGCTTTATTTTTCTTTAAACATACATTGATTAATAGTAAAATTCACACATAACCCGTATAGAAAATAAATAACAGGGAAACTATTTTACCTGCTTCATCTGATAAGGAAGCTGACTCTTTACTGACAAGTCGTTTACTTGGTTGTGTCTATACTATAGCTGTTTTCTGCAGATGGTCAGGAAACGTAAATATTGTCGGTACTGCGTTTGCCAGAAGTCGCCTTTTTTCGTTTGTACTATACATCTATCTTCATTGTGAAACGAGCATATGTATGTAGCTATAGTGAGTTGGCTGCCACTTATCTCGCCTCATATTGGCTACCCACCGATTTAACAGCTGTTTCTTTTTCAGAGGAAATCTAAAAATAGAGAGACGTGTATACAGTAGCTTATTTACATTTTGTAGACAACTTAAAAATGAAAATGATGCACAAGACGCTAAGTACAACACGCATTTAGATACTCACCTGAAATATGATATTCCAGTTGTTTTATCACTTCTATTAGCGCAATAGTACGCTGCGCATATACTGGGCATGATTCGTGATCGGTCAATAAGACTTTTAAAAAAAATTACAACCGGAAAACAGAGATTTTCTAACGCCAGTACTATACACCAAATGTAAATATACTGACATGTAGACGTTTCAAAAAATGGCGCCCGGTGTTGCTTTTTGCTGCCGCTGGGAGCGCTGTTACCTCATAGATAGCCACTCTATATAGATTATATACCCCTTGGTTTCTGCAATTTGTTCCCGCCTCCAGTGCCGTTCGTATTTGTTCTTCCGTCTTCAGCTATAGCATTACAAAGCCCAGTGTGGGATTATTTTATTAAGATAAATCCTGAGAAAATTAAATGTAATTTGTGCTCGGCAGTGTTCTCGTTTAAAAGTAGTTCAACTTCTTGCTTAAACAGACATTTGGATCCAACAGTTAATTTAAGTGAAACTCATTCGAAATCAGTTTTTATGAATCTAGGCAGTGATGAAGCCAGTTCAGTTTCCACAGCAACTGTTCAGGAATCTGCCATTTCAGTGCCTGTGTGTCAAGAAAAACAATCTGTACAAGAAATACCCAGCACTTCCACCGGTTCAGTTCTGGGTAGGAATGGTAGACAAACAAAGATTACTGGATTTGCATCAAGACCAGTGCCTTCATCCAAACAAGCCAAAATAGACGAACAGATTTTAAAACTTGTTGTTAAACAATACCTTCCATTTAATGTAGTTGAGAGTGTACAGTTTAGAAAAATGACTTATTTCTTAAATGAAAACTATGTACCTCCCAGAAGAAAAACACTCTCCCAAAGTTTGCTCTCTCAAGTGTTCGACAGCACACTACTGCGAATAATATCTGCAATGCAAGCTGCGTCCTTCATCTGCATTACAACTGATGGATGGACATCTGTGAAAAATTAGAATTATATTGCAGTGACTGCTCACTTCATTGATGAAAACCGCAATCTGATGTCATATTTATTATCCAGTTTTAAATTCCATGACAAGCATACAGCAGAAAACATTTCCACTGAATTACAAAATGTGACTTCCACTTGGTGTATTACCAATAAAATTGTAGCTTGCACTACAGATTATGCACCTAATATGGTGAAGGCAGTGATGATGAGCAAATGGTGGCATGTACATACACTGAATTTAATTGTGCAAGCAAGCCTTGAACCAATTACAGACACAATGGCAAAAGTGAAATCAATAGTGGATTTTTTCAAAAGAAGTCCTCAAGCACTTGAGAAATTACACAATATTCAGAAACAAATGAGCTTCCCTATTTTAACACCGAAACAAGATTGTCCTACGAGGTGGAATTCCACATATGAAATGTTTGACAGGCTTTTGAAAATCAAAGAGCCTTTGCAAAGCACCCTTCGCCATCCTCAGTGTGGATTCACAAACAAAACTGTCCAATGAAGACTGGTCAGTTATTGAAAAATCTTTTGAAATACTATCTCCTTTTGAACAAGTCACAACAGGTATTAGCAGTGAAAGAAATGTAACCTTGTCAAAAGTTGTCTTATTATGTAAATGTTAACAAAGTCATTGTCTGAGACTGAAAAACTCAGATCACAGCAATGAAGCCACTAATACAGTAATTGCTAAACTTGAGGACAGAATCTGTACCCGCCTCGTTCAAAAGTTTGCAGATAAGCAATTGCTTGGGAAGCAACATTATTGGATCCTCGCTTCAGGGAGCATGGTTTTCCAAATACTGGGCATCGATTAAAAGAAACAAAAGATGCCATAATTAACAAGTGCTATGCAATATGACATAAACCAACTTGGTGTTCTGCAGACAATCCACCACCGGCTAAACCAGTTGTGGTGAGCACATTCCAGAGGCGCCGACTTGAAAATATTTTTGGGGAGGCAAGAATCATATTATTAGGCACTACATTTGACAGATAACTTTGTGTTTCCTTCTACATGTTCGACACTCCAACCCAGTCCTATTTGCAGATGACACCAGTATATTGATTGAAGGTGGAAATAGAAAGGCTCCTAGTCTGTATGTTGAAGTCACAAATGAAAAGATTTCAGAGTGGTTTGTGAGGAATAAGCTACTGATTAACCCTTGAAAAAAAAAAAGAAAAAACCGCCACTATACAATTCCACACACAGCAATATTAAAAATCCATTAAAAGCAAACATTTCTTTCGAAAACCAAAAAATTAAATGCCTCTGAAACAAAATGGCTTTGTTTACTTACAAAACTATGTGAAATGGAATGCACACATCACATTCTTAAATTCTAAGCTATCTAAATGCACTGAGAATTACATGGAGCAACACAAGTGCTAAAGGAGAGAGGCATATTATGCACACATACTTTCCCCTTTGAGTTATGCCATCATATTCTTGGGAAATTCCCCTCACAGCATAACAACTTTCAAGAAACAAAAAAAGATTGTGAGGATAACAAAAAACGCAAACAGCTGAAAATCATGCAAACTACGATTGGCTGGCGACTAGCCCCTACCCCTCGACTCGCTGAACCGTCAGTCACAATGTCATTTCAGTTGGAGTATAGGTCAGTAGTGGTACAAAACAAATACATAAATAAAGTTGAAGAAAATTACCTTAATTTTTGATGGCAAATGTACTCCTCCTCAGATCATTCCTGCATATAAACTCGTCACATATGACATCAAGGTCGAGTTTCATCGATTCATCTCTATGGGCTTTGAGAAGGGCGATGGCATTAAGACGATTCTCCCTCACGAAGATACGTTTTCACCCTCCGCAGACAAGAAAACAATAGTTCAGCGGTGCAGGACGTTACAGGAATCGTCAGCACTACACGTATGAATTTCACTAGTTCAGGCAATAGGTCAATCAGTTGCTTTTCCTGATTTAGGTATTTCACTATTTCATCCAACGAACTAATAGTCACAGAATGACTACTTTGGATAATCTCATGAAACATGCTTCGGTGGAGAAGCAAGCATTCTTTGCCTATATCTGATTTGTAGAAAAATAAAATATCGAATGAATGTTTGTTATCACCATGAAGAAATTGTTCATGATTGAGTTTTGAACTGTGATTTCAGGAAGCTGATGGATGTATCCATTGTTTCATAATACAATCTTCTATATTTGTCACATACTTCAGTGAATGTTTCTACAGATTAATTGATGGAGTCATCATATTTCTTAGGGACTTTTCTTCCATGGGCTAATTTTGGGGAATCAGCATCCATATCTTGACATTTTGAAGTTACTTCACCCCAGAATGATTCAAAATTGTTACTCATAAATTTAATACAAGTTACAAGAGTGGAAATCATCTTATTGGCCTCCTCTAAGTGTAGAGATTTCCTCTGTAGTGCTATGTTTACGGTATCAATGTGAATTAACAGTTTTACCAAAAGTGATAACATGAAAAAGAAATCATATGTCTGCATATTAATCAAAAAGCCGTTTGCTTTGGCCCCAGTGTCTGAATTGTCATTTCTTGAAAACTTTAGAAAAAATTCCTGAAGTTCTGTATAGTTGAACAAAAATGAAGTCATTGCCAAGTATCTTACGGCCCACCTTGTAGGACAGGGTGGTTTCAAATTTATAGGCATCTGCCTTCAGGTGAGCAAAAAGATCTAATCTTTTAAGTGAATCTCTCACAAAATGTATTAAGTCCTTCATAACATTCAATGCATTTCGACATTCTGGAGTTGGGTTGTTTTGGGGAATGAGACCAGACAGCGAGGTCATCGGTCTCATCGGAATAGTGAAGGATGGGAAAGGAAGTCGGCTGTACCCTTTCAGAGGAACCATCCCGGGATTTAGGGAAATCATGGAAAACCTAAATCAGGATGGCCGGACACAGGATTGAACCGTCGTCCTCCCGAATACGAGTCCAGTGTCCAACCACTGCGCCACCTCGCTCAGTACTCGACATTCTAGAACTGCTTTCACAGCGTCTTGTGGTGTTAGATTTAAACAGTGTGCAAGGCAGTGCACAAACATAGCTCTCTTCGCCATTTCCATAAACTTTGCCTGGACACCATTATATAATCCGGCCATGTTAGCTGAAAGCATTGACCCCTACAATTAGATGTAGGCAAATCAAACCGTCTTAAAATGTCGATAATAATATCAAACAGAGCCTTAGCTGTCGTACTTTGTATTGAGTATAGCCCTAAATAATATTCTTATATATCTAGAGAAGCATCAACAAATTTTATACAGATACTAAATTGCTCTTTGGTGGCTATGTCTGTTGTTTTGTCTGCCATCATTGCAAAATACTGTGCACTCTTGATATCCTCCAATATTTTTCTAAGAAGTGTATGACTTAAAATGGCCAAAATTTAGTTTTGCGCTTCATGGGATGTCCATTTGTAAGTTTCATGCTATAACCATATTAAAAGTAGCTGGTTATCTTCACATCGAAGGTATAATAAACTGTCAAAATTACTTGTTTCATCAGTATGCCCACGTATTGCAAGTCACTGCACTGCTAAATAACGGAGGGAAGATGTGATTTTTAGTAAACAAGCTCGATTTTCTTTCATTTGTGTCAGTTTTTCTTTGAAAATCTGGCTAAATACATTGTCATTCGATTTGAAGGATTTGAATTTCAGTACAGCTTCTCTGTGGCAGCCCGATGCTTCATGCGCTTGCAACTTTTCTGTCCCTTTCTTACAGTTCGAAAATCCAGTTTCCATGAAAGTTTTTTTCCATTTTGTGAGAAAACTGAATACGATTTTCTTTAAACATTTGTCTGCAAATTTTGCAAAAAAATAATAGCTTTTACCTTATTGTAATCGATCCATGCAAATTGCTGTTTCCAAGAGGGCTGATAACAGCGTTGTTTTTTTCCAGGAACAGTGTTTTTTGTCACCGCCACAGTTCCGTCACTATCTGTGTCTTTGTTGTCACACACAGCACCACTAACACTGGGTCTAGCTTCACCACCGCTAACACTTGCCAGATTGTCACATTTGTTCCTAATTATAAATTTGTCCATTTTAAACTGGACAGTAAGGGACGAAAGATTAACAACTGAACCGAGTCACAGTAAGACTGACCACTGGCGATGCCCAGCTTCTGAATATTTACGTTCGCTGCCAGCATTAGCTGAGCCCTGCGTAACAGTACTGTGCGCCTAACAAGAAGTAGCCACCTAACAATAGTGTTGGTTATTGTCAGGGCCGGCTCTAGGGAGGGGGAGGGGTGAACCGTGCCATCGCCCAGGACGGCAGATTTTTGGGGGCGCAAATCCATCTTGCGTAAATGTAGGAATATGAGAATAAACTGGAAATACAAATTACTCATAAAATCAAGGGACTTATTTAAAATTATCTATGGTACAGAAACAGTGTGCTCCAATTTAGGAAAAGAAACGTTTCCTCCAACGAAAATGGCTTAAAATGTATTACACTGTAAACGTATCACTGACTGCTGATTTGACCTTAAAATCATATTCACAAGAAAGAGACGGATGAGTGTGATATGTGAAAATAAGGCTTCGTGTATTAAATATAGTGTGGGAAAAGGTGGCTATGTCGAAAAGGGGGGGGGGGGGCGCTTGACATGTTAGCGCGGGGCAGCAAAATCCCTGGAGCTGGTGCTCATTTGTGTGGTGTTGTACCTAGTGATTGCCAACAGAATTTACAAAAATGAATGAAGAGCCTTTAACTTTACCTAGTCCTTCTAACGATCGTCATAAAATTCGATGTCACTACTGTTCATTAGTTTCTTTTACAAGCTGCCAGCAGGCTGCTGTGGGAGTAAGTGGAGCTCGTCCGAGCAGCTAAAGCGCTTCAAGCTCATAGTGAGCTTTCATTCCCCGCATACCTCTGTACAGTAAAAGTGTGCGAATAGTACAGATGCAGAGGACAAACCCTGTCACGACAGTTCGTCATGTGCAGAGGTTGGAGGAGTAGCAGAAAGGAATATACAATAGCTCGTAAAATCGGTATTTTTTTCCTACATAATCATTACATACTATTATGCAAAAACGTGTGTGCTAGTTTGAACAAATTTCACAGTAAAGTATGAGCAAGGGGGAGAGAGCGGTGAGAAATGCATGTTTGAATATTGTGGGGGGGGGAGGGGGTAGGGGGAGCAAGGCTCCCATTTTTAAATATAGGGGGGGGGACACAAAGTATCTTGTCTCTCCCCCCCCCCCCCCCCAAGTCGGTTCTACTGGCACATTCACCTCTAGCAGTGGCAACATTTGGCAACATTTTGGCAAGCTGTAGGTGGCTTGATCCAAAGTGTAGACAATCCACGTGCTGCAAGTACAGTCGAACCTTATAAATATTTGAAGGTGCCACCGATACACAGATCACAAGATCCATTGCTGTGGTGGAAAGAAAATCATGTGTTGTTTCCTACACTGTTTGAAATAATGAAACAACATCTTTCTATTATGGCCACCTTTGTTGCATGTGCGCGCATATTTTCAAAGCAGGGGCAAACAATAATAGACAGACGCCGTCTTTCAAGAGAAAAAGTAACAAAAATATTTCTAAACTACAACTTAGAATAGGTACAGCAGATCTACACTCCTGGAAATTGAAATAAGAACACCGTGAATTCATTGTCCCAGGAAGGGGAAACTTTATTGACACTTTCCTGGGGTCAGATACATCACATGATCACACTGACAGAACCACAGGCACATAGACACAGGCAACAGAGCATGCACAATGTCGGCACTAGTACAGTGTATATCCACCTTTCGCAGCAATGCAGGCTGCTATTCTCCCATGGAGACGATCGTAGAGATGCTGGATGTAGTCCTGTGGAACGGCTTGCCATGCCATTTCCACCTGGCACCTCAGTTGGACCAGCGTTCGTGCTGGACGTGCAGACCGCGTGAGACGACGCTTCATCCAGTCCCAAACATGCTCAATGGGGGACAGATCCGGAGATCTTGCTGGCCAGGGTAGTTGACTTACACCTTCTAGAGCACGTTGGGTGGCACGGGATACATGCGGACGTGCATTGTCCTGTTGGAACAGCAAGTTCCCTTGCCGGTCTAGGAATGGTAGAACGATGGGTTCGATGACGGTTTGGATGTACCGTGCACTATTCAGTGTCCCTTCGACGATCACCAGAGGTGTACGGCCAGTGTAGGAGATCGCTCCCCACACCATGATGCCGGGTGTTGGCCCTGTGTGCCTCGGTCGTATGCAGTCCTGATTGTGGCGCTCACCTGCACGGCGCCAAACACGCGTACGACCATCATTGGCACCAAGGCAGAAGCGACTCTCATCGCTGAAGATGACACGTCTCCATTCGTCCCTCCATTCACGCCTGTCGCGACACCACTGGAGGCGGGCTGCACGATGTTGGGGCGTGAGCGGTAAACGGCCTAACGGTGTGAGAGACCGTAGCCCAGCTTCATGGAGACGGTTGCGAATGGTCCTCGCCGATACCCCAGGAGCAACAGTGTCCCTAATTTGCTGGGAAGTGGCGGTGCGGTCCCCTACGGCACTGCGTAGGATCCTACGGTCTTGGCGTGCATCCGTGCGTCGCTGCGGTCCGGTCCAAAGTCGAAGGGCACGTGCACCTTCCGCCGACCACTGGCGACAACATCGATGTACTGTGGAGACCTCACGCCCCACGTGTTGAGCAATTCGGCGGTACGTCCACCCGGCCTCCCGCATGCCCACTATACGCCCTCGCTCAAAGTGCGTCAACTGCACATACGGTTCACGTCCACGCTGTCGCGGCATGCTACCAGTGTTAAAGACTGCGATGGAGCTCCGTATGCCACGGCAAACTGGCTGACACTGACGGCGGCGGTGCACAAATGCTGCGCAGCTAGCGCCATTCGACGGCCAACACCGCGGTTCCTGGTGTGTCCGCTGTGCCGTGCGTGTGATCATTGCTTGTACAGCCCTCTCGCAGTGTCCGGAGCAAGTATGGTGGGTCTGACACACCGGTGTCAATGTGTTCTTTTTTCCATTTCCAGGAGTGTACTCAGAAATGAAACAGTAAAATTTCAGTTGATTTTTTTCTTCTCTGGACAGAGGGCACTGAATTTATATTTGATTGTATTTCGTTTAGTCCACTAAATTGTGCACTCAGATACCTTACAAGAACATTTTTCTCAAATTTGTTGCACTCAGAACGTTTTTGCTCACCATTCAGTGATTTTTTTTTATATGTTATTTATTCGTTTATGTGTTTGAGAATAATTATCTGATTTGTGTGTGTATATGTTTGTGTGTTTATTTTTTTAAATGTGCTGTGTTTGGTTATTACACTATAGGCATCTTGATACTTGTGTATGATAAATAATTCTCAGTGAAATTAACAATGGTACTTCGATACTTTTGTTTTTGGCGTTGAGGTACTGTGATAAAAATTGCATTTCAGCAGCAATGTAACTTCATCTCTGATTTGCTGGGGAAGTTTATAATAAAATGGTAATACGTCTGCTTGCTGTGAGTACTTGAGGGAACTCCATGTACCTGTACCTCAACCAAACTTCTTTAGCAAGAACTATAAGTTGTGTAGAGGCAGATCTGCCATGATACAGGTATCACAAAGGCATTACACTGTATGAAGATTTTTAAATTTTAGTCTGGATTTTATACTTCAAAGAAACATACCTATCTCTGCATTTCAGTTACCTTGAAATGTTTTCCAATTCTATCAAGTGTACTTACTATAAGATGTATCCAGCTAACTTGTCAATGTTTGATGAGAAACTGCCATACTTGACCATTGTGCTATATCCTCCAGTCTGTTACGGTAATTTTTTGATCTGTGTGCGTCAGTCACTTTGTATCCTGCTCTGTGTGACAAACAATGGAAAATTTAACTGTGAGTAGTAAAAGTGTGAGTGGCACAATCATAAATGTTAATTCAGTGCCTCGCTTCCCAGAATATTATCTCAATAAATTATATCTCATGATATGCCTTTTCAAGAGCACATACAGATTATCACTCATAAAACCTATCAAAATTATGCACTAGAATACAGGGAAACGAGTTTGGCAAAATCTGTTATGTGAAACATATTTAGTCTGACCTCGGCCAATTGGAAAGTATGAAAGTCACATGACACAAAAGCAGCGCATTTGCTGCTACAGGAAATATGGAACTACAAGACGCCTAAGGGAAAGTTTCATACTTTCTGCGATATGATTGGCGGTCTCGCACCTCATTTATGTTTTTATGACAATATTTATACAGCAGACACTCAAGAGGAAATAATGTGAAGGCCTGTACTATTACAAAACACAGCGTTTCGAAACATTATATTGTACTGTTTCATTTGTTTCGAAACAGTTAGGTGTTTCAGTTAGCCCATCTCTACTACGAATCTATGTGTGAAGTGCTCGTTTTAAATGCATTTTGAGTATATTGATTAAATTCTATTTTATTTTTGTCCCTATCGGTTTTTTGTACTTTATCGCATTTAAAGAAGATCTTAGCAGCTTTTGACGGAATTGGTATTTGTCGATAAAATCTGGGCACACTCTCTGTTGTTCGACCGTTAGAACCTGCGTGCACCTAAGCGACGGAACCACACTACACGAGAACTTCTTCGAACAATATTAACGTCGCTTTATTGACACAGCCACGGCAGACGACAAAGAATACACGGCTTGTTCGATCGCCCCGAGCTTGCAGTTGGAAATAATATTCAGATATTCGGGGAACAAAAGCATCAAAGTTATCTCGTAACTATTCACGAACTAACTACCAGCATGGAATACACAAAATAATAAAAAGCACTTTCAAAGAATAACAAAAACAAAACGTACATATAAAAAACATGGCGCCTCTGGCGGTTGCCGCCAAATGTTTGACGGCGCGACTGACTAAACACACGCAGACGACACGCACGACACAAGACTACGTAACTGCACGATGTCACCACACCAGCGCGAAGCGCTATCCGAAATAGCGTACTGGAAAGTCAGCGCAGCGACCGGAACTTGAGAGGTTAGGTTAGAGTGTTGCTAGGTGCGCTACTGTAGTATTTTGCGCTAGCGGCTGTGAAGGCGGTAATGAGCCGGCTGTTGGGTGAAGCTATAGTCTTAGACGCTTTGGCATTGTTTCTTCTTGGAAGAACGTAAGCCGCTTTAATCCTTTCCATAGACACAGTGATCGCCTTTCCGTTAACTGAAATGTCAGATGTCTTGTCTCCCTTCGCGACTTCACGGATGGGTCTGAGGATGAAGGCCACAATGGCGGTTTGATGCCTTCCGTGTGTAACATGACGTGTGGATATGTTTTCAAGTCTTGATGCACGAAAGTGGTTACTGTACTGTGTCTGTGAGGCTAGTGTGGGCGGATTCGGGCCGCGTACTCTGGCAGTTGACATAGGAATTCTGATTGATCATCCCTTGGCTGTGACAGAGTTTGTTTCAACGAATTCTCCTGGAAGCCTCAACGTCTCGCCGTACAACAGTTCCGCCGAAGACCCGCGTCTAGATCTAGTTTGAAAGTGTTTCTGAGGCTGAGTACTACCATGGAAAGAGCCTTGACCCACTTAGTGTCGTGGCACATTACTGTTGCTTTAAGTGAGCGATGCCATCTCTCGATTATCCCTTTCCTGGCTGAGCGATAGCTCGTCATTTTGTGGTGAATTGTGTCGCAAAACTTCGCGAGTTGCGTGAACAGGTCGGATTCAAATTGCCGTTCTCTGTCATGGTGTGTAACGGACAGCCAAAGCGTGACATCCAACAAGACACGAAACTGAAAGCCAGAGTTTCTGCTGTGACTCTGTCCGCTGGTGCAGCTTCTCGCCAGCGGGTGTAACGGTCTGTCATAGTAGCTCCTAAGTATGAAGCGTTGATCATCGGACGATGGTAATGGAGCAATGACTTCGATGTGGACGTGCCTGGAACAGGCAGTGGTGATCGGAAAACTCCCTGTCGATGCTTGTATGTGGCGGTGTATCTTGCTGCGTTGGCATGTAAAACAACACCTCGCCCATTCATGGTAGTTTTTGTGTACACTCGGCCACACGTAACGATTCGTCACTAGTCGAGTTGACGATCGAATACTGGGACGGCACAAGTCGTCTAGCGTACTGAAGACGTCCTTTCTGAAAGTAATTGGCAGGAACGGCTGCGGTTTGGACGTGATCATGTCACAGTACAGCTTGACATCACTCTCTGGAATTTCGATAAGTTGCTGATCCAACGCCGATATTCGTGCTGATAACAGCCCTTGTAGTTCTTGATCTGATTGTTGAGCAGCAGCGAGTTTGGCTTAATCAATCGTGCTAAATGCTTCCGACCCGAGACAGATAATCGGCTACCACACTGTCGATACCAGAGATGTGTCGGACGTTCGTTCTGAGTTTTCAGATGACATTAGCTGAGTGTACTGCCTAGATGAACAGTTAGTATTATTCCAGCTAAAGTCATAAGTTAATGGTTTATGATCGGTGTAGGTAACTAAGTCCCTAGCTTTATGGTGAGGTCTGAAGTATTTGGCGGATCATATACAGCCAAATTTCTCTGTCGTAATCGTTCCACAGCTTTTGTGAGGGTGATGGTTTGCGCGAGAAAAACGAGAGTGGTTGATGTGTCACTACATCATTGTTGCAATGTTGCGGTGACCGCCAGCTGACAAACGTCAGCCATTAGTGCGAAAGTTGCAGTAGGCTCAGGGTGCGCCAGTAGTGCGGTGTCTGCAGTGCTCTTTTCGGCCTCGTTAAACACTAAACATATGCTGCCAGTCCATAATATGGGCGAGTTACCCTTTTTCTTTGGGTCGGTGAGCGTTGCAGTTAATGGTTCTTGTAACTCGGCAGAGAGTGGCAAGTGACGGAGATAAAAATTTAACACGCTTAGGAATCGACGCAATTCCTTGGCCGTATTTAGGGGTGAAATCCTTAATATGGCGTCCACCTTCTCTGGCAGTATTAGCGATCGTGATGCTATTATCCTATGCCCTAGGAAATCCACTTGGGGCTGGCCAAATACACATATAGTGGTATTCAGGACGACGCCGTAGTGTTATAACCGCTTAAGCAATTCCGGTAAAGGCTGCCGATGTTGCTCTTCCGATGACGAAAAAACTAAGATATCGTCCAGGATAGCAGAGGCAAAAGTTAGGCCTCGTATCACAGATTCAATGAAATGTTGTCATCTCTGAGCAGCGTTCCTGAGTCCAAAAGTCATAAACTTATGATGCTGCTAACTTAATATTTATTTAAGAACAAATCAAAAATGAAATACCAATCGAACAGATGCATTAACAAAGACATTAATTAGGAATGCGTGGTAAGGTGCACACAAAAGAAAACATTTTATCATTCAATTATTTGTACGGTTGTTTTTTTGTTTTTAGGAGAGAGAATCAGACTTATGAGTATGTAGCAGGACGACGTACTATGTTAGCGATGTATTCTATTGTGTGAGTGAATAATACAGGATTAAAGAACGTATCAGTCATTTTTATTTATTAAGGTAACGGGAAGAGGAAAACGAAGAATGTGGAGTTTTTGTGATTGCAAGCACCGGTATCCTGGGAGTCCTCTGCTGCATGCATCTTCAACTAAGTCAGCGAAGTCCGAAACGAAATTAAGTTAAGCACAAGACAGACATTTACGCAAGCAATTACATTTTTCATATTCAGTATAGTTATATTTATTATTTTCATTTTTAAATATATTACAATTGGCGACCTGTGCGCCATAACTTCTGGGTACCGGTCGTTAATAGTGTTGTCAACTATTTTTAAAGTTAAAAAATTTCTATGAGACTGTTATGAATTATAAAAATTAATTGTCTGTATTTTCTGTTTACATGAATCACGGCGAGGAGCAAGAATTGCGAAAAGGCAAAAATTGAGAAAAAACTTCGAAAGGAATAAAAATTGGGGGCAAGTCATGTAAAATTTTCCATATGAGCTGTTTCATTCGCCGCATCAAAGGTAGGATGGCTTCGCTAGTTGCTTGCATGGTTACGCTTTTTAGCGCCTCTTTTGATGTAGGTAGAAACATTTTCCTCATTTTTTCCTTCCTTGAATTTTATTGGCGAAGAATTTACAGAAATTTTTTCAGTATGATACTTACTGTCAGTAAAACAAAGAATTGTGACACAATAATTTGACAATCACAATACACGAAGAAACAGGCTTTTACATTTCGTAATTTGCATTTATCAAGTGTAATAATTAATGTAGGATATTTTTAACATTTTGTGAAATTCTTATTTCGTACAAATTAATATAACATGACCGAAAAAAATATGACTATTACTGATAACAACAGCGAAACAGCAATCAGCCAAGATTGTGTAGAATTGCGAGATCGAACAACTGAAGTTCAGGCGCCATGCATTAACTACTGCAGAAAGTTTCAGTAGATCAGAGATTAATGTCGCAGGAGCGATAAATGATAGCGACGCTCCACCACAGGATGACCTTGACGACACAATGTTTACGATTGACAAGACGATGTCACTCTTCTAAGCGACATGCCGCTCATGAATGAAACATCGGAGAGTGATCAAAATATGAACCTTGACAACACGTTACAAATACCACTTGATCAGAGTGCCAACATTAACTTGGGAAGTACAGCTGACAGCAACCACAGTAGCGCAACAGAAGCACTTCTATGGCAGCTACTACGTAACATAAATGGGAAGTTAGATTATATAAAACAGCAGCAAAACAATGTTACCCAAGATTTGAACTTGGTAAGACAGCAGCAAAACACTAATTTCAGTAATTTGACACAAGACATGAACATGGTAAAATAACAACAAAACACTGTTATACAAGATCTAAATGCAATGAAGCAAGAACAAAAGAAGTATTCGCGGAGTTACAAGACACGGTCTCATAAAAATTCGAAGACTTAACCAAAAATTTTCGCTCTGAAATAGACGAAAAATTGAGTGATATGAAAACCCAGGTAAAGCATGAAGTACTTTCTGAAGTTAACGTTAACATTATAGAGTTAAAACAGAAAGTAGATTGTTTTAACGACCATCGCGAACTCGAAGAACAACATACAAAAAAAATTGCAGACGCAAACACAAACACAGACGCCACACAAAACCAGTTGGTTTCGATGGTAAAAACGGAAACCACTGTCGTTAACAAATTAGATAAAGACTATGAAGGTGTACCTCTAGCTGTAGAAGAGCTTACTTTAAGGGTAGGAACATTAGAAGTTGAATCAGTATATGCTAAGAATGGCTATACACAGTTGTAGTAGGAAAGACTATTCAGAAAAAAGAAAATGAAATCGTGAACAAGGTAAACATCAACCTACAAGCCGCGGAAAATAGGATCCGCAATCTTTTAGAAGAAAACATTACCGGATCTCGGAATATGAAGGCAAATAATACACAGGCTACAGTGGACAAACCATAACCTGATGGTATTTATTCACAAATTATTACGTGTCGCACAGCAAGGTACCAGTGACAGTTTCAGATTGCAAAGTGTAAACATACCCACAACACCAATACCTGAACAATTACCAGCCGGAATTACAAGTAATTATAATAACAACATAAATACGATCGAAAATGTCATAAGTTTATCAACTATTTTTGCAGACCAAGTTTTGCTTAGACACCGACAGTTTCCTACATTCACCACCGAAGGTAAAAGAATGAATCCCGTAGTATTTGTCTGCTTTTCGTCATCTATTTCCACGCAACTGGACGGAAGCACAGAAAATCAGATTTTTCGTGGGGTATACGCAAGGTGATGCGCTCTTAGGGCAACCAAACTGGCCGAACGTTGCAGCAGTTATATCCAATTTGAAAGAGCTTTCCTCGACAAATACTAGTCTGAGGCAGTGCGAGGAAGACTCAGACGCGACGTTTTCAACCCGGCACCATTCAGTGGCAAATACGGTAGTCTACGTGGTTACTTTGAAAAATACCTGAACAAGACACGCTACTGGACGAACCCAATATCGCAGGTAGACGTGTTAAAAATTTCGAACGGTCGTTTACCATCGCACTTTAGAGAGAAATTAGTCACAATGCTCGAACACGACACTGAATATTTTGTCAGTGCTCGATTCGATCGACTTAATCTATGAGGAAAGACCTGTATCCCCCAGAACAATAGAAGATCAGCCACATGAACATAATTACAGTGCGTAAATTAGTCAGTAAAACGTGATTTAAACACACAGCAAAGTTGGTACACACAACAGCAAAATTACATACCTAGAGGTAATGAGTAGAGCAGCGGGAACGCAAAAAACAAACGATTTAAAAAGAAATTTCCAAACTAACAGGGGTAATTTCAGTGCAGGAGCGAATTGCGGTTCACTATCACAAGGCCCTATGCCGAACATAAACATAACAGTCAGCCGCAGCAGTGGCCCACGCGCGGCAACAGTGCCATGCGTTACACTGTGCCGCAGCCGACTTTGAGGCAGCAAAATAACTGCACGGCAGCTAACGACACAAACTGGCGAAGTACAGACACAGTGCAACTCACTGAAATTTCTCCAGGTAATGAACTACATCCCACTACGCTATCGGAAAACAACAACCGGTCGTCGTAAAGCCCCAGGCTATTGACCTCTCAAGGAGTGGGAGCAAAGCACAACTACAAACGTGTTTCATAAGATTTGACAAACGAAGTGACACCAAGGATGATTTGTATCCAGCATGAGGTAAATGTAGTAGATAAAGTAAAGGAAGAACAAGTACAAGCAATCATTAAGGTGAAAATATTTAACATTGACACACAATTAATTTTAGATACAGGTGCAACTACCAACCTAATGTCAAATGCATTCTTTTGTGAACTGAAGAATAGAGGTAAGTTCCCAACATTTCCTGTATAAAATTGCAAGGTGCAAACTGCTACAGGCGGTATAGCTAAATTGGTTAAGCATCAAGCGCTTATTCCAGTACAAATTGAACGTTTCACAGTGAAGTGCAACTTTCTTATAATTGACAAACTTTTTGTTGATTGTCTTATTGGCATGGACACGTTTAGAACACACAGATGGACATAGGTAATGGTAATTGCCATTTTTATGTAAAGGATCAGATCTTTTCTATTGATTTAGTCAAAACACCTGATGAAAGTAAAAAAAAAAAACAGAATCAGATATTGTAGTTCAATATCCCTTTCCAGCTGTGTATTTCATAAACGAATTTGATAATGAACAAGAAGCAAACACTGAGGTAAGTTACACAATGGTACTAAGTGAATCACATGTACTAAATGAGATGCAACTACAAGAACTTTGAAACTTGTTATTTAAGTATGCCAATGTTTTCAGTAAAGAGCCAGGAGTAATCAGAGACTATGAATATAAATTTGAAGTCTATCCACATGAAACATTTTGTGTAATGTCATATCCTATTCAATGGGCAAAACGAGAGGCAGTAAAGGAAGTGATCAATCGTATGTAGTCCACTATTACCAGTAAGCAAACCAGGTGGTTCTGTAAGATTAGTTCTTGATGCTAGAGGTATCAATAAGATTATAGTACCAGTATGCATAAGACCAGACAATTTGGATGAACAGCTTCTAAAGTTTTACAATACAAAATATTTCAGTATACTAGACCTCAAAATGTCATACTGGTAAATAAAGCTCCACGAAGAAAGTCGAAAATATACTGCATTTGTTTGTGGGGGCAGAAGTTACGAATTTTGTATTCTACCTTTTAGACTGAACATTAGCGCAGGAGTGTATATACCTGCATTGGGCAATGTCTTTGAACCAGAATTGCTTAGCAAAGTCACTGTATACGATGAAGACCTGCTGATAGCCACACCCACTTGGTTAGAACATATCAGGCTCATTGAACAAGCGCTTCAACGATTTGCATATTATGGAGTAGCAGCCAACTTAAAAAGTCTAGTTTTGGTAAGTAGCAAGTCAAATTTTTAGATCATGTTGTGTCAGAACCAGGTATGTTACTTGATCTGAAAAAAACTTGATGCCATATGTAATTGTCCAGCTCCAAGGAATAAAAAAACAAGTAAAAGCCTTTTTAGGACTAGCTTCGTTTTTTCGTAAATTTGTACCACAACAACTGATGAATAGTGATGCATTGCTCAAATCGTTATGAAAAAATAGGCTTTGGTTATGGGATGATACGTGTCAAGAAGCAGGCATTGGTAAATGCAAACATTCTTAGAAATCCTGACGTGTCCAAGGGTTTTTGTCTATGCACGAATGCCTCTTCTCAAGGGCTTGGGACATATTTATTTCAGATGCGAGAGGAAGAAAGTAAGGAAGTACCCAAAGTCATTAGTTTTGCTAGCCGCACGTTATCAGAAGCAGAAATGTCTTACTCTGTGTCAGAATTGGAAAGTTTAGCGGTAATATGGGCATTTAAAAAGTTTGAATATTTTTTGTGGGGCAAGAATACCAAAGATAACTGTGACCACCAGTCACTGTCATTTCGTTTAACATGTAAGCTATTGCACCGTATATTAACTAGATGGTGTCCATATTTACAATAATTCAATTTTGAGATCATTTATATCAAGGGAAGTCAGAATGTAATTGCAAATGCCTTGTATAGGCTACCACTAGGTTTATAGGAATTTAGTAAATTACAGAGCAAGATGCAGAAATCAAAACGTTATTAATGCAAGGGACAACACAACAGTCTGATTGCAATAAGTTTTGTAACCAGATGAAAATTATAGAACAGCAAGATCGCAGATGGAGTAAAGTCATGCAAAACCTTAAGCAAGATGAAGGTGGAAAGGTAAGTAAATGGTATCAGGAGACAATGGCATTTTGAGGAAACATGAAGAGTCTGATCAGTGGCGTGTGTGTATTCCTGAAGATTATATCGACGAATTTATAAGACACACACATGAAGTACGGGAACACTACAGAGTGAACAAATGTACTGAAAAAATTAAGACGCTTTGTTATTTTCCGAATTTAAGAAGGCGAGCCCTACAGGTAATAAGAAAGTGTGCAATATTTCAAAAGTAAAACAGTCCTTTGTGTCAAAATACACTGAGCTACACCCAATATTCACAAAAAACCTCTAGATATAGTATCCCTGGACATAGCTGGTCTATATCCGAGAAGTAAAGGAGGAGTAAAATACGTAGTAGCACTATACGACATTTTCTCGAAACATGTCAAAATGTATGCCATTAAAAATGCAAATTGATGAGACTAAATGAGAAGAGTAGGTAAACCAAAGGTATTACTATTGATAATGCTTCATATTTCGTTGGGCAAAAGTGGAAACAATTTATGACCTCACAGGGCATAAAGCACATATTAGTAAGCTTTTTTCACCCAGAAGCAAGACCAGTTGAACGAGTCTTTACAGAATTTAACCGGTTTATAAGGACATACACGCCTCACAAACACAGCCGATGGATGGAATATGTAACCCCTTTCAAGCAGGTCAAGATAAAATCAAATAAGCCATAGTACTCTAGAAAACAGGGCCGAGTATAGGAGCAAAATTTATAACAAGAAACTGAAATGTGTTACAGAATTCTTTCAAGGGCAACGAGTCCTCTTGTGTACGCACTCTAAATTGACAAGAAAAGGAAAGTACTCTATTCAGAACCATATGTAATTTCTAAAATATCATACACAGGTTCGTACAAATTAGCCTATCAGAAAACAGGAAGAGACAAGGGTCTCTACCCTCACAAAGATATAAAAGCCTTTATAGAGTAATGAAGCTAGCGACGTTTTTTCTATTACAAGACAATTACACATAGTGTACATAATTCTAAGTCTAATTCTTCTTATAGAGGATGTTTTAGGATAAAGAAATGTGTATAAGTAATTCTTTTGATTTGCACATGTAGGCATAAAATTATCAGCAATAAGAAGTAAGTATAAACAAAGTTAGTTTATGGCTCAGTGATCCACTCTCAACAATACGCCCTGACGTCAGTAGTGGGAGAGGGGACATTGACCTGTATGCATGCGCGACACACTGGCTGAAGGCGCAACCAAAATAGAGATGCAATGTGCACCTAATCTAAATATAAAGTAAGCGCAAATACTACACAAATTCATCTCCTGTCCAAGAACTAAGGAACCTGTTCCTCTATGTACACAGCGATCTAATTAAGTACTAAGCTACGTACAACAATATTTTTAACCAAAGGAAACATTATGAAAAAACTATACGAGACGTTTAAGGTAAGGACTAACAACAAAATCCTGTGAGAAATATCAAATAATTTTATTTGCAGAGTGAATAAACATAATGGGAAACAGAATAAACGAAAGTCTATTAAATGAAGCAAAGTATGGTAATATCTGTGGATATATGTAATGACCAAAAGTATCAGTGGCCATCGAGCTACGAAATGCAATAACTTTTTAAGTTTTTTTCTTTCAGTGACCTGTGCATCGGCACAATGAAGAAACGGGCCGAACCTCGAGTAGACAATTTAGTTATAAGAATATTTATAATACAAAGGTCAAAATTACAATTAAAAAAATATAATATGCATCACCGCAGTATGTTTACATAACTGTTGTCACTACCTATTCACTGCAGAGTACACATTTCATTTAAGTCTTACAAAACCCAATTAATTTTTATCATGCCACAAGAAAGCCTGAATAATGACAGTTTCAGGTACTTAAAGAAAGTAAGTCTATGATGGTGAAACATTAAATTTCACAATAAACTACATGTGTATTAAAGTACACAGCACTGAATCAGAAAGAAACAACGTGACACTTTGTAAATGATTAGGCGGTACACATTATTTCAATGAAACAAAGTTCCTTGACAACTAGTAACAACGAGTAACATTTCCTCATAAATCCTTGAACATAGTTAGGCCAGCAATGTGCTATATTTTTAGTCCTATTTCCAATTTTTTCCTCCCTCCTCCAACTAAGAAAGAAATGAGCTCCCATAAGTTATAAAAGCCTATCTATAAAATGAAACAAACGCTTGTATTGAGTCATAGAAATGTGATACGTAATTAATTTGTGCGATGTGAACAAAGATGAATTGAAACTAACAAACAAACTGTAGTTAATGAAAGCAATTTATGACGTATTAAAACTTAAGAAATGCTTGTTCGTAATATAACCAATGGATAAAATGTGAGCCATAGCTATAAGTTATCATATTGTGTATATTGTTGTAACTTCTTATGAATTTTATTGGAAACCAAACTCTATATATGAACTTCAAAGACAGGTAATTTATACAATATTTTGGACAGCTATATGTATCATTCAACAAGTTCATGATCAAGTGTAGTTATATGAACATGCGTGTGCATCGTGGCTCACAACGCTTGATACATGGGCAAATGAACTATAGTTGTTTGAGTTGGTCCTTACCTCATCGATGGATGCTGTTGATCAGGGTTCTCTCCACTGAAATTGCGAGTACGACAGGTAGTAATGACGCCCCAGCCGTAAAAATAGAGATCTTCTGCCACAGCCTCGGATTTTGAACAATAAGCACGCACTCACTGCACCCAGCATAAATACAAACGCCACCACAAGAGTGACGCTCAATGTGGCATCAACACCAAGAAAACAACTGCACGCACGTGCAATGGAAGCATATAGTATGTTGACCGTTGGCAACTGGTTCTTGCTGCCCAATCAGCCAGTGCGCAGGCATGAATCCGGCAACGAGAATGAAACAAACTAGACATTATTGTTAATGCACTAAATTCAAATATGTAATGGACTCACATATTATGTAGGTAATATTTTAATTTTTTGTAATTTTTTTTTACGTAGAACAAGCTGACATGTCTATTCCATTAAATAAATAAAAGTGCCGACAATAATGGCCATTGACCCCTATTGGCAATTGTAAGCAAACAAACAACAACACTGTACGTATCCATAACATGTGAACATACAGTGTGGGGGCAATTCTACAGAAACATGATGAAAGACCCGCTAGGATGCTGTTAACTTAACATTTATTTAAGAACAAAGCAAAAATGAAATACCAATTGAACATGCGCATTAGCAAAGAGATTAATTAGGAACGCGCGGTAAGGCGCAGACAAAAGAAAACATTTTATCATTCAATTTTTTGTAGAGTTGTTTTTTTGCTTTTAGGAGAGAGAATCAGACTTTCGAGTATGTAGCAGGACGACACACTGTGACAGCGATGTATTCTATTGTATGATTGAGTAATACAGGATTAAAGAACGTATCAAGCATTTTTATTTATTGAGATAAAGGGAAGAGAAAAATGAAGAAAGTAGATTTTTTGTGCTTACGACAAGCACCGGTATCCCAGGAGTCCTCTGCATCTTCAGCTAGGTCAGCGAAGTCCGAAACGAAATTAAGTTAAGCACAAGACAGACATTTACGCATGCAATTACATTCTTCATATTCAGTATAATTATATTTATTATTCTCATTTTTAAAATATATTACGCTGAGCAGCGTTCCTGAGTGCAAAAGTCATAAATTTGCTCTCAAACAGGCCAAAAGGAGTGATGATCACTGTATTGGGAATGTCTCGTTCAGCTACAGGGTTCTGTGTGAACGCTTTTGCACAGTCCAGGACACTAAAAATAACTGCACCACTCAATGCATGATCATTGTCACGTAACAACAGCTCTGGGTATCTGCCTGCTACTGTTCTGACATTCGGGGCTCTTTACTCACCACAAGGCCGCCATGCACCATCCTTTTTCGGGACCAAATGTAGCGATGAGGACAAGGGGCTGCTGGAAGGCTGCATTACACCATCACGAATCCTAACGTCGATCTCTCCTTTCGCAATTTTAAGACCATATGGAGCCAAACATCGTGGTCTGCAAGACGTGGCAGGACTTTCAGTCCTCTCTACGTAGTGGACAATGTCTGCCTTACCTCCTTAGGCCTCCAGGCGAAGTGTCAGAGCCGGGAATCCACTCAGCAGCTTCGCATCTAGCCGTCCGCCAGCTGTATTACTTGTAGCACTGTGAACGACTGCATTCCGCCGAAATTCGGACGCTGTTAAGCCTGTAATATTTTCACCTAGGCTTGAGTACTTCATGTCGGGCTGTAGATTATAATGTGCGAGGAAGTCCACTGTCGGCTTACTAGTGATCTACAAGGGGCGTTCAAAAAGAAAAGAGCCGGAGTCTGGAATGCGCAAACCGGTGACAGCAGGGTAATATCGTGGCGTGTGTAACGAGGTGTGTTTCCGAACATAGCGTAGAAGTTCGCAGCCCGTCGATAGAAGGCACGCGTCCACGTCACGTGACAATACAGAGCTAGCAGCAGCATGCATCAATCGTCCAATGCTGCCAGTCGCATTGCAAACATTGTCATGGAGGCGTCAACAGAAGAGCAAAGAGGTGTTGTTCGTTTTCCGACAGCGGAAGGAATAGGAGGAACGTACATTCATTGGCGAATGTAACAAGTGTACGGCGAACACTGCATGTCCCTTGCAAGGGTCAAGGGGTGGCACAAGCGCTTCAGGGAAGGACGGCGTCGTTAGCCGATGATGCACGGTCTGGAGCACCATTACCAATGAAATCGTCCAGTTGATGGATGCACTCATTACCCAGGACCACCGAGTGACAGTGAAAGCCACAGTCGCCGTGGTCAGATTGAGTGTTAGAAGTGTTCACACCTTCATGAAGAAACGACTGCACATGTGAAAAGTGTGTGCCCATAGGTGTTCCACAGTCTTCAACCACACCAGGAAGCATGTCGAATGGTCCACTGTCTTGTTCATCTGCAGCGCAGTGGTCGAGAAGGGAATGCATTCTTGGCATGAGTGGTGGCTGGAAATGAGTCATGATGTCATCTCTTCGAACCAGAATCAGAACGACAAAGTCTCCAGTGGAAGCATCCAGGGTCACCACTACCAAAACAGCGATGGCCTTCCACACGAGTGCAGGAAGGATTCTGCTGACCTTCTTTGACCAAGAAGGCCCCCTTCTGATTCACGTCCAGCAGCATGGGACAACAGTGAATGGCCAGCGTTACTTGCAAACCTTGAACACCCTTCACCAAGTGATCAAATCAAAACGAGCAGGCAATCTCACCTGTGGGGTCGTTCTGCTTCACGACAATGCAAAGCATTATACGGCCAACAGAGCCCGGCACTCCTGCAGAAATTAAAAATGGGAGGTTCTCAGCCACCCCCCATACAGTCCGGACCTCTTTCCCTGTGATTATGCCATTTTTGGTTAACTTAAAAAAGCTCTGAGGGGCAAACGATTCGCCTCGGACGACGACGTGTAACTTCGCAGCTATTTACACGGCTGCAGAGTTTTGCAGTAAGTTTTATTCCGTTAGGTGAAGCAGTATTGGAGGCTGGCAATGAAGCCTCCAGCCCTGGCCGCTGTGTAGTCGGCTGATGGGTCATACAATTCCATCTGTCGCAGTGTGCAGACAGTGAGAACTGCTCTATGTGGAGCATACTAAGACCACTTATCCATCTCACCTAAGAAGCTAAATAACTATAATAAATATGATCTGTTTGTTTTCAAATTTGGTGTAGGAACTTTTAGAATTTAGAAGAACAAAGTGTAAAACTTTCATGCAGATAACTTTAATAGTTTTAGAAATATAAAAAAAAAACATATTAAAAAAGTACTTAATCGACACTTAGTAAATTCAGATAGGAATCATGACAGTTTAAGTTTCTTTGTTATTTGAAAACAATAACAGCACTCTCAGTGTGCGCAAGTTATTTTTAAGGAATTTTAATTCTAAACTTGTAATAATTTTGGTTTTGTAATGGAAATAATGGTTTAAAAGTTGGTATTTAGATTTTGTGTTAGGATGGGAGTAGACGAGAGTGAATGTGTATGTGTATGTGGGGACATACGTCAAATCTCAATTTTATAATGTAACACATCATATGTAACTAGCAGGTGTTATGTAACCAGGATGTCCTGAAAACGGTGAATCCCCCTAACTGGTGGATGACGTATGTCTAGGAGCGTTTTCTTTTGTAAGAAGGCAGCCAGAAAGATAGTAAGAGGATACTTAGTTCTAAAGTATATTTCAAGCATAGTTTTCTTTTAATTTTCGTTTGGTTGGTTTTGTGGAACATTTAGTGAATTTTTGCAATATGAAATGACGTAGATGCATCTGCGAATGCTGATTGGAGTAAAGCGGTTTGCATGCAAAATTGATCATGAAAGATTAATCTGATTGAATGATCCTTTTGATCAACCAATGAGAGAGAAGTCTTTCCCACGGAACTGTATGAGTTATATGCCCTGTGAGCGACGGAATTCAGGCAGTCGTGGAGTCACTGTCGGACAAGAAGGTCATGTTAAATGTGCCGGAAAAAAATATCTGTAAGACGAAGAAAGGACGGTTAAATCGCGCTCGGTTTATGTCGCCGTGCTAGCAGATGCAACTACGAACATTTCGGTGAAGTTTTGAGAGGTTCTGGAATGTTAATTGCAAAAAAAAAAAAAATCGCTTATGAAACTGTCGGCCTTTGTGTATAATTCTGCGTGGCGTGTTTCGTATGCATGTACAGAACATTTTGGTGAGCATCTTCTTTCGAAGAATCCACTGAAAAGCACCGAATATGAACTCGTTTTGTGCCAGAGTATTACCTGAGCGAATCTCGTAATATTTCGGGTTGGACTTAGCACATTTCTGACCGTCTTACGTGTGATATAAGCTGCACGAATTAGTAGTAGAGGTACTACCAACGTAAATGTGGGCTTGGTGACACCCTAAATGAAAAGGACCGTTATAAAACGTCAGTATCTACAAACAAACATTTTCAATGAAGGGAGGAAGCACCCACTTTGCCCGTTATACATAGAGATTTACTTGATTACGCGGACTTTATAATCGTATGTACGGTGATTCTCTTCAACGCTGCGTTTTTCATCGTATGCGTAGTACCTACGAATGCAGAGCAACGGGTGGTGAATGGCCGCTGTACTGAGGTAGGTGAACATCAATAATTAAATCGCAACGCAGCGCACCAACCTCTCCCCGCCGCAGACGTCCAGCTCTACGTGCGGAAATGGTTAACATCGCAGCCCCGGAAATTTTATGACACACCCATGCAACACCTTGTGTCACAGTGGGAGAAGTGTCTCAACAGCCAGGATCAACACTTCTAACATATGGGTACTGGTTTCTGTAATTTTGCCTCCAGCTAGTTTCTTTCTGAACGCCCCTTATAACTGGCTTACTACCGGTGCAAACTTAGTAGCGTCTGCCGAAATTCCAGAATAGAAAAAACTGGCCTTCACCTGCGCAATCCGCGAAGCTGGGCTCTGTGGCCAGAAAGGTGGCAGTCTTACAGCCAATAGTGACATGACGGGGTTTGCGCCAGTCATTTTGCAAATCTTTTCTGTAAACGCTCGTTAATCCAATGATACTACTCTATTTGGCAATGGAGATGGACATACTGTCCTTCGACCACTATAATCTGCATGTGCTTAATCGACGGAACAACACTACATGAAAAACCCCTTCGAACAATATTAACGTAGCTGTGATTATAGCTACGGGATATGGCAAAGAATGCACGGCTTGTTCGATCGTCCCAAGCTTGCAGTTGAAAATAAAATGCAGGGAACAAAAACATCAGCGTTATCTCGTAACTATGCACGAACTAACTACTAGCATGGAAGACATAAAACAATAAAAAACATATTCAAAGAATAACAAAAACAAAACACACACATAGAAAACACAGACCCTCTGGTGGCTGCCGCGAAATATTTGACGGCGCGATTGTTTCTAAACACAAGCAGACGACACGCGCGATTCAACCATACGTAACTACACGTAGTCGACACAGTATTCGATTTTATTACACCTTGTCACAGAGTGAGTACATAATTCTGCTTCGAATGCTGTTGCTTCTTGCCACTGAGTATGCTTTGTAATGTTAGTGACCAACTCTGTCAAAATATATTACCATTAAGTTCTCCATTAAATGCGATAAAGTAGGAAAAATTGAAAACAAACAAAAACAAAATACAATACAATGAAATTAAATCCAGCAATTCACACATGGATTCGTAGGCAGGAATTAATGTAAATGAGTCCATAGAACATCTAGCGACAAACCATCTTCTGTTTCATTCGAAACAAAAACAAATATGGATTCATTTGGTTCAAATGGCTCTGAGCACTATGGGACTTAACAGCTAAGGTCAACAGTCACTACAACTTAGAATTACTTAAACCTAACTAACCTAAGGACACCACACACATCCATGCACGAGGCAGAATTCGAACCTGCGACCGTAGCGGTCGTGCGGTTCCAGACTGTAGCGCCTAGATTCATTTGGTCACATAGTATTACGGATGCAAACAAAAATCAATCTGAATACGAGATATATACCAACAGTGCAATTCAAAGAGTGCAATTCACAAAGGTAGTCACAATGTATGTCTGTGGGAAGTATTATGAGGAACACCTTTGCTTTGGTGTAATATAATGTCAGATGATTTTTAGATTTTGACATGTTCCACACAGGGCTGGTTGTACAATCTCCAGTTAGTCCAATTAGCGGCCGGTTAAGCTTTATTCTTGCAACGACGTGAGAAACGCGTTGTACGAACCCGGAATAACGCCTAACCGGAGAATAAACTCAGGATAACTTAACCGGCGACTCCTGGCCAGTTAGCGAGAGTAACCAGGTAATAAAATTTCAAGATTGACAGGAAATAATGACAGATGCAGAGAGCTATAACGAGATTTTCGCTGAATTGTTCATGAGAAAAAGGAATGAAAATAAAATAAGACGACACGGATTCCGAATTTGTATCCAGATTTTGCTTATCAAATGTAGCCATACTTCGTCTTTTCGATCTTGAACATGGAAAACTGGAGCATATGAAGGAGAGTTGATACTCTTTCTCTATTTTCTTAAGTAATACTGTTTATTTGTAGTAATAAGCATTTGATTTCAGTACTTAGCTTTTTAGTCGTGTAAGTCAGGCACAATAAAATGACGATTCATGCAAAAAAAGTCTTGTTTATCTGGCTTGTGTTACCACACTACAGTATTGGAAAGGACTGTTTCGTTTTATGTAGCAGACAGTGCCATAAGAGACATAACCAAATCGAAAAACCACACCAGTTACGTGCACTGTTTGTATTAACAGCCGTTTTAGTTTTAGACAAAACAACGATTTTTAGTGTTGAAAAACGTTTTGATAAAACATTAGCGTCCCAATTTCAATCAGCCACTTGACGTTATTGGCCGACAATACTGTTCCACCTTGTTTTCTATGGGTAATGGCCCTTTTTGTAAACACCACAGCAGTGTCAGAACGAATTTCCGTCTTTTAGTGAAAATATTAGCATCACATGTCCACTAATGCTTCAGAGCAACAACATTGTTACTCACCCACCATTACTCGCTGAAGCATGTGAACTATTTGTGCTTCTTCAGGCTAAGTTTAATGCAGTAAAATGAAGAGAAATATTACTATTTTTTCTTTTTTTTTTTTAAAAAAAAAGAGATGGCACCTCCCCAGCTATAGAACATAGCTGTTATGTTTCTCAGTTATTAGTACAGGGTGTCTCACGAAAGACGCCCAGGACGGGCTCGGGGGTCATGCGGCACAGCACAGCTACCGATACCGGATCCACCGAGCGCTTCCGCGCACGACTCGCGCTGCTAGTAGTCAGCTGTGTGCGCGCTTCCCCTTGAGTTAAGCAAAGACAACGTTGCCGTCTTATTAACTCAAGCTTACCTTTATTTACATTAGGTGCTCAAAATGATGTCCCTCTGTGGTAAGAGCAGCATGGTATCTACTGAACACATTAGCAAATATTCGACGAATTTCGGCTACCAAACCCCATCTTTCATCTCTTCAAGCGTAGTTGCATAGATCTTGTCTTTTAACATTCCTCAAAATAAAAATCACACTGATTTAGATCGCGGAAACGAGGAGGCCAGTCAACTATAACAACACTTCATACACCAGCCATTCATAAGGTACGATATTAAGACTGCACTCAGCTTTTCAGTTGGTGTGTACTGTTTCAGAATTACTCATCGAATGGGGGATGCTATACTATCATTAACAACACTTCATACTGCTGTCATAGAAAAATTGGCGATGTGTGTTTTTGCACTGTCCTGCATGAAATAACCATACATCTTTTTGTCTCGAAAAAAAAAAAGGATTCAATATATTGTTCACACACCTGTCAGAATGTATTGTTTCGTGGAAAAAGATTGGTTCAAAACTTCGTCTTGCACTAACTGTAATACAAGAGGAATTTCGGAGCTCCAACGTCGATTATTCTGAGGTTTTATGTACCCTGACAAATGCAGCCATGCTTCATCAGAAAAAAAAAACATCTCAGGATCAACTTCTCCATCGCGCACAGACTGTAACACCCAGTTGTAATAATGAAGTCGAGCAAAACAGTACTTGGGTTATTCAGTTAATGCACCATTTTTATTTTGTATGGTTTCAATTTCAGTTTGTACACAGCTCTGTGAGCAGATGCTCTTGACACACCAGTCTGAAGTGCAAAATGGCACAGAGATTTTCTCAGACTTCTTTCCAAAGCCTTCTTTTATACTGTACTGAATGGAAACTCTACAGAAATCTCAAAACAAAAAACCTGAACACTCTGTCCCACAGTACAGAAGACACGTGCACAGTGTTTCCGCCTGAGGGCCGTGGCCAGTGGGAGATACGGGCAAGGAAAGCCCTGGACTCGGAGCAGTTGCAATAATGATCTCTAGCAACAATATCTGAAGCGATTAAACATGACAAAAAAAACTCAAAAGGAAACACCAGTACACTCAGTTGCACAGTGTAGGGGGGACACACACAGTATTGGTGTCCAAATCTACACATAGCGACAACTGGCAGATGCAGCAGCAACAGCTGGCCTACATGATGCTTGACTCAAGACCCTTTCCGCTCGTCTTTCGTGAGACACCCGGTATTATGCACTAGTGATGTGAAAGAAGTGTGACAAGCAGAAGCAGAAACAGATGTCAAAAGCGAATTTTAAGAGAAGTGGAAATGGAAGTATAGACATAAGAATAAACTGACAATTCTTTATAAAACACAATTTTGTTATTATATTAATACTCAAAATTTTGTGGCTTTTTCAACTGAAATCTATTTCGATGTACTTCGTATATGAGGCCAGCTCCACTGAATAATTGTTCATTGGCTATGTTAGTGGGAGAAACGACAAATACTGGCGATGTAGTGGCAAAAGAGAGTGGTAGTTGTGTCCGTTTGATTTCTCACACATTAGCGGATCATCTTTTAGGGAAAGTCTTTTTTCTCTTTTTGTACACCTGTAGGTTTGAATGCAGCATCTAACAGATTGTCGTTTTCGTTCATTGTAGTCGGGTCTTCCTGCTCTTCATTCAAATTTAACATGAATTCTACCATTTGTAATGTTGTATTTAATTGATATTCTCTGATTTAATCGACAGCTTGTTGAAGACTGCTTTCAATTTCAAAACAGCACCTTTTAGAGCTATATGTAGTCATCTTCAGATGAGTTTGGATCTCTGCCTATCATCATCAGATTAAGTATTTGGGACTGAACTTTCTGTGTGATGATGCCATTGAAAAATTTTCATTTGTGTCATGGATGCAATTATGTCACAATTGTGTACTTTTATGTCAGTTCTCCAAATCTTGTGCTAGGATTCAATTCATCACATAATTTTCTTGTAAAATTTGAGAAGTGTTCTGAAGTGTCAGTTTTTGTTTCTTTTTGCTGTAAAGTGGTCACAGGGAACTTGAATTAGCAGTAAAACAGGTGATATGCTTGGTTGGGAACTGTTTTAAGTTTCTAGTGACTATCTCTTACGATTTCATTACTTTTGCAGATCTTTTTTTTTTAACATTTATCCAGTCTTCAGTGGAGATTATTTTGATTGGATTTGAACATAAGTACAAAATTAGCAAATGCTTGAGTTTTTAAAATCGTTCCATCATACAGAAGATGCTATTCCAGCCAGAAACAGAAGAAATTAAATTAACAGTTAAGTACACAATACTTACAATAAAGCTATACCATAAAACTGAAATTCATTTATACATATTTAACAATATTTACTGCGTTGGGTTATCCTCAATGTCATATAAAGCAGGTTGAGTAAGATGTTACCTTTGAATTTTTGTCAGCTGAGTTTGTGCCACCAAGGAAATGGGTGGTAATTTTTCCAATTTAACAGTATGTTGTAGGAGCCACTGCTGTGATTCCACATTATCTCGAAAACAAAGTTGTATCTAATGTATTGCACAATTTACACCATCAAAGCCAGACAACTGCTATGCTTTGATAATATTAGATCCACAATCATGAATAATACAATGCACTGCTTGGTGACTTATGCCCCATTCTTGAACATCGTTTCAAATTTTGTTGATATTATGTCACCTGGATGACGCCCAGTCATTACTTCACACTTCAAAATTATAGACATCTTGTGAATAGCCCTTGAAATACTATGAGAAGTCAAACTAGGTAATGAAATTTCATAATGTTTATCAGATCATATGTCAATTTTGAAAGATATTTTTTTCAATTTCTTCATGTGAATTTTGGATGTTTCTTGCTAGCTTATTGTACAAGTTATCACACAAATATGAAGTAAAAAAACATGGTCTTTCAAATTATACTTAGAAAGATTATTACTCTGTGGATGTTGGTACCCTCGAAAAATTAAATGTTAAGTTCTGGAGAGAAATCATTTCAGCAATAACACAGTCCATTTGTTGAGACTATAGGTGTGAGGAATCCCAATAATCATTTACCTGCACTTTCTTGCAATATAATGTGTTTAGTAATAAAAGAAACCTATGACAATGGCAGAATAAAAATAATGAAATAGTCTATAAAATTAAATTGTGAAAGGTAACACAAAAATAAAATTACAAGTTCTTAAGTAGAGCACATTAATAATTCGCATTGTGGCCAGCTAAAGCAACAACTGTAAAAGAAGCATTTCTGAACCAATCTATAAATCATGCTGCAGTTTCTCAGTAGATCTTAATTTATAAGTATTGGATTTTACTCTTCATATTACCTAACTAAGTTTCAGTAACTCATTTACCATCATTAGTGCTTATTTTAGAACCGATAATTTTAAAGAAGTTACTGATAGGTGATATGGAATTTAGAGAATAAAATGCAATAAATAAATTAACATTCTACTTAGTAAATGCTATGTGACAGGTATTGGTTCAAATCACTCTTCTACAAGTAAATGAAAGATAAAATTATTAGAAATGTTTTAAAGTACTCACATCAGATTGGGTGAGAGACAGGGATGTAAAACCAGTTTAAATTTTGTGCAGTGCTGCCAACATACACTCTTGTGTTGCCCACACACGACAGACTTGTTTTTGGTTTCATTACTGCACTCTTAATTAATGTTATACCACAAATGTGTTGACAAAAACATTGTACAATATAGTAATATTATACAGAAACGCAAAGTAGACCGAAGAGTGAGAAAATATATACTTTCGCAGCGACGGACAGAGATCACTGTGTAATAATCCAACAAACACAACAATCGCTACAGGCAGGTGTCAGCTTGCTACACGCCCCCCCCCCCCCCCCCCAACGAACTCCTGTTTGTGCAGCAGCCGGCATGTTGGGCCAATAAGTGTGCAAAACAACAATCGCCCCATGATTGAAGCTTCCAATAAACTTCTAATATAAAAATGTAGAACCAGATGCGGAAGCGGATGCTAAAAATGTACTGAACTTGTGCAGTTGCAGAGAGAGAAGTATAGGTCTGTCACATCACTATTAACCACATAAGTGTGTGCATATTTATCATAAAATAATAGCTATACATGTATGTTACAAAAACAGAACAGGAATCTAGTTACTGAATCTGCTTAGTTGTAGCGTGTGGAAGGGGTGCCTAGAATTCAATGTTTTTAACTTTCCTTAAATATCAAGCTGTTTTCAGTGTCTTCCTTTACGTCCAATTGTTGCTAGTTGAAGATGAAGCATCCAGTTTATAACCCTAACTCTTTTATTGTAATTTAGAATGCTTTTACCTAAATAACACCAAAACTTGTCTCTATATTTCATGTATACTACATCCCAATAGAACACATGGTTCTTTTATGGGAAAAGCCATGTGTAACCCTCTTACTAAAATTTAAATTAGTTTTCCTAATAAAGTACTCTATGGGTGGGTAGTCCTCTTAATAGGAAAAGCTAATTAATAGAGTTACTCTTTTTACAGGATTTGACTGTGTGTTGTATCTAATGGATAAGTAAATCAGACTAGTCAATTCTTTTCCTAGGGTTTTAGCCAAAGGCTAAATAGAGATGCGGTATGAATAATATTATACTGAGGATAGGACAACTCAATTCCAAGACCATTTAGTGCTTTAAAAAACTTACTAATGGTCGCCACCCTATCCAGGCAATGAATTGGAAAAGCAGAAGTATGAAGTTTGTTACTTTCTTGTACTGTTTAAGTTGCTTCTTCAAATAAAGATTACTCCAAGTAAACAATGTGGTACAGACAATGTAATTTCTTTTTGACTACCATACCCTTATATATTACGTTTTTAAAAACAAAAAAGCCCAGTAGATAACTTCAAGTAAGCTAAAATAAATTGGCCAGCGGGGCACCATAAGAGAATCACCTTCTATAACCACAAACTAACTCTGTAGAGGCATTTGCCAGATTCTAGTAACTTGGTTACACTCTGATTGAATTTTAAGGAAGTAAACTTTTAATATAACACTTTGCAATAGTTAAGAAAACAAAAGAAACATTTTAAATCATGCAATTTTACATTAATTTGGCACTTCATAAGTCTGCAAAATACAATTCTCGGGTTCATCAAACACCATGAAGGAACCTTATACAGGTGAATTATTAGGATGAAATAATAGTGTGACCCACCTTTTTTAAAGTTCAAGAATGATTATTAAAAAACAGTTGAAATTAATGTTTCATGCTGTATAAAAGTACATTTACTATACAAAAGTATTATCTGGTGGGTGTAGGCTTTGGTATGACGAACAATTATGGTGCCCACTATCCACAGTAGGACCTACAAGTTTCTTGGTGTATGCTCAGTTTCTCTGCTTGGTGTCGTTTAATTCTACATACAGTAGCCCAACAAATAGTAGCTATACTGTAAGCTGTTTGCAGTCTCCATCCAAAGCACTTTGTGCGAATTTGTAGGCAAAGCGTATCCTGCTCCACAAAGGTGTTGCCTCTATCACTGTTGCCTACAGACTGTATGACTTACTTCCCATACTTACTCTAGGTAGAGCGCCACTTCGCTCTTGACACCTTTTCCACCCCCACCCCCACCCCCCAGAACCACTTTCGTTTTAAACAAGAACACACTGACTTTTACATAACACTTATTTATATATTGGAACTAAGCATCACCATTTCTTAAATTATCAAATTTACTTCAACAGGAACAATTTGTACACACAAATATTTTTAAATACGAAAGGTCCTCAGAAAATTATTTAATGTAATAAATAATTTAAATAGTATTATACCTACATTACACACATACACTGCAAAGAACTTCAATCTCCTATATAGTACACTTTACTTTACATATAATGAAAATATAGTATCAACATGCAAACATTTTAAAGGAAAGAAAATTATAAAAAATTTAAATGAACTGTAAAAAAATATTGTTACAAGTTCAAACCATCTGCTTTGACCCATGATGTAAAGATGTTAAGATGTGTGACATCACCATGGCGCATTGTTTTTGAGTAGGTTCGTGTTTGTAGATGTTGTGTTCCTGTATTAGATGGAGCCCTCTGGTAGTGAATGTTGGGATGTCGAGTTCTACATCTTCATGGATACTCTGCATATCACATTTATTTGGTTCATCGAACTACTTTTGCAATAATTCTCTGTTATTCAAATCCCAAACAGATCATGGAAAAAAAAAACACACCTATACTTTTTCCTGTGATATCTGATTTCCTTTATTTTATTTTGATGACCGTTTCTCCCTCTGTGTGTCAACAAAATATTTTCGAATTCAAAGGAGAAAGTTGGTGATTGAAATTTCGTGAGATCCTACTGCAACGAGAAATGCCTTTGTTTTCATGATATTCACCACGAAACTTGTATCATGTGTGTGACAATCTCTCCCCTGTTTCTCGATAATACAAAATGTTCTGCTCTTCTTTGAACTTTGTCGATACACACCACTGATCCTACCTGATGTGCAGTTTGATTGCAAACTGCTTGTGTGGTGCAATGTCTAAAGCCCTCTAGAATTCTAGAAAAATGTGGTATTGGGTTCATTTGAGTCTTTGTTATCACTGGGGTAATGGGGGTCTGAGTCTGTAATGCAGATCTGGAAATGTTTGCTTTGTTTGCAGTTAGTTGTTATGAGATATTTTCCCTTTTGTTTAAGGGTTTGGCATTTACATTAGAAATGATTAGTTAGATGTTTGTCGTGAGGTTTGTGTGCAAGGGTGAGGAGGGGGGGCTAGGTGATTTTGTCAGAGGCTTTTGTTGTTAAGTAATTTTTGTTTTGGTTTTATTCTATAGTAATTGTGATGTTTTATCTGTTTTAAGTTTTTGGTACTTCCGTTCTGTTTTAATTGATCTAGTGAAGTTAGAGGTTTTTAGGTTTTCGAGTTGGTGTTTTGATTTCGATGGCGTTTTGTGAATTAGGCAGGTGTGTGAAGTTTCTAGTAGTGGTTTTTTTATTTGTGGTTTGTCAGTAGCTGTGCTTGTGCTATATAGGTCAAGGGAATTGTCAGAGTCCGCTTTTCAAAACTGCACATGTAGGTTTTTTGGTATTGTGGGCTTTGTTTGAGCTTTTTAGGTAGAGCGAAATGTATGATTCCTGTTTATTTTGTGACGTAGCTTTATTTAGTAAGTTGCGAATTTTTATATATAATATTTGTTTTGGATTGGTTTGGTGTTTTGTATTGTTATGTATTTAGCTTGTCCCCACACTAAACACCCTATTTCCCGTTGTTGTCCTGTTAGATTCATTTTATTGTGGAGAGAGACGTTCCTGTGTCGTTTTTTTATGTTAGTTGGCTATTGTTGGCATGTGTATGTAGTGATGACATCATCCCCATTTTGTATACACTGCTAGTAGGCGTTTCCACCATAGGTCAAAGCAGAAGGGTTGAACTGTAATTTGTCCCTAATGCTCTTAAAATTAAAATGAAAAAGTCCCAGTTTTCTTACACTGATGGCTTCCTATGATTTTAATGTAACAATAAGTTTGACAGCTCACTAATGTCTGGATTTCATTTAGTCATAACTATAGTACAAAATATTTCTCTCTCCTGTCTCCCAGTACAGAAACTTTTCATCTATTAATGAATGCTTCAGAGCAAAAAAATTGTCCACCACCTAGCATTATTTCTATAAACACGTAAATTACTTCTGCTCACTAAAGTTAAGTTCAAAATTATAAATCAATGGAAAGTCTATTTTAAAGAAAGCTACAGCAGATAGCTGTTGCATTTCTCTGTTATTAGTATTAACTGCATAACAATATGCACATTTATCATAAAGTAATTGTTATCTTTGCCTTATAAGAATGTTGATACTTGTCATTTGGCCAACAGGAATCCTCATTTACTGAATCTACATAGTCATAACAGTGGAAGGAGTGGCTGGCATGTTATGCTTTAAAATATCTCTTGAATTGCTTCACGGCATCCTTTCTTTCTTTCAGAAATGACTCTTCCACCAATGAACCAGCTATTATGGGCACTCAAATATTTTGTCTCTGGTGATTTCCTTCTGTCTACTGGAGACTTCACTGATATTGACAATGGGACACCCAGGACGATTATTAAAATGATGTGTATGACACTGAACAACATGCACAAGAGACAGTTTTTTTAAATTATTTCAGTTCTCTAATATTATTAAATGAAAATACAATAAACAAATGTATATGGATTAATACATTTTAATTCGGAATTCACTTGTTTTAATTTATATTTTCTGATCCTTATTTTGAGCTTTATGCTCTTTTTTTAACCAATTCAGTTCTTCCCTTCTTCTCAGTTCCCATCAAGTTACTTTTGAAACTGTGCCATCTGCAAACTCTGCTAATTGTTTCACATTTGAGAACAGGTATTCATGTTCTGAAGACAAAACAGACAGTAATAATCTCATGTGACTGCAGAAAAGAAAGAACACAGTGAATGTGTCAGACCTCCAGTTACTTCTCATTTCCTCCCACATCACATAAAACTGCTAGAGATGATATTACGGTATATTGATAGTTTTTCCTTATGAACCGTCTGACAGCAACTGAATAAAATACAACTTCAGTGCCACACGCATTTCGCCTTTATTTTCTACAAGGCATCGTCAGTGGCCTGGAATATGTACATATGTTAGCTATTTAATTTACATTTTTGTCACATTGTCTATAGGTTATAAACAGTTCTGGTGGTTGGTATTTCCTATTAAGTAGTAATGTTTTGAACTGTACTTACAGGTTGTGTGGACATTTCTTACATGTTAGCCTCCTGTTGCATTTTTGGTGTTGTTCTTCTTCTTACGAGTGCCAATTTGCGGCATGCACTGAACTCTTGTTTCAATGCAATGTTTTGGTTTCTGTTGCCGACTCTCAAATGTTTTTGCCAGAGATCGACTGTTATTGCCAAACTTTCGAGTGTAATTATTGAAGTATCTGTGATCTGTTCGTGTATACATTTGTGTGTGTGTTACACACACACACACATATATATATATATATATATATATATATATATATATATATATATATATATGTGTGTGTGTGTGTGTGTGTGTGTGTGTGTGTGTGTTTGTGTGTGTGTGTGTGTGTGTGTGTGTGTGTGTGTGTGTGTGTGTGTGTGTGTGTGTGTGTGGGTGTGTGTGTGTCCAGATGGTGTGGGGAAGAGATTTTTATTTTATGTTATCATTTCTTTTATTAAGTGTAGTAGGGAGTCTGTGCTGATGTGTGTTTGTTCATTTATCAAATGTTTGTTTTATGCTATGGCTTTCTGGATGTGGAAGTTGTCTTGCGTTTGTATAAGATGTTTGTCATGGTTGCTTATTCTCATTGTTTTCATTTCTTGTTCCATGTTTGTAGGATGATGGTTATGGTGTTTTAAATGCTCTGCAAATGTGGGATGGTTTGTTTCATACTTCCAACATCTGATATGTTCTTTGTATCTTGTTTCAAAATTCCTGCATGTCATGCCTATGTATACTGCATCACAACTTTGACATTCAAATTTATATATTCCTGATTGTTAGAATTTGTCCCTCTTGGTAGCTGGCTGGCGTAGGTGTGATTGGAGGGTTTGCCCCGGCTTATATGCTATTTTGAAGCCCTGTTTCTTTAGGATGTTTGCAACTCTGTGTGTTAGTTTATGTGTCTAAGTCATGGTGTACCACCTGGTTCTTTTCTGTGTGGTGTTGTCATTGTGTGTGTTTGTTGAGTGTGTTTGTAAGTTTTCAGCTTCTGAGTTCTTTTGTATTCTGGAAATGTTGTGTTTGTTTTGCATTTGTGTTTTTATTTTTTGATTGAGCCTGTGTACCACATGTGTGTCATACCCGTTGTTCCTAGCTATTTGTATGATTGTACTCATTTCTTGTTCATAGTTTCTCTTACTGAGTGAGATTCTGTTTAATCTATGTAACATGTGTCTTAGTGCTGCACGTTTCTGGCTGTGGGGGTGGCTTGATGTGGAATGTATTATTGTGTCTGTGGCTGTTTGTTTTCTAAAGACATTAAATGTATGTTTGCCATTTTCTTTTTTATTGCAATGTCTAGAAAATGTATTTGATTTTCTTTTTCTTTTTCAAGTGTGAATTTTATGTTCTGATGAGCTTTGTTTATTTCTGAATGGAGTTCATCTATTTTTGCACTTGTCTCATCTACCAGACAAATAATGTCATCCACATGTCATCCACATATCTGTACCAATATATGATTTTGAAACTTTCATTAGTGGTTATCTTTTCAAATATCTGATTTTCTAGGTGACTGATTAAAATGTTTGCTAGTGTTCCTAATATTGGGAATCCCATGGGCAGTCCATCACTTTGTAGATAATATTCATTCTCTAACTGAAAGTAGTTTTGTTCAGTTGTCAGTCTGAGCATATCTGTTATTTCTTTTATTGTGTCTGTGGTGAGGTTGCTGTTTGACGAGATATTTTGTTCTATGATTTCTTTTGTTTCTGTGATAGGGATGGAGGTATACATATTTTCTATATCGAATGAAATCAGTGATGCTGTATGTGGTATCTGTATGTTCTGTATGTTTTCTATTAGGTTTCCTGTGTGTTCAATGTTTTACAGTGATCGTTTCACATTTGCCTGGAATCGTGTAGTTGGATCTGACTTCAGTTTTTGTATGCCATTGGTGTTTATGTATTCCTTGGTTATTGTGATGTATTGCTCTTTATCCATGAGTACTGTTACATTTCCCTTGTCTGCTCTTATTATTAATATGATATTGTTTGTTAACTTTTGTTTTAACCTTTTCATAGTGACTGCTTCTGTTTGGTTGTTCTTATTGTGTGTCTGCTGTATTTGTTTTATTTCGTCTTTCATTTCTTCTTTTACTAGTTTTCTTGTCAGTCCTATGTTTATTTCACAATTATTTCGTTGTTCTTCATGTGTAAGGATGTGTTCAGTTTCTACTATGATATTTTCTATGTATTGATTGTTCACTTTGCTATTGGTGCAGTGTTACAAACCTTTCTCCAAGAGCATTTTTTCATTTTCGTGCAGTTCTGTCTCTGTTAGGTTAACTAAAAGTGGATGGATTCCGTGTGGATTTTTCATTGCTGTGTATCTGTTGTGTTCAGTTTTTTTCTACTAGTGCCGTGAAAACTGTGGCGTTTCCTACGTTTTTTTTGCCAGTTCTATATGAGTCTCATACAGCATCATGTTTAGATGCTTTTTTTTAATAGAGCATCTTAGTTTCCTGTAGTAACTAATATCGCTCTGCAAATGATTTCGACTTTTGTGCCACTGTAGAACTGTTTTTAACCTTTACATTAATGTAACTTGGAATTAAATCGTTCTTTTTGCATCTTTTGTTGAATTTCATGTGCTGTATCGTATTATGGAGTCTCAGATGTATTTTCTTCAACCTGTTGTACACGTTGACAGGGGTTCCCTATTGTCATATTTATTTTGATGTTTCAACATGCACTTAAGAACGGCTACAAAGCTAAACTTATGATTGTATACAAGAAATGAACAATTAACAGTCAAATGGCGGAAACTTCTTTTCAAAAATTCTCAGTGACAGTGGTCCCTTATCAAGGAAAGTTCATTACCAGTTCGCTTAGAGTACTGTGACGATCTGTGAGGCAAGAGGGCAGAATATAGTATAATAATAATTAAGGAACTACCAACAATAATTTTTATTAATAGTCAATGAAAACTTCAAAATAAATTTTCTTCTTCAATTTTGTATGTTAAACTGCTTTAAAGTGCAAGAACATTTCAAAATATCGATATTCATTTTCTAGAGAAACCATATATAGGGTGTCCAAAAATAATGTATACACTGTTTCAAACTGAACATCTCTTCAATGAAACGGGTTAGAAGTACAATTGTAGTGGTGTTATGTGCCTCATGGTCCGACTTAAGGTGGTAAATGTTCAAACTGGTGTCCGTCCATCGCAATACACCGTCGACAACGACTTACGACTGAGCGACATGCCAACTTTATTGTTACCAACGGAATAGCATCACAGGCTTGCTCTATTTGCTCTCTAAGGTCATCCAGTGTGTGCTGTCTCGCAGTGTAAACTGTATTCTTGAGAGTACCCCACAGAAAGAAATCTAGAGAAGTTAAATCTGGAGAATGAGCGGGATACTTCACACCCCCTGTTCATCCCATCCATCTGGCAGGGAATGTTCGATTGAGAAATACCCTCACATCTAGGTGAAAGTGAGGTAGCGCCCCATCCTCTTGAAAGTAATAATCTTCATTCCCAAACACAACTCTAAGACCAGCAGTTATCAATTCCAACAGTTCCAAGTACGAGTCACCCGTAGCAAGTGGTCAAAGAAGTATGGCCCGATTAACCCTCATAGAATTCGATCTTGGTAACGTTGCTCTTCTTTACATCTGTTAATGAACCACTCACAAAATTCGCTTCGCCTATCAGGATCATCCTCGTTAAGGATCTGGAGAAAACTTGGTATGTAAGGCTTAAAGATCTGAGACTGCAATTCTATGAACTCTGCCTCTGCAGATCCCAGTCTCACAAGAGCATTGCTCACAGATTTCTTCGGGGATCGTGTGTATGCCTGTATTACTATATCAACACTCTCATTGCCTGTTGAACTTCTCTTTCGTCCACTATGTTCCTTCGACTTCAAACTTATGTCAGCACCCATTTCTGTTATTCAACGGTAAAGCCATGTTTGCTGACAATCCTGAAACAAAAGGAAGCATTATTATGTTTATCAACGACTTCTAAATTATCACCCAGAAAAATTGTTTTTCTCTCTCCTTTAATTAAAGATATATTCTATTTCAAAGAGTGTATACATTATTTTTGGGCACACTGTACATACAAACACAACTAACACAATTTGTAGTTGATTACATAGAGCATGTTTACCTTATTCATTGCGTTTTTTTATGTGGGAAATTCCATCAGCAGATTGAATGCATGGTGCACATTGTTGTTTATTCTGTTTGTTACAGTTTTTAGAAAAACTTTTCCTCTTTTATGGAACTGATCCAGCCTTTTGCGAATAAAATGATAGATTCCCTGAAACAGTATTTGTCGAAGTTAGTTACGTGTATACAGGGGAGCCCTATAAAGTGATGACCCCGCAAACAAGCGGAAATTTTCACGTGAAAATACAGAGTCGATCGATATAGTTGGGTCATTGGATGACGGGAAAGTATTTGCAAGAACAATTTGTAGTCATTCAAGATGAGCTGCAAAGGCAAATTAGTTGCGATCAGCAATAGAAGAGCAAAATAGTCCAGCAATCAGTCCATGGACGGCAGATGTGCAACGACGAACAAGTTACATGTGGAAGTATGAACACTGCAGTTCCTACCGAAAAAACCGGAAGTTTGGTTTCTGATGCTTCAACTGGCATTCGAGCAAATTGAAATAACTGATGAACATAGGAGGTTTGCAGCGGCCATAAACGCATTAGACACTAAAGCTGCTACTATAGCAATGAACATAATGCTTAGGCCACGACAGAACAGCAATATACAATTTTAAAGAAGTTATTGATCGACAGAATGTTTAACCAGTTGAACAACACATACATTATGTGTTGAAGAATGAACAAGTAGGAAACAGGACCTCCTTTGAGTGTTGGCGACACCTTCTGGGCATCGTCAGAGAAGAGGACTTACCAGATATGTCACTATGGCACATTTGGCTGGCATAGATGTCCAGTGCAGTTAAGCCAGCTGTGTTTATCTGTGCAAAAGACAATGTCCAGATAATGAAAAGCATAGCAGACAAAGTTTATGCTACAATGTACAACATGCATACAGCATGTATGATGCTGACTGTGGAAGGTTGTGCACAACAGAAGACTACAGCTATATGGAAGAGCCAGCATTGAGATTTGGCCATGGAGCTACATGAACCTATGGGTCATATTGAGACATTACAATGACAAATGTCGAAATTGTTACAGTACAGGAAGAGCTCATCTGGTCAAAAGTAAGATAACAACGGGACTAACAGTGGCAGCCAGCAGGAGAATATGTGTTGGTAGCACTGGCAGTTAGGCGACAAGTCAAAGAGGTGCACAGGGCGAAAATGGCAGCCCAAGTACACGTCAGCCAACGGAGTCACATAACGCAGCGCACCACATTAAAATCACACCCAATCAACCACTATCACAGTGATCAAGAAGCTTATTCCCAGATCACTTCATAGTGCCAAAGGACAAATTTGAGGGCTTGTTAAAAGCAGGCGTGCTATGCAGTCTTGATAACCTATGGACATTTACGTTACACTTCGTAAAGAAAGAAGGATGATACTAGGAGACTCAATGGTGACTATCGGAAATCAAATGCCTGCACAATTCCAGACCATTACCCAGTGCCCAAAAGTAGGTATTTCAGTAACATCCTCATAGGATTGGCAGTCTTTAGCGAATTTGACTGTAAGAAGGCATACCATCAGATACCAGTCGCAGAGGTGGATATACAAGACGGCAGTTGCAATACCTTTTAGGTTGTTCAAGTATGTTCGAATGCCCTTTGGCCTTAAAAATGTGGCGGAGGCGTGGCGGAGGTATTACGAGGTTTTAAGTGTTGTTTCACGTTTCTATATGATATATTCGTGTACTCAGAGATAAAAGAGTTGCATGAAGAACGATCCAAACGTGTCTCAGGTCCGTTTTCAAAGGAATTAAGCAATATGGAATAACTATCAACGAGGAGAAATGCACTTTCTGGAAGCAGGTGACATTTTTGGGTCACACAGAGTCGGCTGATGGAATATGCCCCTGAAGTCTAAAATAGCCATTATCGAATAAATATCTCGACCAATCGATTACCGAGAACTTAGAAGATTTTCAGGGGCAGTAAATTTCTACTGTCGACACCTGCCATGGTCAGTTGAGGTTCAAGTGCCATTGTAAGCGGCACTGGCGGGAATGAGCATAACTGGCAAGTGGCCCCTGAAATGGACCTTAGATATGCAAAAGGCATTTCACCAAGGGAAAGCAGATCTGAAAAAAAAGCCGTTTTATTGGCTCACCTGGTACTGCCTGCACCATTGTCTATAGTGGTCAATAAGTCAACAGGCAATAGGAGCAATCCTCCATCAGTTTGCAGAAAACCACTGGGTTTGCTATGATGCAAATTCACAACATGCAGTTCAGAGGGAGTGCGTATGACAGAGAACTTCTGGTAATGTAGGAAGCTGTAAACTATATTCGTTCCTACATTCAGACCAGAGCATTCACCATTTATATGCACCACAACCTGCAACATTCGCATTCAGCAAATCTAATGACCACTGCTCTCCACTACCAGCTCAACAACTAGAGTTCATTGGCCAGTTCATTACAGATTTTCATCATATTAAGGGAGTGGGAAGCATCATGGCTGATTTCTGGTCAAGGTTCAATACCATCTCGCAGACAGCCGATTATGAACATTTGGCAGCTACATAAGGCCACAAAACACGTACTGGCAGGACATCACTACTGGACTGAAACTTCAGGAAGTGAGGCCGACGGGGAAGAAGGTTAGAATTTGATGCGACATGTCGCGAAACTAACCTCGACCTTTTGTTCCTGAAAAGCTGAGGAAGGTGACTTCAATAGCATCTACGGACTGACACACCCCAAGTAAGATTGTCATTGGTGTGCAGAAACGTGCATAGAACTCCAAAAATGCACGGTTAGACGACTTGTGCACAAATCAGTTAAGTTCCCACCATCTACAGAAAGGTTTGCACACATTTAACCAGACATTGTAGGATTGCTACCGTCCTAAGAAGAGTACCACTATTTGTTTACTGCTGTAGACCAGATCACGTGATGGGCAGAAGCAGTGCCATTGGCTGATATATTACTGGAGACAGTGGCATGAGTGGTTTTGGACATTTGGTTTGGTCGTTTCAGTTGCCCCTTACATTTGAGCACAGATCAGGGCTGACAATTAGAATCGACCTTATTTTTAAGGCTGGCAAAGGTATGTGGATTTCAGCACCACCACACAACAGCCTACCACACTGAAAGTAATGGCGTGGTCGAGCATTGGCACAGGACCTGGAAGGCTGCCTTGATGTATCATGCCAAGAGCTGTACTTCAGACTCATCAGTGATGTTTTAGGGGTTACAGACCACTTACGAACCAGATTTAGGAGCTTCCACAACAGAATAGATTTATGGGGAAGTCCTACGCCTGCCAGCAGAAGTTTTTGCTACACCATCGGGAGCAATGGCCCATGTTCTGCAGCAAGTACGAGAACTCATTTTCGCGTTCTCAGCATTTGAGAGGGCACCCAGTCTGTACACAAACACTCAGGGCATGGTTCTCATGTGTGTTTATAGACAGATGCAATACAATCGTCCCTGAAACCGCCTTCCTCTGGTCTGTACAACGTGTAACCAGACACAGCCACTTGAAGACGATAGAGTTTCATCGAAAGTAGCAAACTGTCTCCATAGACTGAGTGAAACCCACCCACATGCTGTTGCCCAAAGGAGAGGCAGCATAGCAACAACAGATAGACATGGCCCGTGTACTGCTGGAATGACAGGAGGAAGAGATGACAGGGTCAGAGAGCCTTGGAGGAGGAGCCACAGATCGTTTGAGATGTTCTTAAGCTGGCAGATGCATAGCTTACAAGTATACCCACGTTCCTGGAGCTCCACTGTACTGCACATTGTGGTTTATTCCATGAAATGAGAAAGAAAACAGAGACTGTAGTTTGCTCTTTGTTATATTTGTGTTTTTTTGTTTTGTTTTTCGAAAAATTTCGCTCCTTGTATGGATTGATTCAGCCTTTTGCTAATAAAGCCAATGGCCATTCCACAATGGTGACACCAGTTCCCATCAGATCACACAAGTTAAGCACTGTCGGGCTGGGCAAGGAGTTGGATGGGTGACCATCTGGTCTGCCAAGCACTTTTGGCAAGTGGGGTAAACTCAGGCCGTGTGAGACAAACTGAGGAGCTACTTGATTGAGAAGTAGCGGCTTCAATTTCATAAACTAACATATGGCTAGGAGAGCAGTGTGCTGACTGCATGTCCCTCCATACCCACATCCAGTGACAACCGTCGGGTGAGGATGACATGGCGTGCGGTCGGTACCGTTTGGCCTTCATGGCCTGTTGGGCGAAGTTAAGGTTAGTTTAGTTTTGCGAATAAAGTTATAGCTTTACTGAAATAGTATTTGTCAAAAATAATTACATGGAAGTTTTCACTTAATAACAATTATTTAATAACAACTGCTCTATCCATTTATTTTCTTATTTATGCACTCTGTGGTTTGTTCATTTATTTTAAAACCTAAATCTTTTTTTGGCTTTCTAAAATCTGGCGCTTCTTGTGGTAAATCAATGTAAGAAAATCCAAGACGTCGTAGAATATTTGCAGTGTTTACGAAAACCAAGCAACATTTGAAGTAAAAACTAAGAAGACGTAAAACTACAAAATCCAATACTATTATTATTATTACCATCAGTGTAGGTCATGAATTAGGTTCATTTCCGATGTTAGGAAACGACGACTCCGTTGCCTCCGCCAGCGTCAAGGTCAAAACTTTCTCTCTGAGAGACTTCGACTATGATATTCCGTCTTGTTCCATTCTGTTAATGGCCTGTGTGAATACTGCCATTTTAAATGAGTTTTGAACTGTTTTAATGTTCCGATCCGTCTTGATTCGTTCCATCAAGTATGAATTGACTGCAAGACGACACAAATTCCACCATCATAATATGAGTGAACATGGCAAGTTTTGGTTACCTTTCGACATTAGCAGATGTGGCCATCGTCCCCTCACCAAACTCATCGTCAAAACTTTCCTCCTGAAAATGAATCACTGACGTACCGTTCTTTATTAGATGACGATATGTTTAAAATTGTCGTCTGTAATCCACTATGAAATTTTCCGTACCACGACGTCCAGAGCAAATCGACCTTTAAATCGACCAAAGTGTCCGTCGAGGAAGAGACTCCAAGATTTTGATCCTTATGACAAGTCAGTGATCTTTAATGCCAAAGCCTCACAAGACCTATCTGTGCGAAGTTTACAGGGAAAAGGCCATAATCGTAGCTAAGTTTTGAATGTTTGGTTGTTGTTTGACGTGTGGTGGCATACGAGTTGATCATAACTAGGGATAAGATTTAAACTTGGTAAAGTACGATTGATATTGACTGGTATTTTGTATTTCGTTTAATATGGAGTGGGTAAATCCTTCTGCGCTTATAAAGAAAGATGTGACTAGGAGAATGGGAGCGGGTTGACCATCTTGATATTAATTTACTAAGATTATTCCGATAAGGAGATCATCGAGAACTGTGGGATGCGTTATGTATAGCAACGTTCCATTTTCATCCGTATAGAAGCTGCTACTGTGTGGAGTTAAGGTAGGCCGAAAATCCGCATTTGTTACGACGTAGTACTAGTGGAAAAGTCATATAGTTTGTGCAGTGTCTGTACAGCTTAAATAATTGTATATTTAATTACGAAATGTGTCGTATACATAAAATTAATGCTATTATTGATTTGGGGGAAAAGGATTTGTTTTGATAGTTCAGCAAGGAAATGTTCACATACGTTTATGCCCGCACCATTTCCTTTTTTACCGAAGATTTTCTTTTAAAAAATAGTTTGAACACTATTTAATATGAAAAGTGATAGATTTCTTTCATCTCCTTTTAGGTATTTTAGATTGTTAAAAACTAATGATCGTCTTTGATGGTGTCGCATTGTAGTATTAGCAACCCGGTGTAGCAGGCAGACCATTGTTATGAAACTGTGTGTCTGTATGTATGTCAAGCACACATAACCCTCACATTAAAATTAGATCTCTTCCATACAGTTTCGAAGACACATGCTGGTTTGTTGCGGGTCAGATCAACAAGTGCTGCAACGTGACCCCTTCCAATGATTTGAAATTAAGTACGCTTTTAGTATTCATATGAGTTAACGCAAAACATTTTTTTTTACCATTTTCTGATAAAAGGTTATTTATCAGTTAGAGCCCAATGCGTGAAAAATTTTGCTCGTGGAACAATATTGATTTAACAACTTGTTTTAATTAAGCTAGAACAATGAAATTGAGTTCATTGGAAAGCTCGTTTAAATATCTTTTGTATGATAGGAAACAGAATTAGTTAGCAGGTACATAAATTTTTATAACAACCTTGAATTTACTGAACTTTGAAAAACTGTAGATTTAAAATTCTTAAAAAAATATGTATGAAAGATACCCTTTTCCTTTAGGCGCCATTTTTTCTAAGTTTGAACTTGGGTTGAAAATGGGATCACCATCAAAAGTTTTCATGTGTTTATCATGATTGTGTTCAATGTCATTCAGATCTGGGAATTTTTTCCGTGACCATTGTATAGAATCGTGGTTTAATTTATTATTTGACATCAAAACTGTACTTCTCATACAAATAGCCGTATTCTGAAGTGTGTAGCACTAGCAAAAGTTAAGAACTCAAAATTAATAAATCTACTTACATAGCCAAAATATCCATTTTGTTGTTGTTGTCTTCAGTCCTGAGACTGGTTTGATGCAGCTCTCCATGCTACTCTATCCTGTGCAAGCTGCTTCATCTCCCAGTACCTACTGCAACCTACATCCTTCTGAATCTGCTTAGTGTACTCATCTCTCGGTCTCCCTCTACGATTTTTACCCTCCACGCTGCCCTCCAACGCTAAATTTGTGATCCCTTGATGCCTCAAAACATGTCCTACCAACCGATCCCTTCTTCTAGTCAAGTTGTGCCACAAACTTCTCTTCTCCCCAATCCTATTCAATACCTCCTCATTAGTTACGTGATCTTTCCACCTTATCTTCAGTATTCTTCTGTAGCACCACATTTCGAAAGCTTCTATTCTCTTCTTGTCCAACCTAGTTATCGTCCATGTTTCACTTCCATACATGGCTACACTCCAAACAAATACTTTCAGAAACGACTTCCTGATACATAAATCTATATTAGATGTTAACAAATTTCTCTTCTTCAGAAACGCTTTCCTTGCCATTGCCAGTCTACATTTTATATCCTCTCTACTTCGACCATCATCAGTTATTTTACTTCCTAAATAGCAAAACTCCTTTACTACTTTAAGTGTCTCATTTCCTAATCTAATTCCCTCAGCATCACCCGATTTAATTTGACTACATTCCATTATCCTCGTTTTGCTTTTGTTAATGTTCATCTTATATCCTCCTTTCAAGACACTGTCCATTCCGTTCAACTGCTCTTCCAAGTGCTTTGCCGTCTCTGACAGAATTACAATGTCATCGGCGAACCTCAAAGTTTTTACTTCGTCTCCATGAATTTTAATACCTACTCCAAATTTTTCTTTTGTTTCCTTTACTGCTTGCTCAATATACAGATTGAATAACATCGGGGAGAGGCTACAACCCTGTCTCACTCCTTTCCCAACCACTGCTTCCCTTTCATGTCCCTCGACTCTTGTTACTGCCATCTGGTTTCTGTACAAATTATAAATAGCCTTTCGCTCCCTGTATTTTACCCCTGCCACCTTTAGAATTTGAAAAAGAGTATTCCAGTCAACATTGTCAAAAGCTTTCTCTAAGTCTACAAATGCTAGAAACGTAGGTTTGCCTTTTCTTAATCTTTCTTCTAAGATAAGTCGTAAGGTCAGTATTGCCTCACGTGTTCCAATATTTCGACGGAATCCAAACTGATCTTCCCCGAGGTCTGCATCTACCAGTTTTTCCATTCGTCTGTAAAGAATTCGCGTTAGTATTTTGCAGCCGTGGCTTATTAAACTGATAGTTCGGTAATTTTCACATCTGTCAGCACCTGCTTTCTTTGGGATTGGAATTATTATATTCTTCTTGAAGTCTAAGGGTATTTCGCCTGTCTCATACATCTTGCTCACCAGCTGGTAGAGTTTTGTCATGACTAGCTCTCCCAAGGCCGTCAGTAGTTCTAATGGAATGTTGTCTACTCCGGGGGCCTTGTTTCGACTCAGGTCTTTCAGTGCTCTGTCAAACTCTTCACGGTGTATCGTATCTCCCATTTCGTCTTCATCTACATCCTCTTCTATTTCCATAATATTGTCCTCAAGTACATCGCCCTTGTATAAAACTTCTATATACTCCTTCCACCTTTCTGCCTTTCCTTCTTTGCTTAGAACTGGGCTGCCATCTGAGCTCTTGATATTCATACACGTGGTTCTCTTCTCTCCAAAGGTCTCTTTAATTTTCCTGTAGGCAGTATCTATCTTACACATAGTGAGATAAGCTTCTACATCCTTGCATTTGTCCTCTAGCCATCCCTGTTTAGCCATTTTGCACTTCCTGTCGATCTCATTTTTGAGACGTTTGTATTCCTTTTTGCCTGCTTCATTTACTGCATTTTTATATTTTCTCCTTTCATCAATTAAATTCAATATTTCTTCTGTTACCCAAGGATTTCTAGCAGCCCTCGTCTTTGTACCTACTTTATCCTCTGCTGCCTTCACTACTACATCCCTCAGAGCTACCCATTCTTCTTCTACTTTATTTCTTTCCCCTATTCCTGTCAATTGTTCCCTTATGCTCTCTCTGAAACTCTGTACAACCCCTGGTTCTTTCAGTTTATCCAGGTCCCATCTCCTTAATTTCCCACATTTTTGCAGTTTCTTCAGTTTTAATCTACAGGTCATAACCAATAGGTTGTGGTCAGAGTCCACATCTGCCCCTGGAAATGTCTTACAACTTAAAACCTGGTTCCTAAATCTCTGTCTTACCATTATATAATCTATCTGATACCTTTTAGTATCTCCAGGGTTCTTCCACGTATACAACCTTCTTTCATGATTCTTAAACCAAGTGTTAGCTATGATTAAGTTGTGCTCTGTGCAAAATTCTACTAGGTGGCTTCCTCTTTCATTTCTTAGCCCCAATCCATATTCACCTACTATGTTTCCTTCTCTCCCTTTTCCTACACTCGAATTCCAGTCACCCATTACTATTAAATTTTCGTCTCCCTTCACTATCTGGATAATTTCTTTTATTTCATCGTACATTTCTTCAATTTCTTCATCATCTGCAGAGCTAGTTGGCATATAAACTTGTACTACTGTAGTAGGTGTGGGCTTCGTATCTATCTTGGCCACAATAATGCGTTCACTATGCTGTTTGTAGTAGCTTACCCGCACTCCTATTTTTTATTCATTATTAAACCTACTCCTTCATTACCCCTATTTGATTTTGTATTTATAACCCTGTATTCACCTGACCAGAAGTCTTGTTCCTCCTCCCACCGAACTTCACTAATTCCCACTATATCTAACTTTAACCTATCCATTTCCCTGTTTAAATTTTGTAACATACATGCCCAATTAAGGGATCTGACATTCCACGCTCCGATCCGTAGAACGCCAGTTTTCTTTCTCCTGATAACGACGTCCTCCTGAGTAGTCCCCGCCCGGAGGTCCGAATGGGGGACTATTTTACCTCCGGAATATTTTACCCAAGAGGATGCCATCATCATTTAATCATACAGTAGAGCTGCATGTCCTCGGGAAAAATTACGGCTGTAGTTTCCCCTTGCTTTCAGCCGTTCGCAGTACCAGCACAGCAAGGCCGTTTTGGTTAATGTTGCAAGGCCAGATCAGTCAATCATCCAGACTGTTGCCCCTGCAACTACTGAAGAGACTGCTGCCCCTCTTCAGGATCCACACGTTTGTCTGGCCTCTCAACAGATACCCCTCCGTTGTGGTTGCACCTACGGTACGGCCATCTGTATCGCTGAGGCACGCAAGCCTCCCCACCAACGGCAAGGTCCATGGTTCATGGGGGGGGGTATCCATTTTAATACAGTGAAAATCTCACGTTGAACTATGGGTGCTTCATGGTTGTTTGGTGTAACCTTATATCAGTTGGGTATTTTGTCATGGGATAATATTTGTATGTTCAGCTGTAGTCAGTTGTTAAAAGTGGCATGTACATTATCTTTTGGTGTGATAGATCGTATAAAATGAAATTTTATTAATTCTGAAATGTTTTGAAATTAGCTAAAAGATACTTTTGTACAATTTTCACAAATGTAGAAATTTACATGTGTACAGTAAGTTACTATTTGCAAACTGTTAGCATAATCTTAAATTTTATTCCTTGATGTGGAAAAATGAAGTGATGTTGTATTACAAAATACAGGATGATGACGCACTGAACTTCAAAGACTAGTAATTAGACTCAGTGTGTGATGTGAAATGCCTAAAATTTCTGCTTTGTGCTGTAATCCTTTGAATTAAGAGGATCACAGTGACCTTAGGAAAACCTTGTTCGGTTTCCTGATGGATGATTGAAAGGACGCATTTCCTAACATTTAAGTCAGGAAGTATGCCACAAGTGTTAAAAAAAAAAACCACTAGTAGAAGTATCTGGTATTCCTAACCTAGCAAATGATGATCTAGTGTGTTCTGAGCTCAAACAAAACAGTGAAAAGCTGTTAAGCTGTATTGATTAACAAGACATTGCTGCCAGTGCATTCGAAGACTTCTGTGCAGTCTGTTGGTGAATTGCCAGTTGCTGGTATTACACTATCAAATTTCTTTGTCAAAGGTATTTGATGGTGTAATAGGGACTTTGTCAAATGTCGTCCAATATTTGATCAAATCTAGGGCCTCACTGTAGATTTGATCAAAGAAATAGCTTGTCTTCTATTCATTGCAATGTGACATGTTACCACATAGAGCTCTAGCACCGCTGCAGCGCTCTGTCGTCTGTAGTGTTTTTATAACCATTGCCGGTAAATACAATTGGTGTGTGCCGACAACTACAAAATTAATAGAGATGTATGAAGCTCATGAGGTGCTTTACAACGTGAGGCACCCTGAATACAAAAATAGATTAAGAAGATTGGAGACATGACATAACATAACCCTCTCCTGTAGCAAGGAATCGGAGTGTTAGAGTGAGCCTGTCTTTTGAAGATGTAGCAGTTCTTAAGTGAATATTGTGCTTTGTGATATATGAGGATACATTTCTCTGAGCACATACAGAAATGTATGCCCATACATTCTTAAATAATTGATGTACCACATGTCGTCTTCCGCTGTAAGCTCACGTAACAAGTTTTGTTGAATGCTTTTATCGTGTTGTCGTAAAACACACGGCTTCACATAGATTAGATTAGTTTTTTGTTACATAGGTCCATGCTGAGGAGATCCTTGTGGATGTGGAACATGTCGATTTTTTAAAGCTGGAATAACAATACTAATAGTATGAATAAATACATCATTTGTTTCTTTTAAAAATTTTGCCAATGGAGTAGGAGTTGGCCACTAGTAAGTCTTTCAGGCTCCTTTTAAACTGACTGTTGTTGTTGTTGTTGTTGTCTTCAGTCCTGAGACTGGTTTGATGCAGCTCTCCATGCTACTCTATCCTGTGCAAGCTGCTTCATCTCCCAGTACCTACTGCAACCTACATCCTTCTGAATCTGCTTAGTGTACTTATCTCTCGGTCTCCCTCTACGATTTTTACCCTCCATGCTGCCCTCCAACGCTAAATTTGTGATCCCTTGATGCCTCAAAACATGTCCTACCAACCGATCCCTTCTTCTAGTCAAGTTGTGCCACAAACTTCTCTTCTCCCCAATCCCATTCAATACCTCCTCATTAGTTACGTGATCTATCCACCTTATCTTCAGTATTCTTCTGTAGCACCACATTTCGAAAGCTTCTATTCTCTTCTTGTCCAAACTAGTTATCGTCCATGTTTCACTTCCATACATGGCTACACTCCAAACAAATACTTTCAGAAACGACTTCCTGATACATAAATCTATATTCGATGTTAACAAATTTCTCTTCTTCAGAAACGCTTTCCTTGCCATTGCTAGTCTACATTTTATATCCTCTCTACTTCGACCATCATCAGTTATTTTACTTCCTAAATAGCAAAACTCCTTTACTACTTGAAGTGTCTCATTTCCTAATCTAATTCCCTCAGCATCACCCGATTTAATTTGACTACATTCCATTATCCTCGTTTTGCTTTTGTTAATGTTCATCTTATATCCTCCTTTCAAGACACTGTCCATTCCGTTCAACTGCTCTTCCAAGTCCTTTGCCATCTCTGACAGAATTACAATGTCATCGGCGAACCTCAAAGTTTTTACTTCGTCTCCATGAATTTTAATACCTACTCCAAATTTTTCTTTTGTTTCCTTTACTGCTTGCTCTATTTCTAACTAATTTTTTTATGTTTGCTGGCAAATTGTTGAAGATGAGTGTTCCTGAGTAGTGGACCCCTTTTTGAACTAAAGTGATTTTAAGTCCTTGTGCAGATCATTTTTGTTCCTGGTACTGTATGTATAAACTGAGTTGTTTGTTGGAAAAATAAATATTATTTAGGACAAATTTCATTAAGGAGTAAATATACTGAGAGGCAGTAGTATACCCAGTTCTTTGAAGAGGTTTCTGCAGGACATCTGTGAATTTGCTCCACAAATATGTATTACACGCTTTTGGTATCTGAAAACTTTTGTTTGACTCGAATATTTACCCCAAAATATTATCCCATATGACATTATGGAATGAAAGTAGGCAAAGTATGCGAGCTTTTTCATTTTTATGTTGCCTTTGTCTGCTAACACTCGAATTGCAAATACAGATTTGTTAAGGTGTTTCTGCAGTTCTGTGGTGTGCTCCTCCCAACTGAATTTGTTATCAAGTTGTAATCCCAGAAATTTAAGACTGTCAACCTCATATGTATGGTTCCTTTTTTCCCACACTACTTTTTCGCATGTGCACACAATGCAATTGTGGTTCGTGCAACTGCTACGGCTAATAACAAGTTGTTGTCAGCTATCTTCAACTTCAACGAAAAATTTTATATCAGTGTAATACCCCTTCTAGCGCTTTGTCAAATATATTTGACGGAATATTTGATCACATCTTTGACAAAGAAATTTGATAGTGTAATACCGGACTTAATAAAAAAAAAAAAACAGCGGAAACAAAGCAGCCCAAGGAAAAAACTAATAAAAGTAACTTCAGCAATCCAAAGAATGGTATGGTTGCTGCCTTCTGATGAAGTTGGATGGTTATTTAGAATCGAAGATGGTATTTCACCTGAAAGAAAAATGTAGTAATCTCTCTTAAGTAAAAAGATGGAAATTCTAATCTGAGCTGAAGTGTTAAGAAGCTTCAAGAGGATTAACTTCAGTAACTACATGGCTAGAATACAAAGATGTGGTTGAAGCCAAAGGTATTCTGTGCTCCCCCACTTGAAAACGTTGCAAGACACTTGATCTGAAGACTGCCGATTTTGTAAAAAAAACTGCCAGGTAAAAAAGATTCTTGAGAGTTTACGAAGATAAGTTTTAAAATTCAAAAATGATTAGTTTTAAGTAATTAAAAAAGTTATACACACTTCAAGGACAGCTATCCAGGGCTTCACATTGGGCTTTCAAAATTTGCTGTACTATGACCCAAGTTGTATATTAGCTGGATGTAGTGGTACACATAGTGTTTGTGTTTTTGCACTACTACTTACCAAAATTTCAAACTTATACTGCCTGGCTATAACATTCCTCAGCAGACAGTGAATGATACTCGAATAAAAACCTTTGAAGATGGTCATGCAAGAGTTGTTAACCTATCATTACTTGCTTGCAACTTTATTGAATGTCAGTTCCGTACAGGACAAGTAACACTAGAAAATTATTTACAGGAACTGTTTGGTGCTTACGATATTGGCGAGATAACTTAATGCAGTTAATCTCTGGTGATTGTTCATGCCTAGAAACCAACACTAAATCCTCCAATGACTTTACTGGTTCCTTATTTGTGAAATTAAAACCACTTAAGTGATATCCCTGTGTTGCCAGTCAACAGTCAAACTTCCAAAAAAGATTTAAATATTGGCTTAACGTTGAGTTCTTGGTTATTTGTGATTTTTGCTGATTTATACCATTGTCATACTGGATGAAGGCCAAGGTACCATCGGACCAACTCAAAAGCATAAATTCATCCCTTTCTTGTGTATTACAAGGCAACAACCCTGAACACCCAAGTCGTACCATACCTGAATGCCTCACACAGTCTTTTGTAGTCCTACTTAGTTACTTATCTCAGTAACAAGAATTAATAAGAAACTGATTTTAAGCCTGTCTCTGATATTCAGCTGCACTGAGCTGTTTTTAAAGAAATGCAACTTGTAATTTTTAATTAAACATCAAGGAGTATATAAGAGGCAAGTCTCTCACGTTTTGGTCTTTGTGATGGTCCCCTGTAAGGTGTGACCTCCATTTTTCAAAATTTTCCCGAAGAGCAAGCCAGTTGGTGAAGGGTGCATTACATGGTGCATCGTGCCTTTAGATCTTTAGCTCACTTTCTCGTCATAGCACTACAGTCCAGCTCATTCTCCATGTCTTTGCGAGGATGCCTTCCTGGGTGTATTTTCCACCATGCACTATGCAGTGTTGCTTTTTTGCGCCAATGATGGCCATGGACTTCTTCGCAACTCATATCCAGCACAGTAGCCAGTCCATTGTGGTGGGGTTGCCATTTACTCTGCTGGTTGTAGCCCCCTGACAACACAGGGACCGTTCTGCTGATGCCTGTACTGTTAACTCCCCTTGTATGCCAAAGAAAGTGTTCCAAGTCTTAGTACAAAGCAAGAAAATACCCTAAACCATTCACCTCCCTGGCCGGAAGGAACGCCAGGCTAAGGATGGCAGAAAACCTTATTTGCCCCAGTACCTCATATGTAAGAGAACTGATGGGGACTCCTTTGTTTCAATGAAGCCACAATTTTTGTAGAGCATTTAGAGGAAAAGTTTGGGGAGGTGGAGAACTGGTCCAAAATGCGATCTGGGTGAGTCTTGATAAAAACAGCATCCTCTGCCCAGTCACATAAGAGCTTAAATATGATCCAGGGTATTATCTTCCACATGGACCTTCTATTGCAGTCTTACAAGCTGCACGCCAATGTGTTCATTTGGTGCGGTGCGTCCATCGTAGTCGAGGGGATAACCAGGTTGCCACCTGTGACTTCATCTTGGCCTTCGAGGGTGACACCTTACTTGACGCCAAGGTGATGGTCTACTGCTGAGAGTCAAGTCATATATACCTGCCCCATTGCGGTGCTTTGAGTGCTGACGGTTCGGCCATATGTCTTCCTGCTGTACTTCCAGTGTCACATGTCGAGGTTGTGGATGTGCATAACATTTCAATAATCCACGTGCCCCGCCTCCCATCTGTGTCAACTGTGGAGAGCATCGTTCACCTTGCTCACCAGACTGCAGGATTTTACACAAAAGAGAGGAAAGTCATGGAATAAAAGACCCTGGACCGACTAACCTACGCTGAGGTTAAGAGAGAATATGAGCATCCTGTGGCTATGACCACCTCATATGCATCCACTACGAGAACAGTTGTAGCCCCCATCAGTTCCACGAATTCCAGTCAGCTCTGAGCCAGAAGGCTACACCTGTCCCCTTGGTGGTGGGCACTCCCCCCCCCACCTCTGGAGTACTGGCTCCCTCCCATCTCCCCCCCCCCCCCCCCCCCCCCGACCATCAGGGACACTAGTCCCCACTTCTCAGCTGGAGAAGCGTATGTTGTCTTCGGCTCCTCTCACCGGGAAGGGGTCCCTTGCGTCACTCCCTTCCCAGGTTTCTGCTAATGAAAAGGTGACACCCATCAGTGGCTGAAGTGTTCAAAAGCAGCTGGTCGCAGGGCTTCATAATCATCCGCAGTCCTGGAGACTGAATCAGTGAATTGCTCCCAGCCAGAGAAAACCAAGGAGCAGTGAGAAAGTCCAAAAAAGAAGACCCCTAAGACCAAGGAAATTGTGGTGGCACCCACACCACTGCTACCTACAAGCTCTGCGTCTGGGTGTAAGGTGGAGATTCTGGTGTCTGCTGAGGACCTAAATCTCACTGGACCCTCAGACACAATGGATATAGACTGCTCAGGCAATAAGTAGGTGTCAGCAGGTGACCCTGAGGCGTAAACTGCCTCATTAAATATTCCATGCCTTCCCAGTCTCATGATGTCATCCTCCATTGACACTGCGGCAGTTTTTTCCACCACCTGGCTGAGCTACGGCAACTGTTAAGCTTTACACCTGCTTTCTGCATTGCCCTCCAGGAAACCTGGTTCCCAGTAATGCGGACCCCTGTCCTCCATGGCTATAAGGGATATTACAGGAACCGTAGTGACTATAATCGTAATTAGATTAGATTAATACTTGTTCCCTAGATCATGAATATGACACTTCGTAATGATGTGGAACGTGTCAGGTTAATAAAAGATGTCTGTACAAGATATTGCATTACGACACTAATGTTTAAGCTTTTTTCCCCTTAATTTATATCTAAAAATTCAGCCAGTGAGTAGGAGTAGTTGTCATCTAGAAATTCTTTTAATTAATTTTTAAATGTTGGTTGACTATCTGTCAGGTTTTGATGCTGTTTAGTAGGTAACGAAAGACTTTTGTGGCAGCATAATTTACCCCTTTCTGTGCCAAAGCCAGATTTAACCCTGCATAGTGAAGATCATCCTTTCTCCTGGTGTTATAGCTATGCACACTGCTATTACTTTTAAACTGGGTAGAATGTCAGTGTGTCAGGTGGAGTTTGTGTTTGTCCTAAACTCAGTGTATAGTGAGACTGTGCCCCCTTCAAAACCCTCTTGAAGCTGTGGCTGTCAGAATGACGATGCAGGAAATACCTGTCTGCGATGTATATCTTCCTCCAGGTCAAAAGAAGGAAGCAGGAGTGTTGGAGAGATTCATCTCAACCATTGGGTGCCAAACGTTACCTTCCCAAGTCTGGACAAAGATCAGATTTGGGTACCAGACTCCAACAGGTGTCTCTGGCATTAACATCAATGGTGTGTTATGTACTTTAGTAAATGCGATTGCTGAGCACTATGCTTGAGCCTCTGCGTCAAAGAACTGCCCCGCCAGCCTTTTGCGGAATCAAACGGTGGATGAAGGAAAGTCCTCCCATTAGCTACATGCCACCGTGAACCCAATAATGCCCCATTTACAGAGTGGGAGCTCCTCAGTGCCGTTGCACATTGCCCTGACACAGCTCCTGGGCCAGATTGAAACCACTGTCAGATGATTAAACATCTCTCATCTGAGAAGCTACATATCCTTGTCATCATCAACTGGATGTTGTGTGAATGCGTCTTTCCATTGCAGTGGAGGGAGAGCACCTGTGTTCTGGTGCTTAAAACTGGTAAAAACCCACTTGATGTGGACGGCTATCTGCCCATCAACCTCACCAACATTCTTTGTAAGCTGCTGGATCATATGGTGTGTTGGCGGTTGAGTTGGGTTGGGTTGGGTCCTGGAGTCAATTAGCTGTCTGACTCCATGTCAGGGCGGCTTCCGCTAGGGTCGCTCATCCACTGATAATGTTGTGACCCTCGAGTCTGCCATCTGAACAGCCTTTTCCAGACGCCAACAGCTGGTTGCCGTCTTTTTTGATTTATGAGAAGTGTATGACAGGTCCGGGCGATGACATATCCTCGCCACAATATTCAAGTGGGGTCTCAGAATCCTGCTCCCGATATTTATCCACAATTCCCTGTCGCTTCGTACTTTCCATGCCAAAGTTGGTGCCTCCCATAGTTCCTCCCATATCCAGGTGAATGGGGTCCTGCGGGGACCCATATTGAGTGTATCTCTCTTTTTTAGTGGCCGTTAATGGTCTAGCAGCAGCTGTAGGCCCGTCAGTCTGACCTTCTCTCTATCCAGACGTCTTCTGCATTTTGTACTGCTCCCAGTACTGGTGTTGCTGAGTGGTACCTACAGGGAGCCATTAATAAGGTGCAGTCATGGGCTCTAGCCCACAGTTTCCAGTTTTCAACTGCAAAGTCGTGTATTTGCACTTCTGTCATCATCTTACTATTCATCTGGAACCAGAACATTACCTTAATGACGATCCACTCACTGTAGTGGAGACATATCTATCCTTAGGACTTGTTTTCAATGCCCGATTGACTTGGCTTCTGCACCTTCGTTAACTTAAGTGGAAATGCTGGCAGCACCTCAATGCCCTCCGCTGCCTGGGGAACACCAATTGGTGTGCAGATTGCTCTACGCTGCTGCAGCTCTAGAGCCCTTGTTCAATCCTGCCTTGACTATGGAAGTGTGGTTTATGGTTCGATGGCGATCTGTGTTGTGTTTACTCTACACAGTGCACCATTGTGGCACTCGCCTAACGACAGGAGCTTCTAGGAAGAGTGTCGTGGCCAGCGTCCTGGTGGAGGCCGAAGTTCCTCCAGTGCAGGTTAGGTGTGCACAATGGCTCTCCAGTTATGTTGCACACATTTGTAGTTCTGCGCATATGAAATTACTGCCTGTTTTTCCCGCCCACGGCGGTTCATCTCCCTTATCTGTGATCAGGTCAGGACTTGACAATTGCAGTTTGTGTGCGATCCATTCTCTCTGAACTGGAGTCCTTGTCTATACCACCTATACTTGATGTCACTTCCTCTTTATTATCGACATGTGCTGGGGCGATAAAGTGGTTTATACCGATGGCTCGTTGACTGGTGGTCACATAGGCTTTGCGTATGTTCATGGAGGACATAGAGAACAACACTCCTTACGAGATGGCTGCAGTGTTTTCACTGTGGGCAGCCATAGCTAATGCTCTTGAACATCTGCTCACGCCAAGGTGAGTCACTTCTCCTGTGTACTGACTCCTTGGAACAACCTACAAGCTATTGACCAATGCTACCCTCATCCTTTGGTAGCGACCATGCCCTGGAACATGTCATTCAGTGGTGTTTGTCTGGATCCCAGGTCATGTCTGAATCGCAGGCAACGAACTTGCCAACAGGCTGGCCAAACAGACTACACGGAAACTGCTTATGGAGATCAGCTTTTCTGAAACTGACCTGTGTTCAGTATTACGCCGCAAGGTTTCGTGGCTTTGAGAGACGGAATGGCATAACAGTATGCACAATAAGATGTGTGCCATTAAGGAAACTGCGAATTTGTGGAAGACCCGTGCATGCCTCGAAGGAACGGTGTGCTTCTGTCGGCTCCACATTGGTAATACGTGGCTCACGCATGGTTACCTCCTCTGTCGCGAGGACTCACCTTGGTGTTGCTGTGGCCCATGAATGACGGTTGTCCACCTCTTACTGGACTGCCCACTTTTAGCTGCTCCCCGGTGGACTATTAACTTTCACAGCACCATACCTTTTGTGTTGGGCAACTATGTCTCAAGAGCAGCTTCAGTTTTACGTTTCATTCGTGAGGGTGAGTTTTATCACATGTTTTGGTACATGTCCTTTGTCCCTGTGTCCTCCACCCTAGTGCTATCAGGGTGGAGGTTTTAATGTGTTGCAGAGTGGCTGGTTTTTCTTTTTTATCCTCATAGTCAGCCAGCCATGGTAACCTGCTTTCTTGTTTTAACCGCTTGTACCTCTTTCTTGCATCTTGTGTTTTTATTGTCCCCTTTTGTCCAGTTAAGTGTTTGTTGCCCTTCAGCTGTTTTGATTTTTCCTTTCATTCTGTTTTGTTTTGTAAGTCTCATTGTCTTATTCTCCTCGTTGTGACGTTGTTTCCTTCGGAACAAGGGCCCGATGACCTCGTATGGTGATTATAATTAAAGTTAAACTTTCAAACCACTGTAGAAATACACTAGTCAGAATGACATCAAATTGCAACAGAATATTATCGGAGAAGGGGAAAAACAGATGGCAGAAGAAGAGTAAATAGTTACAAAATGTAGCAATAGATGGCGCTGTAAGTGTTATAATTTTGTAGTGGTTGACTACAAATGACAAATGAATCACACATCAATGCCTAAGGCGTACGTTTGACGTTAGGTTTATAGGTGTGATAATGTTAGCTAAGTAAGCCCATCCACCATGGCAAGGCCATATCACAGCTGATGGGAAAAATAGGTTTTTAATTGTCCTGAGGCCAAAAACTGCATAAAAAGCATCAATCAAAATCAAATCGGCTTATTAATTTTAAAGTGACTCGTGCAAAACTTGTTCAGTGAGCTGTCCGCAATTTTCTGCAACATGTTGAAATGAGAAACAGCACGTTTCACAACTTAATAAGTGTTTCTGGGGTCATGTTCAGAATGTCATTCTGGATGTGGAAAAGGATGTCATGAAGAGTACAGGGTGCAGCCAACTGCAGGTGGTTTCTCATGTTGGTACCAGTGACATGTGTTGCTGTGGATCAGAGCAGATTCTGTCTGGTTTTGGGCGTCTAGTGGAAATTGTAGACTGCCAGTCTTGCTTCCGAGATTAAGGCGGAGCTCAGCATCTGCAGCATTGTCGATAGAACAGACAGTGGTCCTTTGGTGCACAGCTGAGTGGAGGGTCTGAATCAGAGGCTCAGGCGGTTCTGTGACCGTGTAGGCTGCACTTTCCTTGACTTGCGCCATTGGGTGGTGGGGTTTCGGGTTCCGCTTAAGAGGTCAGGAGTCCACTAAACACAGGAGGTGGCTACATGATTAGTGGGGTCTGTGTGGAAGGAACTGGGCAGTTTTTTTTAGGTTAGAGGGTCTCAGGGAACCACAGAAAGGAAGTTCGCCTAAAAGTGGGCAGGTAAAAAACATTAAGGTAGTTGTAGAAATGATTGGTATTGTAGTTGTAAATTGTCGTAGCTGTGTTGGGAAAGAACCAGAGTTCCAAACCCTAATAGAAAGCACTGAAGCTCAATTAGTTGTAAGTACAGAGAGCTGGCTAAAGCCGGAAATAAGGTAAGCCGAAATTTTTTCAAATGATCAGTGTTCAGAAAGGATATATTTAAATGCAGTTGGTGGTGGAGTATTTATTGCTGTCAGATGTAGTTTGCCTTGTAGCGAAATTGAAGTAGGTAGTTTGTGTGCAATAGTATGGGTAGAGATTATACCTGACAATCGGACTAAACTATTAATTGGATCATTTTACCAACCCCCGACTCAGAAGATGAGATGTAGTTGCTGAACAGTTCAAAGAAAATTTGAGTCTCATTTCAAATAAGTACCCCGCTCATACAATTATAGTTGGTGGTGACTTCAATCTACCCTCGATATGCTGGAAAAATTATATGTTTAAAGCCAGCGGCAGGCATAAGTGTCATCCGAAATTGTACTGAATGCTCTCTCAGAAAATTATTTTGAACAATTAGTTCATGAGCCCACTTGAAACATAAATAGTTGCGAAAGCATACTTTTAGCAATAAATAATCCTGGATAAATAGTGAGTATTGTGACGAATACAGGGATTGGCTACCACAAGCAGTTGCTGCTAGGCTGAATACCGCAACACCTACAACCATCAAAAAGAAACGCAAAGTATATCTATTTAAAACAGCTGATAAAAGTGCTCATAACACATTTTTAAGAGACAATCTTCATTCCTTCCGATCTGATCATGTAAGTGTAGAAAAGTTGTAGAATGTTTTCATAGAGATAGTATCGTCAGCAATTGAGAGATATATATATCACATAAATTAATAAGTGAAGGTACTGATCCCCTATGGTACACAAAATGGGTCAGATCGCTGTTGCAGGAGGAGTGAAAAAAGCATGCCAAATTTAAAAGAACACAAAATTTCAAAGATTGACAAAGTTTTACAGATGTTCGAAATATTGCGTGTACTTCAATGTGAGATGCTTTTAATAATTTCCACATAGAAATTCTGTCTCGAAATCTGGCAGAAAACCCAGAGAGATTCTGGTCATACATAAAGCACACCAGTGGCAAGACGCAGTCGATACCTTCACTGCGGGATAACAACAGTGAAGTCACTGATGACAGTGCCACCAAAGCGGAGTTATTAAACACTGTTTTCCGAAACTCGTTCACCAAAGATTACGAAGTAAATATTACTGAATTCCAATCAAGAACAACTGCCAAGATGAAAAACATAGAAGTAGATCTCCTTGGAGTAACGAAGCAATTTAAATCACTTAATAAAGGCAAGGACTTTGTATACCAGTCAGGTTCCTCTGAGTATGCTGGATAAAATAGCTCCATATTTAGCAATTACATACAACCACTCGCTCACAGAAAGATACATACCTAAAGACTGGAAAATTGTTCTAAGTCACACCAATACCCAAAAAGGGTAGTAGGAGTAATCTGCTGAATTACAGGCCTATATCACTAACATCGATTTGCAGTAGGGTTTTGGAACATACGTACTGTATTCGAACATTATGAAGTACCTCGAAGAAAAAGATGTATTGACACAAAGCAAGGTTTCAGAAAATATTGTTCTTGTGAAACACAACTAGCTCTTTATACTCGTGAAGTAATAAGTGCTATCAACAGGGGATGTCAAATTGATTCCATATTTTTAGATTTCCAAAAGGCTTTAGACACCGTTCCTCACAAGCAGTCTTCTAACCAAACTGCGTGTCTACAGAGTATCACCTCAGTTGTGTGACTGGATTCATGATTTCCTGTCAGAAAGGTCACAGTTTGTAGTAATAGATGTAAAGTCATCGAGTAAAACAGAAGTAATATCTGGTGTCCCGCAAGGAAGTGTTATGGGCCCTCCGTTGTTCCTGATCTATATTAACAACTTTGTTTGCAGATGATGCTGTCATTTACAGTCTTGTAAAGTCATCAGATGATCAAAATGACTTGCATACGATCACATAGATAAGATCTCTCTATGGTGCAAAAAGTGGCAATAGACCCTGAATAAGGTAAAGGGTGAAGTTATTCACATATCTGTATGGTGCGAAAAGTGGCAGTTGACCCTAAATAACGAAAAGTGTGAAGGTATTCACATGAATACTAAAACAAATCTGCTAAATTTCGTTTACGCTATAAGGGACACACATCTGAAGGTTGTAAAGTCAACTAAATACTTATGAATTGCAATTACAAATAAACAACGGTGACGTACTTTAAGACAATATTATGGAAATGGAAGAGGATGTAGATGAAGACGAAATGGGAGATTTCTTATTAAACTTATTAAACTGATAGTTCAGTAATTTTCACATCTGTCAACACCTGCTTTCTCTGGGATTGGAATTATTATATTCTTCTTGAAGTCTGAGGGTATTTCACCTGTCTCATACACATTGCTCACCAGCTGGTAGAGTTGTGTCATGACTGGCTCTCCCAAGGCCGTCAGTAGTTCTAATGGAATGTTGTCTACTCCAGGGGCCTTGTTTCGACTCAGGTCTTTCAGTGCTCTGTCAGACTCTTCACGCAGTATCGTATCTCCCATGGTGCGGTATGAAATGGGGATCAGTTCAACTTTGCATTCTGCTGGAGAAAGGTAGCAGGATAGGAGATTTCTTTCCCCCATTCCTGTCAATTGTTCACTTATACTCTCCTTGAAACTCTGTACAACCTCTGTTTCTTTCAGCTTATCCAGATCCCATGTTCTTAAATTCCCACCTTTTTGCAGTTTCTTCAGTTGTAACCTACAGGTCATAACCAATAGATTGTGGTCAGAGTCCACATCTGCTCCTGGAAGTGTCTTAAAATTTAAAACCTGATTCCTAAATCTGTCTTACCATTATATAATCTATCTGATACCTTTTAGTATCTCCAGGATTCTTCCATGTATACAACCTTCTTTTATGATTCTTGAACCAAGTGTTAGCTATGATTAAGTTATGGTCTTTGCAAAATTTACCAGATGGCTTCCTCTTTCATTTCTTAGCCCCAACCCATAATCACGTACTATGTTTCCTTCTCTCCCTTTCCCTACTCTCGAATTCCAGTCACCCATGACTATTAAATTTTCTTCTCCCTTCACTACCTGAATAATTTCCTTTATCTCATCATACATTTCTTCGTCATCTGCGGAAATAGTTGGCATATAAACTTGTACTACTGTAGTTGGCGTGGGCTTTGTGTCTATCTTGGCCACAATAATGCATTCACTATGCTGTTTGTAGTAGCTTACCCGCACTCCTATTTTTTATTCATTATTAAACCTACTCCTTCATTACCCCTATTTGATTTTGTATTTATAACCCTGTATTCACCTGACCAGAAGTCTTGTTCCTCCTGCCACCGAACTTCACTAATTCCCACTATATCTAACTTTAACCTATCCATTTCCCTGTTTAAATTTTGTAACATACATGCCCAATTAAGGGATCTGACATTCCACGCTCCGATCCGTAGAATGCCAGTTTTCTTTCTCCTGATAACGACGTCCTCCTGAGTAGTCCCCACCCGGAGATCCGAATGGGGGACTATTTTACCTCCGGAATATTTTACCCAAGAGGACGTCATCATCATTCAATCATACAGTAAAGCTGCATGTCTTTGGGAAAAATTACGGCTGTAGTTTCCCCTTGCTTTCAGCCGTTTGCAGTACCAGCACAGGAAGGCCGTTTTGGTTAATGTTGCAAGGCCAGATCAGTCAATCATCCAGACTGTTGCCCCTGCAACTACTGAAAAGGCTGCTGCCCCTCTTCAGGAACCACGTGTTTGTCTGGCCTCTCAACAGATACCCCTCCGTTGTGGTTGCAACTACGGTACGGCCATCTGTATCGCTGAGGCACGCAAGCCTCCCCACCAATGGCAAGGTCCATGGTTCATGGGGGGGCTGTTACTGATAAATTAGATATATATACGGTATTTAACAACCATTTTCTGAGCATTGCTGGTGAATTAAATAAAATTTTAGTATCTACAGGAAATCGTATAAATTTCTTAGCAAATGCCTATTGACGTCTGAAATACTCCTCTGTGATACAGACAAGAGGGAGATTGAGACAGTAATCAAATCACTGAAGACTAAGGGCTCTCATGGTTATGATGGAGTGTCTAGTAGAATATTAAAGTGCTGTGCTGCAAATGTTAGCCCTGTATTTAGCTTATTTGTAATTTTTCCTTTAGGAATGGTCAGTTTCCTGAGCGATTAAAGTACTCAGTAGTAAAACTGCTTTATAAAAAGGGAGAAAGGGATAATGTAGACAATTTTAGACCTATTTCTATGCCATCAGTGTTTGCAAAAGTTATCGAAAAGGCTGTGTATGTAAGGTTAATTGATCATTTTATATCACACGATTTGCTATCAAATGTACAGTTCGGCTTTAGAAGTCAGTTTGACAACTGAAAACACTATATTGTCTTTTCTCTGTGTGGTACTGGATGGGCTAAACAAAAAGTTTCGAACGCTTGGAGTATTTTTTGATTTAACAAAGGTATTTGACTGTGTTGATCACACAATATTGCTCCAGAGGTTGGAACATTACGGAATAAGGGGAGTAGCTCACAATTGGTTCACCTCTTACTTTAGCAACAGGCAACAAAAGGTCATTATTCACGATGTTGATAACAGCTGTGATGTGCGATCTGAATGGGGTACTGTCAAGTGGGGGGTGTCCCAGGAATCAGTGTTGGCGCCGCTCCTGTTCCTTATTTATATAAATGATATGCCCTCTAGAATTATGGATAACTCTAAAATATTTCTGTTTGCTGATGACACTAGCTTGGTAGTAAAGGATGTTGTGTGCAACATTGACTCGGTTTCAAGTAGAGCAGTACATGACCTCAGTTCATGGCTTGTAGAAAATAAACTAACTTTAAATCACAGTAAGACTCAGTTTTTACAGTTCATAACACACAATTCAACAAAACCTGACGTTTTAATCTCACAGAACGGGCATATGATTAGTAAAACTGAACAGTTCAAATTCCTAGGTGTTTAGATAGTAAGCTGTCATGGAAAGCCCACGTTTCAGGATCCTGTTCTAAGACTTAATACTGCCATTTTCACTATTCGAATAGTATCGAAAGTGAGTGATATTTCTACAAGTAAATTAGTCTACTTTGCTTATTTTCATTCACTTATGTTGTATGGTGTTATGTTTTGGGGTAACTCTTCCCATTCTAGGAGGATATTTTTGGCTCAGAAACGGGCGGTTCGGGCAATAAGTGGTGTGAGTTCACGAACCTCTTGTTGACCTCTTTTCACGAGTCTGGGTATTCTAACATTGGCCTCGCAATATGTATATTACTTATTGTCTTTTCTTGTTACCAATACTAGTTTATTTCCAACAATAAGCAGCTTTCACTCGGTTAATACTCGGCAGAAATCAAACCTCCATTTGGATCAGACTTCCTTAACTCTTGTGCAAAAAGGTGTGTAGTATACTGCTGCATCCATTTTCAATATCCCCCCCTGCGGGTTCGGGGGTACGAATAGGCCCGCGTTATTCCTGCCTGTCGTAAGAGGCGACTAAAAGGAGTCTTCAAAGTTTCGGCCTTATGTGATGGTCCCCACTTGGGTTTGACCTGCCATTTTCAAAATTTCCGTTGTTAGTGCGTGCCATTTGGGGAAGGACGCCTTACGTGGTGTTTTTCTATTGGTCCATCGTGCACCTCCATATTGCATGCTATCTATTGTCGTGTGGAGGGATTTACACCCCATGTCTTCTGGGTTGCCTCCTCGTATTGTGCGCAATCCCCTTCTTAGCGCCCACGGCAACTGTGGACCCTTTCAACACCTAAAATCCAGCACGGTAGCCAGTCCGTTGTGGTGGGGTCGTCATGTACCCTCTTGGTGGTAGCCCCCTGACCACGCAGGGATCGCACTACAGATGCCAGAGCTGTTTCCTCCCCATGCATGCCAAGGAGTATGTGCTCATCTTGTCTGGGGCACGGGGACTCCGGGCAATGGGATATCGGCCAGGTACCCGTTGCTTTGGCTGGGTGGCGCCCTTGGGGAGAGCCCTCGTTCGGAGTAGGTGGCATCTGGGCAGATGTGGCGCAATGAAGCGCAATAAATCTCACCAAGCTGGTGGTTGCACTGCCACCAGCGTCTCTAAGCGAGGCAAAATTGAATTCGATGCTGCACAATATGATCCTCAGTCGTTCCCCTCGTTGGCTGCGCCATGGGAGGGACGCAGATCTAGTGCCAAGCAGGAGCCTTATGTACCACAATACCTTGTCTGCAGCAGGACTGATGGTGACTCCTTTCTTTCGACAAAGCCTATGTTTTTTGTGGAACACCTGGAGGATAAGTTTGGGGAAGTGGCGGGTTTGTCTAAAATGAGGAATGGGTCCATCCTCCTCAAGACGTCCTCCCCAGCCCAGTCACGGGCGTTGTTCTTGTGTGATAAGCTGGGAGACGTCCCTGTTACCGTCACTCCCCACAGTAGCTTAAATATGGTCCAGGGGATTATTTACCATCGCGACCTCTTGTTACAGTCCGATGACGAGCTGAGAGCTGACTTGGAACGACGTGGTGTGCATTTTGTCCGTCGTGTGCACAGAGGACCCAAGACCAACAGGGTGGCCACCGGTGCCTTTATCTTGGCCTTCGAGGGTGCTGTATTGCCTGAGAAGGTCAAGGTAATGGTTTACCGTTGTGACGTCAAGCCATACGTCCCTCCCCCGATGCGGTGCTTCCAGTGCTGGAAGTTTGGGCATATGTCCTCCCGTTGCCCATCCAGTGCCACATGTCGAGATTGCGGACGCCCCTCTCATCCCGATTCTCCATGTGCGCCTCCGCCTCTCTGTGTCAACTGTGGGGAACACCACTCTCCATGCTCGCCCGACTGCCCCGTTCTTCATAAGGAGCAGAAGATTATGGAATTTAAGACCCTGGACCGGCTTACTTATCGCGAGGCAAAACTGAAATTTGAAAGGTTGCATCCTGTCCCTCTTCAAACTTCTTATGCTGCAGCTACGTTATCGTCGCCCTCGCGGGCGGCAGTTGTCGCCTCCTCTGTGCCGCCTTCAGTTGGCCCTCGGGGCCGTCCATCTCTGTCTGCCCCCCTTGTGTCTGGGGGCAAGCCTTCCTCTGTTGCCCCCTTAGCAGTTGGGGGCAAACCCCCTTCTGTCACTCCCCCCGCACATGCTTCAGGAGTGACATCTGCTCCAAAACCAGGGGGCTCGATCCCTCCCCCTCCCCCTTCTCTGCCGGCGTCGTCTCTGCCGGCGTCGTCTCTGCCGGCGTCGTCTCTGCCGGCGTCGTCTCTGCCGGCGTCGTCTCTGCCGGCGTCGTCTCTGCCGGCGTCGTCTCTGCCGGCGTCGTCTCTGCCGGCGTCGTCTCTGCCGGCGTCGTCTCTGCCGGCCCTCCCTTCTTCCGTTTCTTCTGCTACCCCGCCGGATGTCAGCCAGTGGCTGAAGGTTCATCCACCTGCTGGTCGTAGGGCTTCTGCGTCGTCGTCAGCCTCTGACGCTCCTTCAGAGAAACTCTCCCAGCCCTCTAAGCCAAAGGACAGACGCGAGGAGGAGGACCGGAACGTGTCCAAGAAGGACGACGCTCCGGCAGTTTCAGTACCGCCTGATTTCAATAGCTCTGGCTCTGGGGATGCGGTGGAGATCCTCGCCTCTGCCGCGGATCTCGCCCTCACGGAACCCTCGGGGACCTCTCCTATGGACACAGCTGACTCTCGCTCGGTGGCGGCCGTTGACTCTGCGGCGCCGTCTGCCTCTTAGTGGACTTAACGCCCTCCCAGTCCCTTCCTGCTTCCATTCTCCAGTGGAATTGCGGCGGTTATTTCCGCCACCTGCCTGAGCTCCGGATGCTTCTGAGTGTTTCCCCTGTTCTGTGCATTGCTCTTCAGGAAACTTGGTTTCCAGCAATGCGGACCCCTGCCCTTCGCGGTTATCGGGGATACTATAAGAACCGCGCTGACTGTCAACGAGCTTTAGGTGGAGTTTGCCTCTTTGTTCACCACTCTGTCTGTAGCTCACCAGTACCCCTTCTGACGCCTTTAGAGGCAGTCGCTGTCAGGATTGAGCTCTCGCCGGCTATTACTGTTTGCTCTGTTTACGTTCCTCCATATGGGCAACTCCCCCGACATGTCTTGGCTGCGCTGCTGGCTCAACTCCCGCCGCCATTGCTGCTTCTGGGCGATTTCAATGCCCACAACCCTCTATGGGGTGGGACTGTCTCCGATGACCGCGGTCGCGCTGTGGAGCATGTGTTGGCTCAGCTCGACCTTAGCCTCTTGAACACCGGTGCTCCGACGCATTTCAGTGTGGCCCATGGCTCGTTCTCGGCCATCGATCTCTCTCTTTGCAGCCCCAGACTTGTCCCATCCCTTCACTGGAGAGTGCATCCTGATCTGTGTGGTAGTGACCATTTTCCCATCTATTTGTCACTGCCCCAGTGTCATTCTTCTGGGCGCCTGCCCCGCTGGACTCTCAACAGGGCTGACTGGCCGGCTTTTACTTCCGCTGCCACCATTGCTTCTCTCCCACAGGGTGACATTGACGAGGTGGTCCGTGTCTTGACCTCGTCAATTATTTCTGCGGCCGAGACTGCCATCCCTCGCTCTTCTGGGCTCCCTCGGAGGAAGTCTGTCCCCTGGTGGTCGCCGGAGATTGCTGAGGCTATTCGCGACCGTAGGCGGGCTCTCCAGCGTCATAAGCGGCACCCGTCTCTGGAGACCCTCATCGCCTTTAAGAAGCTCCGTGCCTTGGCCCGTCGTCTTATTGCATGGCGTAAGCAGGAATGCTGGGAGAGGTACATTTCATCCTTGTGCTCCCGTGTCTCCCCGTCGCTCGTGTGGTCCCGCATCCGGCGGATTTATGGATACCAGACCCCTATGGGTGTCCCTGGAATCTCCCTGGACGGCGCTGTCTGCACGGACGCCGCCACCATTGCTGACCACCTTGCCACGCACTTTGCTACTAGCTCTGCGACTGCAACTTACCCTCCTGCCTTTCGCTCTCTAAAGGAGCGCGCCGAGCGGACGCCGTTATCGTTCCACACACGTCGTTCTGAAAAATACAATCCTCCTTTCAGCGAGAGGGAATTCCTCGCTGCCCTCGCCAATTGCCCTGATACAGCGCCAGGACCGGACTGCATCCACGCGCAGATGCTGAAGCATCTCTCCAGGGACTGCCAGAGACACATCCTCACCATCTTTAACCGCATTTGGAGCAAGGGCGTGTTCCCGTCGCAATGGCGAGAGGGTGTTATCGTTCCCATCTAGAAGCCCGGTGCGGACCCTCTGGCGGTGGACGGCTATCGTCCCATTACACTAACCAACGTTTTGTGCAAATTGCTCGAACGTATGGTGGGGCGGCGTTTGTGTTGGGTCCTTGAGTCGCGCGGTCTCCTCGCTCCATCCCAGGGTGGCTTCCGTCAGGGCCGGTCTGCTGCGGACAATTTGGTGCGGCTGGAATCTGCTATCGGTACGGCCTTTTCCCGCCGTCAGCATCTCGTTGCTGTATTTTTTGATCTGCAGAAGGCATATGACACAACATGGAGGCATCACATCCTTGCTACGTTGCGCGAGTGGGGTCTTCGTGGTCAGCTCCCAGCTTTTCTTCAAAACTTTTTATTGCGCCGCTCTTTCCGGGTGCAAGTCGGTGCCGCCTCTAGTTCATCTTATATACAGGAAAATGGGGTCCCTCAGGGCTCGGTGTTGAGCGTTTCCTTATTTCTAGTGGCCATTAATGGTCTGGCTGCAGCTGTGGGGTCGTCGGTGTCTCCTTCTTTGTATGCCGACGACTTCTGCATCTCATTTAGCTCATCGACTACGGGAGTCGCAGAACGCAGGCTGCAAGCAGCCGTTCGCAAGGTGGCATCATGGGCTCTGACTCATGGATTTCAGTTCTCTGCGGCCAAGACTCGAGTTATGCACTTCTGCAGACGTCGGACGGTCCACCCTCATCCGGAACTTTACCTCGACGGTCACCTACTTGAAGTGGTGGACACTAGCCGCTTCTTAGGACTCGTCTTTGATGCGCGGCTCACATGGGTTCCTCATATTACTCAGCTGAAGCAAAAGTGCTGGCAGCACCTCAACGCCCTTCGCTGCCTGAGCCATGCGTCTTGGGGTGCAGATCGCAGCACGCTGTTGCGATTGTACAGAGCCCTTGTGCAGTCCAGGCTTGATTATGGGAGCCTGGCCTATGGGTCTGCATCGCCCTCAGTGTTGACGTTGTTGGACCCCATACACCACTGTGGGGTTCGGCTTGCAACTGGTGCTTTCCGTACGAGCCCCGTGGATAGTCTGCTGGTGGAGGCCGGGGTTCCCCCGCTGCGGATTCGCCGCCACCGACTGCTCGCCGACTATGCTGTCCACGTGCATTGCTCACCGGGCCATCCCAATCATCGCCCGCTTTTCCCTGCCAGGGTACTCCCTCTGCCCGACCGGCGACCTAGGTCTGGGCTTTCCATTGCTGTCCGTGTCCAGTCCCTGCTGTCGGATCTAGGGTCGTTCCCTCTTCTGCCGCCCTTCCGGGCCTGTGCACCCACGCCTCCCTGGTGTATGACCCGTCCGTCCGCCTGGACTTGGCACGGGAACCCAAGGACTCGGTTCCGCATGTGGCCCTCCGTCACCGTTTTCTTGCGCTCGTCGCCTCATTTTCAGGCTGTGAGCCTGTCTACACTGATGGTTCCCTGGTGGATGGTCGTCCTGCCTACGCTTTTGCTCACGCTGCCCATGTTGAACAGCGCTCCTTGCCGGCTGGCTGCAGTATTTTTACTGCAGAGCTGGTGGCCATATTGCGCGCTCTTGAGCATATGCGTTCCTGCTCAGGTACGTCCATCGTCATCTGCAGTGACTCCCTGAGCAGCCTCCAGGCAATCGACCGCTGCTATACCTCTTCTCCTCTGGTATCCTTTATTCAGGAGTCTGTTTTTGCTATTACCCGCTCTGCTCGTTTGGTGGTCTTTGTTTGGACGCCAGGTCACGTTGGCATCCCGGGGAATGAACGTGTCGACAGGCTGGCCAAAGGGGCGGTCGACGCCCCCACTTTGGCGATCGGCCTCCCGGCTCGTGATTTGCAGCTGGCGTTGCGCCGTAAGGTGCTTCAGATGTGGCGTGACGAGTGGTGTAGCCTGACTTCTCCGAATAAACTGCGGGCTGTCAAGGAGACGACCGATGTGTGGCAGTCCTCCCTGCGGGCTTCTCGCAGGGACTCTGTCATCCTGTGTCGGCTCCGCATCGGCCATACCTACCTGACGCACGGACATCTTTTGCGTCAGGAGGATCCCCCCCGTGTCAGTGTGGGTCCCGGTTAACGGTCGCCCACATTTTGTTGGAGTGTCCCCGCCTGCGCATCCTCCGGCAGACTTTTAATCTCCCGGGCACGTTGCCTTTGGTTTTATGCGACGATGCCTCCATGGCTGACGACGTTTTAAATTTTATCCGTGGTAGTCCTTTTTATGGTTCCATTTAGGGGGGACCTGTCCCTTTCCCTTTCTGTGTATCTTTTCCTCGAGTGTCTCATTGGTTGCAGATTTTAATGTGTGTATTCGGATGGTTGACTCTTTCCCAATTTTTGTTCCCATGGTCAGTCAACCAGTCTCCGACCCTCTTATTTTCTTCCGTTTCTTTCTGTCCAGTGTTCGTCTGTACTCTTCTTGTCTCTAGTGTTCGCTGACACATTGGTGTTCTTTCAGTGACTGGGGGGAGGGGCGTCTCCTCCCCCCTTGGGGTTTTACCTGTTCCGTAAATTTTGTTTCGCCGGTTTTTTGGAATGGGGGACTGATGACCTTAGCTGTTTAGTCCCCCTTAAACATCCCAACAACAACAACATTTTCAATAAGCTGCCACTTGAATTCAAAAATCTTAGCAGTAATCCATGCGCTTTCAAATCTAAACTGAAGAGTTTCCTCGTTGCTCACTCCTTCTATTCTGTCGAGGAGTTCCTTGAAAAATTAAGCTGATTTTCATTGTATTGCTGATAGTGTTTGCTTAAACTTATGGACTGTTTTTCTTTCAGGTTCATGAACATTTATTTTTATCTGTTATTACTTTTTATGTTGGAAGTTCATGGTACTGACACGTTCCATGACCTTGGAAATTTGCTCCTCAATTTGGTCCTACGGAACTTGACATTTAAATAAAAAAAAATAAAAAAAATGAATGGGAATTCCATGGTCCTCTTCACATTTTTATCACAAGTTTTTGTCTCATCTCTTTCGGGTTAGAGTTGCACTTCACTCAGTGCTCCTCAGATTCAGGATAACAGTATACCACAGGGTTCTGTGCTAAGTGTCACTCTCTTCCCCGTACCCATCAATGGGCTTGTAACCTCCATTGGGCCTCTGGTTACCCCGGCATTGTATGACGACGATTTTGCATTCAGTACAGCTCCCACTCGTAGCATCTACTAAGTGCTGACTCAAAGGTGCCATCTGACTGGCCTCTGTGTGGGCCACCTCCCATGGTTTCCAGTTTCCTCCCTCCAAACTGAATTTCCTCCCTCCAAATCACAGGTTAGGCACTTTTGTCATTGACCCACTGTTCACCCCGATTCAAAACTTTATTTAGGCGACCAGCTCCTCGATGTTGTAGCACAGTCCCATTTCTTGGACTGTATTTTTGATAAAAAGCTGACATGGGTGCCCCATATTCACCACTTAAAGACAACATGCATGTGGAATCGTAAGGCTCGCTGCCTCCTGGCCCACACCTGTTGGGTTGCAGACCGTATAGGTCTTCTACATCTTTACCATACTCTGGTCTTGCCCAGACTAGATTGTTGTAGACAGATTTATGGTAGGTGGCTCCTTCCACTTTGCAGCTACTTCACCCTGCTCACCATTGTGGGTTGCGCCTGGTTATTGGTGCCTTTCGCAGTAGTCCCATTGAGTCTCCTCACAGAAGTGAGGATTTCCCCCTCTACAAATTTGATAAAGGCAACTCCTTGTTTCCTATGCAATTGCCATTCGCCAATTCCCTGTCCTTAAAGTGTACCCTGACCTCTAAGCAAACGAAGGATGTCTCCCTCGTGACACCAGCCCATGGATGGGACTGCTGGTTGGCGGGGTCTCACTTCCCTCGGTTGGGATCTCCATCTCCACTCACTGGAATGCACCCCATGTATTTCCTTCCATAGCCCCTCTTGGATGGTGCCTAGACCATGGATTAGGACCGACTATTTCAGGATCATAAGATCTTTCTCCCCCTGTGGTTTATCGGTGTCTTGTACATTCCATCCTTGCAGAGTTCCAAGGTGTCACCAACTTCTACACTGATAGTTCGAAGACAATCGATAATGTGGAATATGCTTCAAATCTCCTACTGTCTTACTGTGTTCACAGCAGAGCTTCTAGCCATTCACAGAGCCCTCCATTTTGTTTTTCAGGTCTCCCTGCACAGCGTTTTAATTAGTTCGGACTCAATGAGCAGCCTGCAGGCTATCGACAGATGCTACTCTCCTCACCCTTTGGTCTCTGCTATTCATGACCTTCTCTCTGCCCTTGGCCTTGTGCCTGCTCAGTTGTCTTTCTGTAGGCCCCAAGTGATGTGAGTATCGCAGGGAATTAACTGGCTGACCATTTGGCTAGAGAAACAGGTACTTTCAACCCCCCACCCCCCCACACCCCAAAAATAAATAAATAAATTCCTTTCATGATTCCAGCTGCAAATATGCGGATCTAAACCAAATCTCTCTTTGCTCAAAAATGGAATGACATCTGGTGTGCTATTGCTCATTGTAATAAACTCTGCAGAATCAAGGAGTGTACCACAGTTTGGCACTCCTCCATCATCTCCTCTTGGAGTGTGTCCACTGTTTTATGCTGTCAATGCATTGGTCATACCAGGGTCACCCATTGTATCCTCTTACGTAACGAACCACCCCCACAATATGGTTGTGCAGCCAGACTGACTGTTTCCGACATACTGGTGGAATGTCCCCTTCTTTTGGCTCTGTGTTAAATATAGTCTTTCCAATTCCTTAATTTTAATATTAGCACTCAATTCACGGATGGTTGAACTGGTGCTCAGTTTCCTCTGTGAAAGTGGTTTTTGTTTCCAGATAAATGTTTTACTTTACTCTTGGAGTAGGGGCAGGGTGGTTGTGGTTGGAACCTCTCAGCGTGTCTTCTCATTCTGGGGCCCCATGACCACTCTCCCATGAAAAGACTGCCCATCCGTTCACTTTTAGTGGGTCCCCTTTCTTCTGTGACTAACTTTGGAATCACATGACAGATGACTTCACTGTTAGCTCCCGTAAACCCTCTCAATTGATCAGTCAGTCAATCTCAGCCAGGACAGAGATATCGATGAAGCAGTCCAGAAGACATCTACAACCATTCTTTCGACAACTGAGTTAGTGAGAACCTGTTCCTTTGGTCCGCCCTGACATAATACAGTACCTTGGTGGTCATCAGAAGTCACAAAGGCCATTAGCAATTGTAGGTGGGCTCTCAAATGCCATAAATGGCACTAGTTGATAGAGCACTTTATTGTCTGTAAGCAGCTCCATGCCTGAGTCTGACACCTAATAAAGAGATGGAAGGGAGACTGCTGGGAACAGTGTATGTTAACCATAGGACCACATACCTCTCTTTCATAGGTTCAGGTTAAGATCAAATGTCTGTCCAGATGATATGCAGTTGCGCCTGGCATTACCTTGACCCAAACGCACTTGCCGAACATTTTTCTCCGCATTGTGCACAAGCCTCAGCGTCTGAGAATTATCAACCTGCCTTTCATGTTCTAAAACGGCAGTTAGAGTAAAAGCAATTATCTTTTACTACACACCACCTGGAGCCACATAATGCTCCATTCAGTGAGTGTGAATTCGTCAATGTCCTAGCTCAGTGCCCTGATACAGCCTAAAGGTAGGACCAAATTCACAACCAAATAATAGAGCACCTACTAGTGCATTTTTAGTGTCATTCTTGCCATGTTTAACCACATCTGGAGCGAGAGGGACTTCCCATCGCAGTGGCAAGAAAGGATCATTGCTTCAGTTCTGAAATCGGGTAAGCGCCCTCTAGAGATGGACAGTTATCGCTCGGTAAGTCTCACCAATGTTCTCTGTAACTTGCATGGATGCATTGTCAGCCAGTAACTGTGTTGGCTCCTTGAGTCTCAGGGTTCTTCTGGTTTTGTCCCAGAATGGTTTTTGCTGAGGCTATTCCACTGCTGACAATCTGGTTTACCTGATGTCTGCCATCTGAACAGCTTTTGCCTGACAACACCTGTCTTCATCAACCTGCAAAAGGCTTATGACACCACATGGTGACATCACATCCTTGCTACCTTACACGAATGAGCTCTCTGGGTCTGCTCCTAATTTTTACCCAGTGCTTCGTCACATTGCGTGCTGTGAGTTGGTATTTGCCATAGTACAATCCTCCCCCCCCCCCCCCCCCCCCCCCCCCCCCGTATCTAAGGGAATGGGTCCCACAGAGCTCTATACTGAGTGACCCTATCTTTTTATTAGCTGTCAGTGGTCTAGCAGCATCTGTGGGATCCTCAGTTCATCCTCCTTGTATGCTGACAACTTCTGCCTCTACAATTGCTCCTCTAGTATGGATGTTGTCAAACTGTGACTGCAAGGTGCCATACAAAAGGTGCTGTCATGGGCCTTCAGCCAGGACTGTGCATTTCTGATTTCTGTTGTCATTGTAATAGACGCTATCGAACTAGTCCTGTGAACAGCTTACTCAATCTTTCATCGTGGATCATGTGCCAAAAACAGATTTTCAAATGTACTACCCACATTTGCAGCTCCCCTAAGCATCTGGATTACCATCTCCTCTACCCAAACATGGCAATCAGTCTTCCACACCAGTTGCTCAGATCAGGGACTAAGATCATAATCTGCACCTGGTCCCTCCTCTCTGCACTCCAGTTTGTTTCTCTTCCGTCTCTCCTCCAGGCCCATTCATATATACCTCCGTGGTGCATCCCCTGATTACAGTGTCGTCTTGACCTATCACAAGGTCCGAAAGCCTCATACCCTCCTGAGGTCCTCCGCCATCAATTTTTCTCCATCCTTGGCGTCTCCTGAGGTTCAGAAGTAGTCTGTACTGATGGCTCAGTGGTTGCTGGTCACATGGGCTTTGCTTATATGTACAGCAGATGTACTGAACTACGTTCCTTACCTCGTGGATGTAGTGTTGCCACAGCGGAGTTGGTAGCCCCCTCCATGCTAGTGAGCATATCCATTCCTGCACTGGTGTGTTGTTTCTCGAGCAGTGTTACTATGTCCTTCCCCTGGTCATTGCTATCTAGGATTCCCTGTTTCCCTAGAACAATGTGGATGCTGAGTGACCTTCATCTGGATTCTGGGCCACATTGGGATCCTTGGAATGAGATCTCTGATTGCCTAACCAAGTTCACTACCAATAAACACTCTTCAGATCGCTATTATGGAAACAGACCTCTGATCGGTATTATGCCGTCAACTTTCAGGAATTTAGGATATGGACTGACTCACTTGACAAACTAACTACGGGTGATAAAGGAGGTCCTCCATTCATGGCTCTCACACGGATTCTAGCATCTTTTGCCAGCTCCACATCGGCCATACCTGGCTGACTCGTGGTCATTTCCGCTGTCATCATTTCCGTGTGGTGGTGGTGGTGGTGGTGGTCCACATTTTGCAGGACTGTCCTGACCTAGCTATGCTGTGGTGGACTCTTTTTTTTTAATCTCCATTACTCACTGCCCCTGATGTTGGGAGATGATGCCTCAGAGGCTCTTATTTCCCTTTTATTCATGAACAAGGCTTTTACCACATTTTTTAAGGGAAGACTACTTTGCCTTATTGGCCCACTGAGGGGTTGGAGAACACTTATGCCTCCTCTGCACAGACTGGGCTGTGGCTGTCTGGGCTTGGTGATCCAGACTGGTCCTTACACTACCTGCTCTTTTATTCTTCTTCCCCCCTCTCGTGTGGTCCGTTAGACTTTTTCACATTTTGTCTCTCTGCTTCTCTTGCCCTCTCCATGTTGCTAGTCTTTTCTAGGCATCCTCTGACTGATGTACCTCTGGTAAGTGGTGAGGGCTGGGGGATGTGTGTCCCCTTATTGCACTCTTTCAGGCACTCCTGGCTGCTCCCTATATGGAGTACCTTGCCTGCCTTTCTTACTCTGCTCCCTTTTGTTTTGTTCCTTATCTCACCTTTGTTGACCTTGGGGTTTTCTTCCCCTGCATTTTGTGCAGTAGGCTATCCCTGTTGTACAGTCATGTAGACCTGCCTGTTTGAGAAAAAAGGACTGCTGACCTGGTAGTTTGGTCCCTTTAATCAACCAACCAACTATGAAAACAGTACCATGGAGGCATGACTGTGATGTTTCACACATTATATGTGAGCTATAAGCTCCACTGATGAAGTGTGGTGCAAAGTACATGGACATGCTGAAAAGAAATCTCTTCAAATTTCTCATGTAAAAACTCTTTAACCTTTTTAAGTGTTGAAATTCTACATCTCTCTTCTTTGTATCTACATGTTTGTAGCCCTCTGCCACTAGAGGGTTCCGAATTGTAGCATGTAATGTAGCAGTGTTGGGTGAGAAGCAGTGTACTGTACTGTAATTTTGAATTTGAAGAGTTCATTCACAGGTGGAGTACCCTCTCCTTCAACATAACACTGCCAGGCTGCATGTGAATGCTGTGACAATCAGATGCCTGGTGTTCACTGTCATCGATCATCCACCATACATTCTGGACGTGGCCCCATCAGATTTTCACGTTTTTCAAAAACTTAGAGAACACTTTTGGGGACTTCACTTTGATACTTATGGAGCAGTGATGAGGTTGTGGCTCCATCGACAAAGTCAAACCTTCTATAATAACTGTACCAACAAACTGGTCTCTTGTAGAGAGAGATGTTTTTGTCGCCAGGGTGACTATGACTATGTTTAGAAACAAATATGTAGATACAAAGAATAGACGTAGAATGTTAACAATGTTTGTTTCATTTAAAAAGCCTTAATATTTTTCACATAAAATTAGAGGGGTTGCTTCAGCACCTCGTCATATGTTCTTTTTTTACGCTATGCTAGCAGACTTGGAATTAAAAAGTCCCAGGATGATGGCTGTGACTGAGAGTCATCAGCTGATTAGCTGTGTTGTCTGCTGGATGATGTACAGATATCAGTGCTGATATTGAACTTTTTCTGAGTGGAAGCAGTTATTTCAAACACATTGACTGTTTATAAGACCTCATTGAGTGACAGAAAATTGAGAGAAATGTAACCTTGCAATCGTGTCACAAATTAAAGGTAGTGACATAAGACCTAAATGGTGTATTGCTGTAGTCATATGAAATGCACCACGTGGGCTTGTGCCATTCATCAGAATGTGAACCTAATGCTTTTTAGTAGCATTGTCCAATGGATCTGACAGTATGCAGCACAGGTTTTTAAAAAAATGCATTTTCCACCAGTGCAACAGTTGTCAAAGGAAGAGCTGCTTAGGAACCGCACATCTGTTTCGTACAAATATGTTGACAAAACTGTTGATGTAAGATACAAACTGTGGGTAGAGTGCAGACCACTTGAGAACAAGAAACTACTGAACCTGCATGTTTTTGTTCTTGTGTGCTTTTTTGTAGTTCAGCTTAACAAAGGATTCACACCAAAAACTAGAAAGCTGTTTTTTTTTTCTTTTGTATGTACCTGTGAATGACTTAGTGCTTTCGCTGCTTTACAGTTATGAGGGAAAAATCTATGGAAAACCTACCGTCACTTAGCACAGAAAAAGTGTATTTTCGCCTAGGAAAAAGCTTATTTTTTAAACGGGATATCCGGGAATAATCCGGGATTTTTTTCCTTGTCCCCGTATACCGTATACACCCTGTTTTAGAATCGTGTTGATTATGATTGAGTGTAAGATGGAGTTTGCACATATGTTCTGAACTCTGTAGTGAATTCGTGCCCCTTGATAAAACTTTTAAGAGGCTGTGGCTGGCTGAGTGACGGAATTTTGAGGCTTTTACCATCGATAACATTTATCTCTTTCCAAATGATGGAGTGCCTCAGAATATAGTGTCTGCATTGGTCTCCATCCCCCCCCCCCCCTCCCCCTCTGCTCCCACCTTTCCTAACCTTGGGAGACTTCAGTGCCCATAACCCTTTTTGCGTGGAACCACAATCACTGGGTGCATTAAGTACATCGAAAAATTATTGGCAATCTTGATCTTTGTGTCTTCATTACTGGTGCCTCCATACACTTCCATGTGGCACAGGGAACTTACCCAGTCATTGATCTTTCTATTTGCAGCCCTAGTTCTGTCTCACCCATTTACTGGAGGATCCATGATGACCTCTGTGGTAGCGATCACTTCCCGGTTTTCTTCTCTCCCTCACGCCACTCCTCTGGGCACCTGTGTAGTTGGGCTCTTTACAGTGTCAACTGGGATACTTTCACCTCCACTGTCATCCTGAGATCCTCACTAAATTGGAGGTGTTGACGAGGTTGTCTAGAATGCAACAGGAGCCATTCTCCAGAATGAGATTTTCACTCTGCAGCAGTGTGTGCGCTGATGTGAAATTTCCTGGCAGATTAAAACTGTGTGCCAGACCGAGGCTCGAACTCGGGATCTTTGCCTTTCGTGGGCTAGAGCACTTGCCTGCGAAAGGCAAAGGTCCCGAGTTCAAGTCTAGGTCTGGCACACAGTTTTAATCTGCCAGGAAGCTTCACAGGAGCCATTCTGTCAGTTGACTTAGCAAACTCCTTTTCTTCGAGATCCCCCTATTGGAAGGTAGTACCCGGTGGACTTTGGAAATCGTCGAGGCCATTAGAGATCATAGGTGGGCTCTTCAACACCATAAGTGACATCAAATGAGCTTGTTATTGCCTTTAAATGGCTCCATGACTCAGTTTGCTAGAATGCTGGAAACAATGTGTTTAAACCATTGGTCCATGTACACCACCTTTGCAGGTTTGGGCAAAGATCAGACGCCTCTATGGATACCAGTCATCTGCAAAGTGTACTTGGTATTTCCTTAAATGGTGCTGTTTGCTCTGCATTATGCTTGAGCCTGTGTGTCTAAGATCTATCAATGTCCTTAAAAAATGGATTGAGTAGCTGCACTTCTTTCACTACATGCAGTCTTTCACTACATGAAGTCCTATAATGCTCAATTCAGTGAGTGGAAATTTTTTAGGGCCCTAGCTCTTTGCCTGATACAGCCCCAGGACCAGACAACATCCACAAACAAATGTTCAAATACCTGTCAGTGGATTGCCAGCATCATCTCACCAAAATGATCACACCACATCTTCTGTATCTCACATGAGGGGTCACCAGGATAGAACTTTTTGTGCCATCATGTTTTCCAAGTTAGGGTACATGCTTTCCACAGTACCTCCCATAGCTAAGAGAAAGGAGTCCCACAGTGCTCTGTAATAAGTGTCCTCTTTTTCGTGGCTGTCTATGATGTAGTGGCAGCTGTGGTGTTTTCAGTATCATACTCCTAGTATGCTGACAGTTTTTGCTTTTACTGTTGCTCCTGGATCTCAGTTTCTCTGTGGTGTATTTTATAGACATTTCTCCATGGCCCTGGTTATAGCTGTCTTCTCTTATGTCGATTGGGATTGACGTGTAGTCATATTACTCTCCTCTGCCTTCGTATTCTATAGTTAAATGCTAACTGCAGGGCGTCATTCGAAAGGTGCAGTCATGGCCCTTCACCCGCGGGTTTCAGTTCTTCCCCTTCCCACAGACTTGTAGTGCACTTTTGATGTTGTACTATTCATCCACAACCAGAAATTAAAACTCAGTGACCAATTACTCAATGTAGTGGAGACTTCCTTCTTTTTCGGGTTGGTTTTTGATGCCCAGCTGACGTGGCTTACCCATCTTTGCCAACTTCAGCAGAAGTGCTACTTATACCTTAATACATCTCAGTAACACCAGCCACAGTGCAGATTGTACTACTTCTGCAGCTTTACAAAGCCCTGATTCAATTCGATCTCGATTATGGGAGTCTGGTGTATGGTTTTGCATCACCCTCAACATTGTGGTCACTTGACCCGGTACACCACTGTGGGGTCTGACTTGCAGCAGGAGCCTTTCAAACTAGTCCTGTGAACAATGTACTTGCGGTGGCTGGGGTTCCTCCACAATGGATCAGGCTCAAGCAACAGCTATTTGATTATGCTATATGTATTTGCAGCTCTTCAAAGCATGCAATCTACTGTGTCCTTTCTCCTAGCAAGGAGATCCACCTCCCTCAACAGGGACTCAGAACTGGGGGCACAATTATAGTTACGCTACAGTGTCTCTGCTGCTCTGAACTCACTTACCAACCCCCTATCGCCTCTTGTCAGCGAACAATCAAATATGTCCCCATGGTGTGTACCCCAACGTCGTATCTGTCACGATTTATCCTTTGGATAAAAAGATTCAATTGAGATCCTTGGTGTTTCGCCACCTGTTTATGGATGTTCTCGATGCATTTCCAGGTTTGGAAGTGGAATTAAGTGACAGCTCAACATTCGATGGACTAACTGATTTTGCTCAATGGATGCACTGTCTCTATGGGTGAATTGGTGGCAGTTAAACGAACTCTTTGGTGATGCTTGTTCTTGCACTGGCAAGACGCTTCTAATCTGCAGCAAATCGCGGAGCAGCCTTCGGGCTATGTATCAGTGCCACCCTAGTAACCTGTTAATCGTGACTATCCAGGATCACCATCAAGCTGAATAGCCAGTCATCTTTGTGTGGACTCCTCTACATGCTGGAATCTCGGGGAATGAACATACCAACCGCTTGACAAAGTTGGCTACCAGGATGCCGATTTTCGAAATGAGATCCTATAACTGGATCATCGGTAGACTCTAACATTGTTAATTGTTGGGTGCTGGAGCTCAGAATGGTGTGCCCTGGACTCCCCAAATAAACTGAAGGCAATAAAGGGGACCAAGACAGTGTAGCAGTCTTCCCTTCGTGCTTCTCACAGAGAATCCTCTGTCCTCTGTTGGCTACGCATTTGCCGTACTTGGCTGACCCACAGCCATATTCTCCTAAGTGAGGACCCATCTTACTGCTGATCTGGTGCCTGCCTGATGGTAGCTCACATCCTGCTAGACTGCCCAAATTTGGCTGCTTTGTGGAGATATCTTCCTGACTCATGACCTCTTGTGCCAGCAACGGTGCCAAAGCGGCTGACCTGGTTTTATATTTCACCTGCAAAGGTGGTGTCTACTCGCCTGTGAGATAAACATATATCGTGTCTTTGGCCTCATTGACCATCTGAGGGATTGGAGGGGCACCCATTGCCTGCTCTAGCCCAGGGGTTCACTTTCTTTAATGGTTGGTCATGGTTTATGTTCCTGTTACTTGTTTTATTTGTCTGTGTTGCTCATATCTTTGGGCAACACACTGTGAGTTGTGCTGGTGAGATGATGCGTCTCCCTCCGCATGCTCTGTGGACCTCCGTAATTGTGGACAAGTGTCTCACCCACCTTACCCCTTTGTACTTGTCCTTGATTTTGTCTCTGTTGTCTTGTATCTTCCTTAGTTGGGCTTCCCAGGATTTGTCTTTTGCATCCTCCTCCTTAAGGTTATTCCTGGTTCGATACATATAGAAGGAAGGAGCTGATAACCTTGTAGTTTAGTCCCTTAAACTCCTAAAACCAACAAAGCAACCAAAGCATTTCTGAGAAACTGGTAGACCTGGATTTTTTTGGGTGATTCTGCATCTGTGTTGAGCAAATATAGTGGTTGTCCAGCAGGGTGATGCTGCATTTCTCCGTCTCCTCCACCTTCTATTTACATAATACACGTTACAGCTGTGGATTCTGTGTTGTCTGTTCTTACGGACATGTCCAAAAGAACATAAAATACACATTCATAAATATGTAAACTTGTCTATGAAGTCGCTTCTTATTTATCGTGACTACCCCATACGCAGTACATTACAGTATTTAGTTTTTCTTTTGTTCTCTGAATTAAGTGACGTTGTCAGGGGGCTCTGCGTTCTTTGTTCACAGAAAAAGTAAATGAGAAAAGAAACTAAACTGGCATTGCAGCGACACAGCTGTCAGCACCCTCACATAATACGGTGTAGTATTTTATAATGAGAATTACTTATGAAGACAAATAATTTTTAAACGGTGTAGCAATCAAATAACTGGACTGGTGCTACAAAACACTTTATTGATTACCTATTACATTACATCTTCCATGTATTGTCCTTGTCGAGCTCTTCAGTGCTCCATTTGAATTTTTCATTTGTTCAGAGAAGTACATCTACATCTACATTCATACTCCGCAAGCCACCCAACGGTGTGTGGTGGAGGGCACTTTACGTGTCACTATCATTATCTCCTTTTTCTGTTCCAGTCGCGTATGGTTCGCGGGAAGAACGACTGTCTGAAAGCCTCCGTGCGCGCTCGGATCTCTCTAATTTTACATTCGTGTTCTCCACGGGAGGTATAAATAGGGGGAAGCAGTATATTCGATACCTCATCCAGAAACGCACTCTCTCGAAACCTGGCGAGCAAGCTACACCGCGATGCAGAGCGCCTCTCTTGCAGAGTCTGCCACTTGAGTTTGCTAAACATCTCCGTAATGCTATCACGGTTACCAAATAACCCTGTGACAAAATGCGCCGCTCTTCTTTGGATCTTCTATATATCCTCCGTCAACCCGATCTGGTACGGATCCCACACTGATGAGGAATACTCAAGTATAGGTCGAACGAGTGTTTTGTAAGCCACCTCCTTTGTTGATGGACTACATTTTCTAAGGAATCTCCCAATGAATCTAAACCTGGTACCCGTCTTACCAACAATTGATGTTATATGATCATTCCATTTCAAATCGTTCCGTACGCATACTCCCAGATATTTTACATAAGTAACTGCTACCAGTGTTTGTTCCGCTATCATGTAATCATACAATAAAGGATCCTTCTTTCTATGAATTCGCAATGCATTACATTTGTCTATGTTAAGGGTCTGTTGCACTCCCTGCACCAAGTGCCTATCTGCTGCAGATCTTCTGCATTTCGCTACAATTTTCTAATGCTGCAACTTCTCTGTGTACTACAGCATCATCCGAGAAAAGCCGCATGGAACTTCAGACACTATCTACTAGGTCATTTATATATATTGTGAAAAGAAATGGTCCCATAACACTCCCCTGTGGCACGCCAGAGGTTACTTTAACGTCTGTAGACGTCTCTCCATTGATAACAACATGCTGTGTTCTGTTTGCTAAAAACTCTTCAATCCAGCCACACAGTTGGTCTGATATTCCGTAGGCTCTTACTTTATCAGGCGACAGTGCGGAACTGTATCGAACGCCTTCTGGAAGTCTAGGAAAACAGCATCTACCTGGGAGCCTGTATGTAATAATTTCTGGGTCTCATGAACAAATAAAGCGAGTTGGGTCTCTCACGATCGCTGTTTCTGGAATCCATGTTGATTCCTACAGAGTAGATTCTGGGTTTCCAAAAACAACATGATACTCGAGCAAAAACCATGTTCTAAATTTCTAAAACAGATAGACGTCAGAGATATAGGCCTATAGTTTTGCGCATCTGCTCGACGACCCTTTTTGAAGACTGGGACTACCTGTGCTCTCTTCCAATCATTTGGAACCTTCCGTTCTTCTAGAGACTTGAGATACACGGCCTGTAGAAGGGGGGCAAGTTCTTTCGCGTACTCTATGTAGAATCGAATTGATATTCTGTCAGGTCCAGTAGACTTTCCTCTGTTGAGTGATTTTAGTTGCTTTTCTATTCCTTGGACACTTATTTTGATGTCAGCCATTTTTTCATTTGTGCGAGGATTTAGAGAAGGAACTGCAGTGTGGTCTTCCTCTGTGAAACAGCTTTGGAAAAAGGTGTTTAGTATTTCAGCTCTACTCGTGTCATCCTCTGTTTCAAAGCCATCATCATCCCTTAATGTCTGGATATGCTGTTTCGAGTCACTTACTGATTTAACATAAGACCAGAACTTCCTAGGATTTTCTGTCAAGTCGGTACATAGAATTTTACTTTCGAATTCACTGAACGCTTCACGCGTAGCCCTCCTTACGCTAACTTCGACATCGTTTAGGTTCTGTTTGTCTGAGAGGTTTTGGCTGCGTTTAAACTTGCAGTGAAGCTCTCTTTGCTTCCGCAGTAGTTTCCTAACTTTGTTGTTGAACCACGGTGGGTTTTTCCCGTTCCTCACAGTTTTACTCGGCACGTACCTGTCTAAAACGCATTTTACAATTGCCTTAAACTTTTCCCATAAACACTCAACATTGTCAGTGTCTGAACAGAAATTTTCATTTTGATCTGTTAGGTAGTCTGAAATCTGCCTTCTATTACTCTTGCTAAACAGATAAACCTTTCTCCCTTTTTTTATATTCCTGTTAACTTTCATATTCAGGGATACTGCAACGGAAGTACTGGAAGTTTGCTTCTGCCAGTTTGTTGAGAACATCGATCACTTTTGCTTTCACAGCCTCCACATTTGCCAGATCTAGCCCCTTAGATGCAGTTTGACTGTAGTAAACAAAAGTGTCCCAGGGGGCCACATTGAGCAAATACAGTGGTCGGCCAGCAGGGTGATGTTGCATTTCACAATGAATGTGTTATCAGACAAGGTGGAATGGGCTGGCACACCAGATTTTTCTCTCTCTACTCATTCACCATGAATGACAGTCAGAATCTCAATGTTATAATGTTGACTGGCTGATTTTCAAGAACCCTTTTGGCATAGTCCATATCAATTCAGGCAGGCTAGGAAAAATCTTAAATTCATAGTCTCGGATGTTATTGAATTTAGCATATGTTAAAATGAAGGACTAAGTAAGGAACACACATTTTTTTGTTTTCTCCAAAAAAAAAAAGTTTCTGCTCAGAGATACAGCCCTCTAAAGCTGGCACTGCGCGTACCATTGTGAAGGTGTGAATTTTGGAAATTTTTTTAAAAATCTGTATCTCTAGAACAGTTCTAAGTTTTTTTTTTTTGAAAGATAATTGCTTTATGATTACAAAGAAAGCCTCCATGTGGACTTAACTGTCAAAGTTCTTTTACTATAGCATTCTGAACTTTTTATAATGTATGGAAAAAACTTTTTTCAAAAATGCCAATTTGTAATTTTTCCTGTTGATTAATACCATATGTTCTACATTCCCTGAAAAGGAGAGCTCCCACTTTCAGGTTGAACAGCTTTTATAAACAATTGAAATTTTAGCCATACATAAAACTTGTCATATTATCACGTAAAAGGCTCTTGAAAATCAAGAGGGCTGTGGATGTGTAATATTTCTTACTCTCGTAAAATCCTCAGCATTCTGAATCACAGCTGTCTGAAAAGATTGTTTTGTAGTGCATAAAATGTACCTCTTCACTCACAATTTTTTGACCTTCAGCTGTTGTAATTATAGTGTCTTCTTTTGTTGGCACTCTGGCAAGAACAGTACCATTGACCCACTCAGTTGGCACAAGCGACTTACTCAGTTCAAACGATTTTTAAAATGACTAAAAGCACCATCAGAAATGATGATCTTCTCTGCCCCTGTTTGCAGTTGAAGAATTTTGCGCATTGCCAGCAAAGCATGTGCTATGTCATGTCCTGTGTCATCACTTACAACTGCAACATTTGTAGTCTTGTTTTGAAAATATTTCACTCCTGTAAAAATTGAAACCTGTTCATTATTCCAATGATACCCTTGTACTTCCTGTGGAGAATTTTGGAGCAGTTCTCAGCAAAATCACAGTGAAGCACTTAACATAGTTCTTCAGCCTGTACATACCCTTTCACTTCCGCAATGTGGTGTTGGTGTTGCAATTTCCTTACATCCTTCCTCCTCTGGTGGGAGGATCCACCATTCTGTGAAATTTGTGGTGTGCTGCTTTCAGTTCAGCATATTGTGGCTAGATGTGGCCTGTATACTGATATTAGGGCGGTGCTCAGTCTCGCTGGAGATCCAGCAGATACAGATAACAGTGTTAAGAGTGGTGAAATTTTGTGAACTGTCAGACCTCATCCCTAAATTGGTGGGGAAGGTCAGCAATCTGTAATACGTTATAAACTGATCTGCATATGGGGACAGCCTTTGTCCATACCTATGAGATTTGCATGTTGACTTTTCGTCAGGGCACTGATGACCAAGATGTTGAGTGCCCCCTCAACCCTAATAAGAATAAGAATAATAGTAATAATCTCCGTGGAGGCCCGGGAAAAGAATAGGCCTCCGGTATGTTCTGCCAGTTGTAAAAGGCGATGAAAAGAACAAACCACTAATAGGGCTAACCCCCCTTTTAGTGTGATTAGTTGGTTTAGGACACAACTAAAGAAGCCTCGGACAAGTGCCATCACGGTCGGGGACGACGCTTGAACCCTATGCCCGCCCACAATGGTAACGACACTGCTAGCCAACTGGAAAATGATTTAAATCCAAATAGAGGTGTTTTGCAGGATATGCTTCCTGCAACCACCCTAGAAGGAAAACAGACAGAGGATGAGATGGTCAGATGAAGCTAATAGACACCTCATGTTCTGTTATTACCAAGCAACAAACCTAGGAACCAACACAACTGGATACAGATCACAAGTATACAGAACATTTATTACCACATACCCAGAATTAAAATTATTAACAAAATGACGACGAGCTGATCAGATCCGTGTAATAATAAAAAATAACAGGATACCCCAGTCAGAATTAGAAAACATCAAACAACAAGTACAACAAATACTGGAACAAAATAATGTGCAATCAGAAGAAGAAGAAAATACAGTAATGGACTCAAACATCCCAGAGCAAACAAACAAAGAACAACACACATCAATTAAACAATCAGAGGAAAACGAAATCTTAAGACTGCCACCAGAACAAGTACAAATAGAACACTAAGTGACACACATGTTAGATATAGAAGGAAAATTTTAGCTGACATATATAGAATACAAATACAGACATTAGACCATTCTTGCATAGACCGCCAAATAACCCACAAGTCGAACCAACAATAAAAACTATCAACACAATCACACACAACAAAATAAATGAAAACACAACTATGGAAGAGTTAAAACTACTGGTTTATATTGGAGCACTCACTACACTAAATATACACACTAGGCAGAGATCAGAACCAACCAACACACAGAAGAAACCCACAAAACCAGCATGGCAACACAGGCTACAGATCAGAAAAGAAAAACTGAGAAAAGACATTGGACAGCTAACACAATTTATATGACATCAAATGTCAGGAAAAAAAAACGAAAAAGGTTTGGTAAAATCTCACAACAAGAAGCGATAGAGCAATTAGATGAAAAGAAGCAAAAATTACAAGCATTGGCCGAACGACTTAGAAGATACAAAAAAAGTGAAAATAGAAGGAAACAAAACCAAACATTCAACACAAACCAAAAGAAATTTTACCAGACAATAGATAACACACACATTAAAATAGACAATCCACCAAACATAACAGACATGGAACACTTCTGGAGCAACATATGGTCAAACCCGGTACAACATAACAGGCATGCATGGTGGATAGAAGCAGAAACAGACACCTACAAGATGATAACACAAATGCCTGAAGTGATAATTTTGCAACATGAAATCACCCAAGCAATTAATTCTACTCACAATTGGAAAGCCCCTGGAAAAGATAAAATAGCAAATTTCTGGCTAAAGTAGTTCACCTCAACACATTCACATCTAACTAAATTATTTAACAGTTACATTGCAGACCCATACACATTCCCTGATAACACTTACACATGGAATAAATTATATGAAACCTAAAGATCAAGCAGACACAGCAAACCCAGCTAAATACCGCCCCATAACATGCCTACCAACAATATACAAAATATTAGCTTCAGTCATTACGCAGAAATTAATGACACATACAACACAGAACAAAATTATAAATGAAGAACAAAAAGGCTGTTGCAAAGGAACACGAGGATGTAAACAGCAACTGATAACAGATGCAGAGGTGACATATCAGGCTAAAACTAAACAAAGTCGCTACACTACGCGTACATTGATTACCGAAAAACTTTTGATAGTGTACCCCACTCATGGTTCTACAAATATTGGAAATATACAAAGTAGATCCCAAATTGATACAGTTCCTAAGCATACTAATGAAAAATTGGAAAACCACACTTAATATCTAAACAAATTCGAATAATATCACATCACAGCCAATACAGATTAAGCACGAAATATACCAAGGAGACTCATTAAGTCCTTTCTGGTTCTGCCTTCCTCTGAACCCACTATCCAACATGCCAAATAATACAAATTATGGATACAATATTACTGGAACATACCCACACAAAATCACACATTTGCTATACATGGATGATCTAAAACTACTGGCAGCAACGAATCAACAACTCAACCAATTACTAAAGATAACAGAAGTATTCAGCAATGATATAAATATGGCTTTTGGAACAGACAAATGTAAGAAAAATAGCATAGTCAAGGGAACACACACTAAACAAGATGATTACATATTGGATAACCACAGCGACTGCATAGAAGCGATGGAAAAAACAAATGCCTATAAATATCTAGGATACAGACAAAAAATAGGAATAGATAATACAAATATTAAAGAAGAACTAAAAGAAAATATAGACAAAGACTAACAAAATACTGCAAACAGAATTGGCAGCAAGAAACAAAACAAAACAAAAGCTATAAATACTTATGCTATACCAATATTGACCTACTCATTTGGAGTAGTGAAATGGAGTAACACAGACCTAGAAGCACTCAATACACTTACATGATTACAATGCCACAAATATAGAATACATCACATACATTCCTCAACAGAAAGATTCACATTAAGCAGAAAGGAAGGAGGAAGGGGATTTATCGACATAAAAAACCTACAGTATGGACAGGTAGACAATTTAAGAAAATTCTTTCTAGAAGAGCAGAAACTAGCAACATACACAAAGCAATCACTCATATAAATACATCGGTTACACCACTGCAATTTCATAACCACTTCTACAACCCATTAGACCACATAACATCAACAGATACGAAGAAAGTAAATTGGAAAAAGAAAACACTACATGGTAAGCACCCGTATCATCTAACACAGCCACACATCGATCAAGAAGCATCCAACACATGGCTAAGAAAAGGCGATATATACAGCGAGATAGAAGGATTCATGATTGCAATACAGGATCAAACAATAAACACCAGATATTACAGCAAGCATATTATTAAATATCCCAATACCACAACAGATAAATGCAGACTTTGCAAACAACAAATAGAAACAGTAGATCACATCACAAGCGGATGTACAATACTAGCAAATACAGAATACCCCAGAAGACATGACAATGTAGCAAAAATAATACATCAACAGCTTGCCTTACAACATAAACTTATAAAACAACACTTTCCCACATACAAGTATGCACCACAAAATGTACTGGAGAATGACGAATACAAATTATACTGGAACAGAACCATTATAACAGATAAAACACCACCACATAACTGACCTGACATCTTACTCACCAATAAAAAGAAGAAATTAACACAACTAATCGAAATATCCATACCCAATACAACAAATATACAAAAGAAAACAGGAGAAAAAATTGAAAAATACATCCAGCTGGCTGAGGAAGTCAAGGATATGTGGCATCAGGATAAAGTTGACATTATACCAATTACACTGTCAACTACAGGAGTCATACCACACAATATCCACCAGTACATCAATGCAATACAGCTACACCCAAACTTATATGTACAACCACAGAAATCCGTAATTATTGATACATGTTCAATTACGCGAAAGTTCCTAAATGCAATATAACATATACCGTACAGTTAAAAGGAAGTCAGGCTTGATCAAGGTCCGCGTCAATTTCTACTCCTGACCAGACATAATGTCTGATATAAGAAAGAAATAGTAATAATAATATCTTCAGATGCTGGTTTGTTACTGCTTTCACTGACTGTTTACAAAGTTCACAAATGAAACTGTCGAAGGCAACAGTTTTCTTAATTAGTTATTTTTCATCGCATGTTAAAAGTGTAACTTCTGCAGAGTTACCTGCTACGTCTTTCAGGCCGAGTGTGTGTAAAGGCAGTCCTATCTTTCCAGGGTAGTCACCACATTCTTCAAACAAAGAAGTCTTGCTTTACATTGCAGACTACTAATGACTTGACACACACCCAGCCAAGGTGTCATATGTCACGTGCTGCAGTAAGTTCTTTAAAGTTACCGCACAGTTCAAAAATCAAGCAGTACGCACATAAACAGACATCTCTAGGTGGGTGTGAAACTACCCACTTTGGTTGTAGTGCATAAAACGTACCTCTTCACTTCACAATTTTTTGACCTTAAACTGTTACGGTTATAGTGTCTTCTTTTGTTGGCACTCTGGCAAAGAACAATACCATTTACCTTCCAGATAAAATGACTGCACTATTTGAACTTGAGCTTGTTCTACATTAATGATCATAATAGGTATCTGGTCTTCCAAAGACACCTTTTACACACCTCACATTTATTGATTTGTCTACCATGTACTTTGACACTGATAAAATGTGGTTCAAAATTCTTTTCTAGTAGTTAAAACTTGTGCCTTTTGCTGTATGATGCACAGTATTCAACAGTTGAATTGATATTTGTGAAAAATTCCTAAGAGAGTGGTCAGTTTTGCTGTAGTGTATTCATCCCTAGCTTTAGTAATTTCTCTGTGCTTTCTTGATGCATAGAGCTTATGACTCAACTTCACTGACCACGATTTCTTAACAGGACATACACCAACCTCTGTAGTTGATTTATTCAGGGTACTTAATTCTTCCTCTGTTGATGCAAAATTTGCATCTTCTATTCCATGGGAAGCTTCACCTTGTTCAGATACTATCATTGTTCTTATTCTGCCTAAACACTTTCAACACACAAATTTGTCACTGACAACATCTTTACTTGTTCAGAGTCTTCAAATGAGAACACTTATTCCCAACCTGAACAAAGTCTTTTTTTTTTTTTTTCTTTTTGCTTATACATCACTCTTCTATGGATATACAAATAGTCAAAACACTTGACTCTCCTTATAGTACAGTCAAAAGACATTGCACAGTCCTTTTCACAAAGCACACTGCAACTGCATCGTGTCAACTGACACCAAATTCCTCACGAAAACACAGAACTCTCTGGATGATTTCAGATTTCTTAGAAGCCTCTTAACTAAACAAATTAGCAATGAAGAACTATATTACAGAAACCTGAAATGAACAACCACAACAAAGAAACGAAGCATAAGAAATAACTGCAACAAAGAAAGTGGAAAGAAAGAACTGCAACAGAAATAAACATTGTAACAAAGAAACAAAGAAATTACCAATACCAGAGAAGTAAAGTTGCTACTCACCTTACAGCAGAGATGCTGAGTTGCAATAGGCACAACAAAGAGATTCGCACAATTTCAGCTTTAGGCCATTAAGGCCTTTGTCACACACACACACACACACACACACACACACCTGTGAGGCTGCTGGTGTGTGTGTGTGTGTGTGTGTGTGTGTGTGTGTGTGTGTGTGTGTGACAAAGGCCTTCATGGCTGAAAGCTATAATTGTGTGAATCTTTTTGTTGTGCCTATTGCGACTCAGCATCTCCGCTTTATGGTGAGTAGCAATTTTCCTTCTCTGGTATTGTTACATTCCATCCTGGATTTTCCATTGTTTAATTTTAACAATGAAATTAGTAAGAAGCAACTTCCGTGAAGACCTACATTACCCATGAAAGTTAAAAAAAATGATTTTTAAAATAAAACCTGTCCAACTTAAAGGTGGAAGCTCTCCTTTACAGAGACCACTTGCCTGAAGTGATACGGATTATGCCTCTCAGAACCATAGGTAAAGAAACTGCAATTATTCTGTTGCAGTTTTCCCTAGTTTCACAACAAAATTGAGGTTAACGTGTTGCCCCATCTGAACTCTTTGCATTTTCCACCCAGACACTAGCACCAAAATATCAGCACACATTTGCTACAGCGAGACTCAATAATGTTAACTTGGACCCCTCAAGCCCAGGACGGGGAGCATCAACTGACACAACCATCTTCAAACTTGCCACGGTGCACTTGCTGTTGGCGGGTAGCAGCACCAATCCACTTATTTGCCACACCTCGTAGTATAATAAATAGGGGTGATGTGGGACTTTCAAACAGAAAGCTTTAGATTCTTACAGTAATATAAACACTTGATTTCAAGGAAAATATTGAGTGTGATATAGGCAAGTCCAAGGTAGAACAAACACACAACGGAATTGGTTTAGATAATTACAGTACTGTAGTTAAAGCATATAGCAGTGGGTAGAAATATAAATAAGAATTAAATATAGCAACTCAACCTGTATTTGTTTTGTAGAACACATTCATAAGGTCAGCTACTTTGTCCAAGTTCTTGTGTATGCCCATTTTCCAGGCAGTGCCTCTCTTTTATGATTTTCTTTTATTAACTGTCCAGCAATGCACACCAGCAAAAATAAATGAAAAGATATCAATTATTTTCTACACCTTTCATTTCTTCTTAACGACCCCACCAACCTGATATCCAAAACCACCAGGATACCACAAGAACTATTTGTTTAGCTTAAAAATGTTGAATGATTGTAACTCCTGTCAGAAACTACTGCTCTATCCTGAATTATACCTGCCAACCTCTACAAGGGTAATGATTTAGTAGTATTGTATTGTGAGATCAAATATAGGCCACCTGCTATTCTCTTCATCCCACACCCAGTAGCATTCGTTGTCTGGTCAATATTTTGTTCAGACCTGTTCTAGACACCAAGCAACATGGCCAAGTGGTTAGCGCACTGGACTCACATTTAGGAGGATCAAATGGCGGGATGGTTCTTTTGAAAGAGCTTGGTCGATTTCCTTCTCCATCCTTCCTTAATCCGATGGGATTGATGATCTTGCCCCTCACCCAAATCAACCAACCAACTCTTCTTGACCCATTTTGAATCCCCATGGTTCATTTGAAATTTCACCCACTGCTAAATTTGTTACATGTTCCCTTCTATCAGTGCTAAATCTAGTTCCATATTTCCTGTGAGAGGTTTCCCATCTGGAGTGTCAGTTTACATGTTACTGCTGCAGCTTTTTATGTTAACATCATGATCAGTAAAATGTTGAGGACAAACGGGCACAGTCGAGGAGTCTTACTTATATCTGACAGAAGTTTTGGCAGAGCATGCACAAAAACACTTGAGCCATAATCTAGTAGCAGCTTCATTGCCTCAGTTGTTTCCTTTGTTCAGCACTAATCCAGGAATTTGCTCTAGAATGCTTGGTTGGTGGCTTGTACACTCCTTGGTATCAACATTTTGTGAATGGTACCATTGGTTTACCTCCTTTTTGTCTCTTCCAGGCTACTACTTTAAGCTCTCCCAATTCTTTACTTTTATTTATCATTTCTTTCTTTCTTTCTTTCTTTCTTTCTTTCTTTTTTTTTAAATCAGTTTTCTTTTCTTTACAGCTCATTCTGATCTGTCGTTACAGTTGAATGTCTTGCCATTGGCTGTCGTTTCTTTCTTTTTTTTGTTTTTCAAATGGTTTCTGTATTCGGAATTCATTGCTGACTTTTTAAACACTTAACTGATTGTCTTCTACCCATTTCTCTGTTATGTGAGATAAACAGACACAGGTGTTAAAATCTAGCCTCTGTGCAACCTTATCATTTTTGTCTGTTTACTGCTGCATGGTAAGCTGATTTTTTTTCTGCTTACATTTGATCGTACTTTGATTTTGGAGACACACAGGGCCCTGATTTTGGAGAGACACAGTGTTTGTGATTGTCATTTGTTGCACAACTATTTCCTATTAATATATCTGGCAACACATTTGAAAATTAAACTTTTACTGTAGACTTTTCATTGTAAATATTGTAGTCTATGTTGATATTGGCATATGGCAGACTGCCATACTTAAAGAACATTTTTCTACACTTTGTTTCAGATTGATTTTCATCGGTGAATGTGAAGGGCGCAGAGCACATCCAGATTGGAAAATGGCTGCCCTTTCAACGGAGTCTGTTAAAATAGAAGCAATGGAAGAGCATCAGGAAATGTTAACAATGAAGAAAATACTACACGAAGAATATGTTCGGTGGTCAGAAGCCAACAGTGGTCATATAAAACTTGTTTCTCAAATTGTTAATGATGGACAAATCTGCTTAGAATTCTCCGTTGGTAATAGTGGGACATTTACCTTGGTTTGTCCATCAGACTATCCTAATCATGAAGACAGTTTTTTCATTGAGAGATCAACACTCCATGGTACATGGTGTGTTGCTCTTAATGAATATATAGTTGATTCTGACTGTTGTCCATCTCTGAAGACTGTGCTGGACAAGGCACTTAGACTGTATCTCAAAGATGAACAGAGTAGTATGTGCAGTAGTTCTGATGACTCTGCAGAAGATGAAGAGATACCTATGGAAGAAGATGAAAGCTATGATGCAGATATCATTATCGAAGAGAAGAAGAAACGATGGCGAAAAAAAGAAGCATCTTTAAGAGCTGTCGACAATAATCCAAAAGCATCTGACATGTTTCAGAACACTTCTAAGGATCATCCTGAACAAGTCTTCAGCAGCTCTGCAGCATCAGGAATCCTGACAAATGATTTGGTTAACATTATGATGTCAGCAAAACGCAGTGGCATAGCAGCAGAACCAGTTGATGACAATATATATCAGTGGTATGTTTATCTGTCATCATTCACTCCTGGAGGCCCTTTGGCCCAAGATTTGAATCAGATTAAGGAGCATTTTGGATATAAGTACATACAGCTGCAGCTTGATTTTACAATGGATCTATATCCATTTTATCCACCAGTTGTTAAAGTTATACGACCTCGTCTTGTGGGCTCCACCATAAACTCTGTTGCAACATTGGATCTGCTGAAATTGTCCAACTGGAATCCAGCCCGGGATATGAAATCAGTTTTGGAAGAAATCAAGGACTATCTTGATAAGAACAGCAGACTCAATATTAAAACAAAACGAAATGACAGACTTAGGTTCCCCCAGGGAGCTTATTTAGACATTGAAAATCATTTAATGCGCCTAACATTTGTAAGTGAAGTTCCATTAGCTAATACAAAGGCTGCTGATAGTTCTGGTTGGACTGCAAAAGTTCCATGTACTAGTGAAAGTGAAATTCCAGTTGTTGCAGGAAAGAAGAAAGATTACAAAAAGACGTGGTTTCCACGTGGTACTGGATACAGTTCATCTACACAGTCTGGTTGGGATGTGAAAGCATACCTTGCAGCTCAAAAGGAAAAGGATCATCAGATAGAACTAGTTCTCAGAGGAATTCTACGTGAGATTGAAAAAGTTTGTGGGATATCGAAAGGTAGATCTTCATTCCTAGTGTACAACAGTGTTTCATTTCCAACATCTAGCTCATTTGCAAAGTTTGAGACTTCAGGCACTGAAGTTGGAGGTTCTAGTGCAGCTGTTGGAAGTGCAATTGCGAATAATGAAACACCGTGCGGAGATATTGAAATGCCTTTAGAGAATTTGAGTGAGAGTGAAAATGTTGAATTATCAGAAGTCTCATCAGATGACGAAAAGTGGGCTATTGATGGTGTTGAAGAGCTGTGCAGTGTCTTGGCTGATTCTAGTTTGCTACCATTTTTGGAATCCAAATTAAAAGTAACATCATTTCTTGATATCTGTCAACATACTTCAGTCTATCAGCGTGTTGTTGACATTATAAACACTATTGCCACGCAGCCCAAGTTGGTTCCACTCTTATGGCATTTACCTGGCCGGGCTAATTCCATGTATGATTTGATCAGCCAGCTAGAGAAGGAAGCAGAATCAATTGTGTCAAAACTGAAAAAAACTGCTGAGAATGGAACTGCAGGGAATCTGAAAAAGTTTGAGAGAGGAAGGGGAAGGAAATGTACACTGTTTAATGACTGGGCAGGTCACGATTTGTCTCTTGGCATGTATGAGCCACAATTATCGGGGAGAACAGATTCTGATGATGAAATATTTTCAGAAAGTAAAAAACCCATCAATGAGCACACTTTCGCTAATGAATTTTGTCGCATGAGCCAAGCTGTTAAAGAAGCGCTTCAGAATTGTGGGCTGCTAGACAAATCAGCATCAACCAGTGAAGAGGGTGAAACTTCAGAAGGAAGACGCATTGGTATAAACACCCTTGATGTTGCACGGGCATACAAGGATGCCTTGAAAGACCTGCAGTTTCTTAGTTGTGACATTGACGGTGAGTGGATTCCTTTCAGCACAAATGGAAATGTAATAGTTTTACAGCACATATCAATTCCATCTTGAAGTTTCCAGGGTATAGACATATACTTTGTCAAAATTTGGTTCATATAGAAACTAATTAGTAAATTTTGGGCTATTTATATTTGATTGTAAAGTGATTGATTTTACAGTTAGTTTCTTTGTGTTGTCATTACATTCAGTTTCAAATGTGAACTGCATGCCAAACATCTTGTACCCAGAATGATCTACAGACACACAGTTACACTGGACCATTTGCCACTCTTTGCCATTGATTAAAATTTTACTCAATTGGGGGGGGGGGGGGGGGGCAGAGTACCAAATTTTATTGAGTGGATAGAAGAGTCCAGGTATAGAGACAACCTCATGAATCCATGTACTATGGATCCTGCATGTCAGTGTGGAGGGTCTGTAATGATGTGGGGCATGTGCCGTTGGTGTGATATGGCACCCCTGATGTGTCTAGATAAGAGTCTGAGAGGTGACACATACGTAAGCATCCTGTCTGATCACTTGCATCCATTCATGCCCATTGTGCATTCCGATGGACTTGTGCAGTTCCAGCAGGACAATGCAACTCCCCACACCTACGGAATTTGCTACAGAGTGGGTTCAGGAACACATCTCAGTTTAAACTCTTGCACTGGCTGCCAAACTCCCCAGATATGAACATTATTGAGCATATCTGGGATTCCTTGCAACATGGTGTTCAGAAGAGATCTCCATCCCCTTGTACTCTTACAGATTTACGGACAGTCTTGCAAAATTCATGGTGTCTTTCCCCTCCAGCGCTACTTCAAATATTAGTAGTCTATGCCACATTGTGTTGTCGCATTTCTGCTTGCTCACAGGGACCCTAAATGATATTAGGTAGGTGTATCAGCTTATTTGGCTCCTCAGTGTAAATAGAACATAACAGGACTTCCTTCTGTACCTGTAGGCTGCATGCCTGTGAAATACCTTGACGTGTGGCCGCATTTAGACTGTTCTCCACTGATATCAGACATCACACACACACACACACACACACACACACACACACACACACTGCTCTCATTGGTAAAGAAACCACCATTGACCCAGATGATTCCTTGCCCTACCCCTCTGTGCGTTGTAGTGTATGGTAAATGGAAAATGCCAAAGTGATTTGTGTGTGTTTAGTTGGTTCTATCTGGGTTGTCAGTGCCCTCTGAAACAGAATTGTGCAGTTCTGTTGTATTCTGCTCAGAATACCTATGAACCATAATTTGTACGTAGCTGTCATGAGTTGTTGACCATCAGTAACTACTATGAGACGGATCTTCACTGTCTTCTTTCTCACAGTAGTGATTGAATGTTGAGTGGATGTCACTCTGGCCTACAATTTCCCATGCTAACAAATCATCTTGCTGTAAAGTGAGTACCTTCATATAAGCATGAAATGACTCTTTAAAGCATGTTTACAGGCTGAACAGTATACACACACACACATACACTGCGTCTTCGTGTTCTCAGTTGGGAGATACTGCTCATTCTACTTGAATGGACTGCACTGACAATGTATGTTGATTTTCCCCCGTGTTACTCATGTGGGTGTGTGTAGTGATGTGTTGTGAAAATAATATTGAGTAGTAGTGGGGGGGGGGGGGAGGGGGGAAGAGGAGAGGCTGCTAAATAATGGGGGTGGTACCATGGGCATCACTACATGGGGCAGGGGGGGGGGGGGGGGAAGATTGTGTCAACCGTGCCTGCACCCCTAATAATTTTTGAAAAGCATTTTCAGTATTTTGAACCTTAGTAGATGAAAAGATACTCTGTTGAAAAAATATATGGAAGATTAACTAATTGCACATACTACACGCTCGTATGCATTAAGAGTTAGTGGTTTGCAGCATTTATTAACAAGCCTATTAATCATATGTGCTACTAATCCTCATTGAAAAGACTATATTCTGAGTTTGAAGTAATTAAGTTTACACTACTATGAGTGGTGATGAAGTGGGATAGGTAAGTGTGAATGTGCTGGGTTTTTCTGCGAGTTTGTAGATGACATGCGGCTAACAATCAAATGTCATATGCCTCACCTCGCACCCCCACCCTGCATCGCCTCACACCCCCGCCCTGCCTGCCTCCCTCACCTCGCACCCCCGCCCTGCCTGCCTCCCTCACCTCGCACCCCCGCCCTGCCTGCCTCCCTCACCTCGCACCCCCGCCCTGCCTGCCTCCCTCACCTCGCACCCCCGCCCTGCCTGCCTCCCTCACCTCGCACCCCCGCCCTGCCTGCCTCCCTCACCTCGCACCCCCGCCCTGCCTGCCTCCCTCACCTCGCACCCCCGCCCTGCCTGCCTCCCTCACCTCGCACCCCCGCCCTGCCTGCCTCCCTCACCTCGCACCCCCGCCCTGCCTGCCTCCCTCACCTCGCACCCCCGCCCTGCCTGCCTCCCTCACCTCGCACCCCCGCCCTGCCTGCCTCCCTCACCTCGCACCCCCGCCCTGCCTGCCTCCCTCACCTCGCACCCCCGCCCTGCCTGCCTCCCTCACCTCGCACCCCCGCCCTGCCTGCCTCCCTCCCCCGCCCTGCCAGCCTCCCTCCCCCGCCCTGCCAGCCTCCCTCCCCCGCCCTGCCAGCCTCCCTCCCCCGCCCTGCCAGCCTCCCTCCCCCGCCCTGCCAGCCTCCCTCCCCCGCCCTGCCAGCCTCCCTCCCCCGCCCTGCCAGCCTCCCTCCCCCGCCCTGCCAGCCTCCCTCCCCCGCCCTGCCAGCCTCCCTCCCCCGCCCTGCCAGCCTCCCTCCCCCGCCCTGCCAGCCTCCCTCCCCCGCCCTGCCAGCCTCCCTCCCCCGCCCTGCCAGCCTCCCTCCCCCGCCCTGCCAGCCTCCCTCCCCCGCCCTGCCAGCCTCCCTCCCCCGCCCTGCCAGCCTCCCTCCCCCGCCCTGCCAGCCTCCCTCCCCCGCCCTGCCAGCCTCCCTCCCCCGCCCTGCCAGCCTCCCTCCCCCGCCCTGCCAGCCTCCCTCCCCCGCCCTGCCAGCCTCCCTCCCCCGCCCTGCCAGCCTCCCTCCCCCGCCCTGCCAGCCTCCCTCCCCCGCCCTGCCAGCCTCCCTCCCCCGCCCTGCCAGCCTCCCTCCCCCGCCCTGCCAGCCTCCCTCCCCCGCCCTGCCAGCCTCCCTCCCCCGCCCTGCCAGCCTCCCTCCCCCGCCCTGCCAGCCTCCCTCCCCCGCCCTGCCAGCCTCCCTCCCCCGCCCTGCCAGCCTCCCTCCCCCGCCCTGCCAGCCTCCCTCCCCCGCCCTGCCAGCCTCCCTCCCCCGCCCTGCCAGCCTCCCTCCCCCGCCCTGCCAGCCTCCCTCCCCCGCCCTGCCAGCCTCCCTCCCCCGCCCTGCCAGCCTCCCTCCCCCGCCCTGCCAGCCTCCCTCCCCCGCCCTGCCAGCCTCCCTCCCCCGCCCTGCCAGCCTCCCTCCCCCGCCCTGCCAGCCTCCCTCCCCCGCCCTGCCTGCCTCCCTCCCCCGCCCTGCCTGCCTCCCTCCCCCGCCCTGCCTGCCTCCCTCCCCCGCCCTGCCAGCCTCCCTCCCCCGCCCTGCCAGCCTCCCTCCCCCGCCCTGCCAGCCTCCCTCCCCCGCCCTGCCAGCCTCCCTCCCCCGCCCTGCCAGCCTCCCTCCCCCGCCCTGCCAGCCTCCCTCCCCCGCCCTGCCAGCCTCCCTCCCCCGCCCTGCCAGCCTCCCTCCCCCGCCCTGCCAGCCTCCCTCCCCCGCCCTGCCAGCCTCCCTCCCCCGCCCTGCCAGCCTCCCTCCCCCGCCCTGCCAGCCTCCCTCCCCCGCCCTGCCAGCCTCCCTCCCCCGCCCTGCCAGCCTCCCTCCCCCGCCCTGCCAGCCTCCCTCCCCCGCCCTGCCAGCCTCCCTCCCCCGCCCTGCCAGCCTCCCTCCCCCGCCCTGCCAGCCTCCCTCCCCCGCCCTGCCAGCCTCCCTCCCCCGCCCTGCCAGCCTCCCTCCCCCGCCCTGCCAGCCTCCCTCCCCCGCCCTGCCAGCCTCCCTCCCCCGCCCTGCCAGCCTCCCTCCCCCGCCCTGCCAGCCTCCCTCCCCCGCCCTGCCAGCCTCCCTCCCCCGCCCTGCCAGCCTCCCTCCCCCGCCCTGCCAGCCTCCCTCCCCCGCCCTGCCAGCCTCCCTCCCCCGCCCTGCCAGCCTCCCTCCCCCGCCCTGCCAGCCTCCCTCCCCCGCCCTGCCAGCCTCCCTCCCCCGCCCTGCCAGCCTCCCTCCCCCGCCCTGCCAGCCTCCCCCCCTCCCCCGCCCTGCCAGCCTCCCCCCCTCCCCCGCCCTGCCAGCCTCCCCCCCTCCCCCGCCCTGCCAGCCTCCCCCCCTCCCCCGCCCTGCCAGCCTCCCCCCCTCCCCCGCCCTGCCAGCCTCCCTCCCCCGCCCTGCCAGCCTCCCTCCCCCGCCCTGCCAGCCTCCCTCCCCCGCCCTGCCAGCCTCCCTCCCCCGCCCTGCCAGCCTCCCTCCCCCGCCCTGCCAGCCTCCCTCCCCCGCCCTGCCAGCCTCCCTCCCCCGCCCTGCCAGCCTCCCTCCCCCGCCCTGCCAGCCTCCCTCCCCCGCCCTGCCAGCCTCCCTCCCCCGCCCTGCCAGCCTCCCTCCCCCGCCCTGCCAGCCTCCCTCCCCCGCCCTGCCAGCCTCCCTCCCCCGCCCTGCCAGCCTCCCTCCCCCGCCCTGCCAGCCTCCCTCCCCCGCCCTGCCAGCCTCCCTCCCCCGCCCTGCCAGCCTCCCCCCCTCCCCCGCCCTGCCAGCCTCCCCCCCTCCCCCGCCCTGCCAGCCTCCCCCCCTCCCCCGCCCTGCCAGCCTCCCCCCCTCCCCCGCCCTGCCACCCTCCCCCCCTCCCCCGCCCTGCCAGCCTCCCCCCCTCCCCCGCCCTGCCAGCCTCCCCCCCTCCCCCGCCCTGCCAGCCTCCCCCCCTCCCCCGCCCTGCCAGCCTCCCCCCCTCCCTCGCCCTGCCAGCCTCCCCCCCTCCCTCGCCCTGCCAGCCTCCCCCCCCTCCCTCGCCCTGCCAGCCTCCCTCCCTCCCTCCCTCCCTCCCTCCCTCCCTCCCTCCCTCGCCCTGCCTGCCTGCCTGCCTGCCTGCCTCCCTCCCTCCCTCCCTCCCTCCCTCCCTCGCCCTGCCTGCCTGCCTGCCTGCCTGCCTCCCTCCCTCCCTCCCTCCCTCCCTCCCTCCCTCGCCCTGCCTGCCTGCCTGCCTGCCTGCCTCCCTCCCTCCCTCGCCCTGCCTGCCTCCCTCCCTCCCTCCCTCACCTCGCGCCCCACCCCCCATCGCCCTGCCTGCCTCCCTCCCTCACTTCCTCCCTCACCTCGCGCCCCAGCCTCCCTCGCCCTGCCTGCCTCCCTCCCTCACTTCCTCCCTCACCTCGCGCCCCAGCCTCCCTCGCCCTGCCAGCCTCCCTCCCTCGCCCTGCCAGCCTCCCTCCCTCCCTTCCTCCCTCCCTCGCCCTGCCAGCCTCACTCCCTCCCTTCCTCCCTCCCTCGCCCTGCCAGCCTCACTCCCTCCCTTCCTCCCTCCCTCGCCCTGCCAGCCTGCCTCACTCCCTCGCCCTGCCTGCCAGCCTCCCTCCCTCGCCCTGCCTGCCTGCCTGCCTCCCTCCCTCCCTCGCCCTGCCTGCCAGCCTCCCTCCCTCGCCCTGCCTGCCTGCCTGCCTCCCTCCCTCCCTCGCCCTGCCTGCCTGCCTGCCTGCCTCCCTCCCCCCCCCCCCCTCGCCCTGCGTTGGTAGTTGATTAGGCTATTTTCAGTCTCCTGTTAGTAGCACCAAAGTTAGTGTCAGTCCCTAGAAAATGACGCAGGAACTGAAAATGAGGGTAACAAAGCAAAAGTTGAAATACCTAACTCCATTTTCAAATGTTCCTTAGCAGAGGAAAACCTAGGAGAATTGCCACAATTTAATCCTTGTACCTGTGAAAAGATGAATGAAATAATTATTAGTGTCACTGGTGTTCAGAAACAGCTGAAATTGTTAAAACTTGTTATCTGTCAGAACAGGGGCTAACTCAGCTGCAAATTCAGTGTAGAATCTAACTATAATCTATCATAGATTTCTTGAACAAAAAACTGTGCCAAGTTCTTGGAAAAAGGCACAGGTCACGTGTGTACAAGAAGGCTAGTAGAAGTGATACACAAAAGTATTGTCCAATATCCTTGATTTCGACTAGTAGAATCTTAGAATATATTCTGAGCTCAAACATAATGAGGCATCTCGAACAAAATGACCACCTCAATGCCAACTAGCATGGTTTTCAAAAACATCAGTCCTATGAAACACAACTCGCATGTTCCACTTGACACCCTGAGAGCTTTGGATCAAGACAACCAGGTAGATGCAGTGTTTCTTGATTTCTGAAAAGCATTTGACTCTGTACCGCACCTTTGCTTATCGTCAAAAGTACAACCATATGGAGTATTGAGAGAAATTAGAGACTTCATTGAGAACGTTTTGGTAGGGAGGACACAGCATGTTGTTTTGGGTGGAGAGTCATTGTTAGATGCAAAAGTAGATTGGGTGTTTCCCAGGTGAGTGTGTTGGGACCCTTGCTGTTAATGCTGTATATTAATGATCTTTTAGACAATATTAATAGTAAAATCAGCCTTTTTGCAAATGATGCAGTTATCTATAATGAAGTACTATGTGAGAGAACCTTCATAAATACTCAGTGAGATCATGATAAGATTTAAACGTAGTGCAGAGATTAGCAACTTGCTTTAAATGTTCAGAAATGTAAAATTGTGCACTTTACAAAATGAAGAAGTGTATTATCCTAAGACTATAATGTCAGTGAGTCACTGTTTGAATCAGCCAACTTATACAAATACCTGGATGTAATACTTTGAACTTCTGAGATCATTCCATTTCATATCCTTACAGTCATGGGTAAAGTAGGTTGCAGGCTTTGGTTTATTTGTAGAATACGGAGGAAGTGCAATCAGTCTCCTAAAAACATTGCTTACAAATGGTCGCAGGAATATTTTTATCCAGTGGAGGGTTTATTTAATCTAGTGTTACAGTTGATTGAGGCCAGAAAAATTATGAGAGCGGACAATGTGTTGTAAGGATAACATGCATTTGCACAGTTCAGAAAAGCTGGTGGTGGGGGGAAAATCCAGGTGGATTTGATAGTGAAGCAACCATTGAAATAGTGTGTTTGGTTCTGCTGCATGTTTGACAGTGGATGGTCTACTATGCTCTTCACCAGAGTTTGGCAGTGGCTGTTCATCCTGATAGATGGTTGGTAGTCATACCAATATAAAAAGCCATGCAATGACTGCACCAGAGCTGGTAAATGATGTTGCTTCTTTCACAGGTGGCCTGGTCCCTGAAGGGGTGGGATAACTATGTGACAGTGCTGGTTGGGTGGATTGGGGAGGTTTTGCATCTGGGTCTTTCACTGGGATCTGATCCTTGTGGGAAGGGGTTGGGTTTGAGTGTGGCATAGTGATGGACTAGGATGTTGTGGAGGTTGGGTGGGCAGTGGAAAACCACTGTAGAAGGGGTGGAATTATCTCTGATAAGACAGCCTTTATTTTAGGGCATGATGTGAAGCAGTCAAAGCCTTGGTGAAGGATGTGGTTCAGTTGTTAGTCAAATGTGGTACTGGGTGACACAAGGGACTCTTCCTATGTGGCTGGTTCTTGGGGTTGGGTGGGGGGGGGGGGGGTGGAAGTATTGGGGGTGTGAGAGGAAGTGGCACAGACCCATTTGCAGACTGGTTCTGGAGGATAGTGCTTGTTTGCGAATGCCTTGATGATGAGACCCTCAGCATATTGAGAAGGGAATTTTTGTCACTGCAGATACACTGTCCCCAGGGTATGGGATGGATTTTTTGGCATGTAAGGAATGACAGCTGTCAAAATGCAGATACTGTTGGTGGTCGGTGTGTTTAATATGGAGAGGTGTGGATGGATCCATTAGAGATAAGGTGGCAAGCTGAGTTGATAACAACATTAAGTGGATGTGAGAGAAAGTGTTGAGGTTGTGAAGGAAAGAAGATAATGTGTCTTGGCCCTGAGTCCAGATTGTGAAGATATAATCAATGAACTTGAACCAAACTAGGGGTTTGGTGTTTTGGGAGACTAGGAATTTAAACACTGATTACTGTAAATGATGTAGACAACAGCTACTCAGTTTTTTCACAGTGCTTTACTTTTACTGTTAACAACCCCCCAATATTACAGTGTTATATGGCCAGTTCACTATTGGTCAACTTTTGATAAGCCTCATTAATAGCTTGCAGGCAAACATCAACATACTGCTACAATAGTTTGTTGTTAAAGATCTATAAGCAATAAATACATAACCATGCAGTTCACAGTTCTTGCAGAGTAATAAGGTACATGTGACACTATTTCTCAAATAAATTGGACAGACACTGTCAATGTTCTAACATACAGCCCGTCTGAAAATCGGCCGTGGAATGATTGACTCAGTACCAAAAATCGGGCCTTTGTATATCCTCTCAATATGAGGTAAACTATACATTGTAATTTCTGTAAATTAAACATTGAATAATTAAAATATAACTCATTCAATTAACTGTATACATCAAAACATTTCTCCCTTTTAACAGTTTCTTCTACCACAAAGGTTAGGCTGTATTATTTGTTAAAATAATGAAATTAACAGATATAGTTATGCAAACAATACTTTTGACCGACCTGATAATTATTTTGTAATTATTTATGGCCTATTTTCACTAATATGTTTTCAAATAGAGCTAAATAAATACTTTAATAATCCTAGTAGTTCTTCTTCTAAATGTTTATAATTAGACAATTTATATTTGTTTATAAGTCAAAATAGAATCTAGGTCATGAAACAATTAGAGTGTCACCCTGTAACAAAATATATTAACTAGGATAGTCAAAATAAGTTGGGAAACTAATTACATACACAAAACTAAGCATAAAATTGGATCTGGTGCTATATCCTTTAAGACTGAGGGCTATCCTTTCTCTTTTAAAGAAATGCAGATTATACTCATGGATTTTAAAGGTAATTAGGCAAAAATGAAAATAAAATGAATTTAAGGAGGCAGATGGCAAAACGAGATAGAAAGTAAAAAGATCCCAGCTTGCTTTGTTACAAACCCAACTTGCCACCTCCCTAGATGTTGACCACCACCTATTTGATGGATCCTTTCACACCTCTCTCCACATTAAACACAGAGCCACCAAAAGTATCTGCATTTTGACAGCTGTCATCCCTTGCACACAAAGTCCCTCCCACACAGTGCAGCCACCAGGGGACAGTGTATCCTCAGTGACAAAAATTCCCTTTCTCAAAATGCTGAGGGTCTTACCGAGGCCTTCACAGACACACTGTCCCCAGAACTAGTCTGCTAATAAATCTCCTGTCCCATTTCCTCCCACCACCTGCCTCACCAGCCCGAAGAAAAAACCACAGCACAGAGGAGTGTTGCCTTCATCATCCAGTACCACCCTGTACTGGAACAACTTAACCACACCCTTTGCCAGGGCTTTGATTACCTGACATGTCCTGAGTGAGGGACATCCAACTATATATAATTCACACCTCTCCTACAGTTTTTTTCTGCCACTCACCAACCTCCAAATCATACTAATCCATCCCTATGCCACACTTACCATCTCTGTTGCAATCATTGCTAGGCTTTTTATATTGGTATGACTACCAACCATCTGTCTAGAAGGATGAATGGCCACCACCAAACTGTGGCCAAGAGCCAAGTAGACCACCCTGTGTCAAACATGCAGCTGAACACAACACACTTGATTTCAATGGCTGCTTCACTAACCAAGCCATCTGGGTCTCCAACAGCAGCTTTTCTGAACTGTGCAGATGGGAGTGAACCTTACAGCACATTGTCCACTCCCATAATTATCCTGGCCTCAATATACTGTAATATATTGTCTCCACACTCTCCACCCAACAGTTTCCACCACTTTCGTCCTATCATCTCCTCCATATTCTCATCTCGCACCCTGTTTATTTGTCGCCCTCAGCCAATGCATCCGTCTATCTTTCCCTGCTCGTCTCCTTTACTCCCTCCACCTCCCTGCCTCACAACCTCCTGTTGGCATTCTAGTCCTTGCACACTCCACCAGACAGCATTCGTCTCTCTCCCCACCCATGCGCTACTGTCCCACCCCCTTCCCCATCCTGTTCAGTTTGCTGCTTGCATCCCATGTGGTAGTTGCATTCTGGCCCAAGATACTGGAGTTGCCCATCAGGTGTGCGTGCTTGAGTGTTTGATGGTGTGTGTCTTTCTCTTCCTGATGGATGTGGCTGAAAGCTTTATGCAAGTGGGAGAAGTACTGGCAGAATTGAAGCTGTGAGGATGGGTTGAGTCGTGCTTGGGTGCTCAGATGGTAGAGCACTTGCCTGCGAAAGGCAAAGGTCCCAAGTTGGAGTCTCAGGCCAGCACACAGTTTTAATCTGCCAGGAAGTTTCTTTATGTAAGTGTTTTAATTGTGCCAGTCTGCAGCTTTACATATATCCTTCATGGTAAGCAGCCCTACATTGGTGATATTCCTACCTGGAGTTTCCATTGTTTGAATTTAAAAGTATTTATTCAATTGTAGTGATTCAGGAAAGTAAGTATTAGCATTTACCTCACATAATACAGAGGGAAACCATATGACCAGTTCTGTACAAGGGGATCTAAACTCCAGTTTCATTTGGATTTTAGAAGGGATATCCTTTTATTTAATGCCAGTAATGCAAGCAAAATGGGGCACATCAACCATGATAAAGTGTAATTTTAAGAAATCTCTTACATCTGTATCATCTCAAAACAAGCATCCAAGAGTTATTTGCACAAAATTGCTTTACAGCATAATTTTTGATCAAGGATCACACATGGCAATTTGTAATAAATGGGTAGCACATTGAAAACAGAAGAACTGTACATGAAAAGTTTAATGCACATCATGTATGTATATAGGATTCAGAAATGTACTGGAAAGTTGTTAACTGATGAGCGAATCTTTGGTGTGCCCCTTTCTGTTGTGAGTAAATTTCATCATTTAAAATGGTTTCAATTTGTAATTCATTATTAGTTTGTTACTCATGTATTTATGGATGTTATGACTGATATAACTAACTCTTTTACTCATGTTTCCCATTGTTTAGTAGAGGGTAACACTCCCCATAGCCATAGTTTTGTCATGTTTTGCTACATAGTATTTTTGTTTTTAATTTTTACTAAAATTAAGGTATTTTCCCAAGCTTTTACACACACACACACACACATACACACACACACACACACACACACACACACACACACAGAGAGAGAGAGAGAGAGAGAGAGAGAGAGAGAGAGAGAGAGAGAGAGAGAGAGAGAAGACATAGGTAATTGTGTGTGTGTGTGTGTGTGTGTGTGTGTGTGTGTGTGTGTTCATGGTTGTCTGCATCATCAAGCTTCCCTTTCCAGTTATCAGGGATCTTATTTGAACAGATCACACCCAACTGAGATTAAGTAATAAAAGTATAATGTCTTAAGAGATTTGAATTGCATTTTGCTCTTCAAAATCTCTTTGAGTTAGTCCTTGTAGCACTGTAGGGCAGACACTGTCTGTTTTCTGTCAGTACTAAGCTTGTCAAATGGCTTTGCAGAGAACTCTGCTAACAGTCAAGTGCTGAATGTAACTGATTCATCAGTGTCTTTCACTATGAGACTTCATCCCCGCCTTCATAAATATAGTGACATTATATTTCATTTAAAATTACTTGATAGATAGCATCTATCACTTAGTGCTACAGTGTTGTCACATGTTAAGGTGACATGCAAACACAGTCTGTCATTTTACAAGTGCTGACATCTCTTCATGTAACACAGAGCAATGTTGGAAGCTGCTGTCATCAGGTATGGTGGAAACATGAGATGCTCTGTCTGCAGCTGATTTAAAATTACATTTGGCTGAAGTGTGGCAGACAATTCATTTTGTAACCCCAAAATTACATTCACATCCTAACCTAACCACAGCGTCTTGATATGCAATGTAGCCAAGAAAACGGTGGCCAGCAACCTGCAGCAGAACTATTAATGATGCTCACTTTGCTCATGGAGATCAAAGCTGATTTGTGCAAGCAAACTCAAGACAGTTTTAGCACTAAAGCCAAACTGTAACTTCTCGCTTTTGCTACATGACACTGACCGAAGAGCAGTCCTGGTTGGAAGTCATTTACAGCTTCTAGGTGACACAGGCAGATTCCAAAATAGAGGAGGATAGGAAAATGATACAGCAAAAGATTAAAAATTAGATTGAAAACAATTAGTTTAAAATAATAATAGAGCTATACTGGTAAAGATTTAAAAAATGGAAAAATATATTATTGGGCAATATTCAAACCTACATCCTTTTGCACTGCAAACTGTGACTTTATCACTGCACTACAGAAGACATGCGGATTATGTAGTTATATTTATTTATCCATGTATCCAGTTGCAATGATATTTTCTGCCTTCAAAAGTTTGATTTTATACTATACTATCTCGCATGAAGTTTACCTGCTGTAGGCCGATCTTTATGGTGATTGAATATGTGGAGCTGAATTGTGTCTTGTGCACAAGAATAAAGAGTCTTTGGCTAGTGGTGGGCATGAAAAGTGTGTGTTTCATTGCCAGCATTGTGTGTGTGTGTGTGTGTGTGTGTGTGTGTGTGTGTGTGTGTGTGTGTGTGTGTCTCATCATGTATGATGCAATGTGAAATAAGGTTGGTTGGGCCCAGGAGGTGGGATCCAAACATAACAAGAGAAAAAGCCACTCAAGAACTGGAAATTAACTGACCATTTCTTGTCGCAGTTCGGCAATGGCAAGCAGTTCAGACATGATGTTGAGCACTGTGGTTGGAGGAAGACACATGAAATACCAGCTATCAAGTAATTTTAATCAGACTGTGTTGACAGATCATCTTTTTTATGCTCATAACAAAGTATTCCGTGTTATCTCAAAAACCTTGGCTCTTTCTTGTGAGTCAGTTTCTTACTTGGAAGGAATGTTACCCCAAGGGGACACCTGGGAAGGAATCTGAATCATTTTGTTACTAATCTGTCTCTTAGGTAGGTGTCCCACAAATTCTTCAGAGAAGTGAGTCAGTAATGTTTCAGGCCTGTATCAGGATATGGGTGTGAGACGCCTCTCAGTGCTATCAAGGTGTGACTGTGGTAAGCATTGATCTTGGGTGGGGTCGGGGTAATGGGAGTACAGAAGAGGCACTGGATAAGAGGGTGAAGGATGGAGTTGGGTTGGGGATAGACATAGTAGTGCTGCCTGTGGAAGTGTGTTGGGATATGGTGGGGATAGGACTGTGGGTTGCAAAGTGCAGTATAGGTATATTATGCCAAGGGGGTGAAGGGGAGGAGAGTATTTTGTACACCTCTGACGAGAGTCATAGTCAGATAACTGATGACTTCTAGCAGTCTTCTTTCAGTGTGCCTGCGTGCCACTCAACACCATCGCTTTGTGACAAGTAGTGATCTATCCTAATTCATATTTTTATTATTCCAGCCCAGATTTTTTGTCGTGTGGTCAATATACAAATTTAAAAATACAATGAAAAACGAAGGGCCTGTTACAGACACAGTTTTAGTATGTGCTTAAACTGTTAGCTGCTCAGTGAACTCTAGAACACTATCATTTCAAAAGTTAATGATCATGTTTGATCAAACCAAAGACTTTAATTTAAAAGATTTGTAGCATTATTCATTATGTTCCATGACATTAAGCACTTGGTTCAGGAAGTCATAGACAAGAGTTTCAGTTGGTCTAATTCGTTAGAACAATTTTGTATGTGATCACTTATTTTATAAGCTATATTAACATTTTTTGTCATATTTGTCAACCTAGGCTTGCGTAAGGATTTTGGGTAAATTTGTCTACTCAAGGAAACATTTTTTAATATTAGATAGTGGACAGTCTGTTGTGTAACAATCTGTTTAATTATATTACCTGGAAACCATCAGTGTTGCAGGATGTTTTATTTTTTAATGTAGTACGTCCAGTATACCTTCGGTTAGAGAAACCTAGTGCTTTTACTAAACAACATAAAACCAGTTTTTAAGATTATTTTAATTTTAATTAAAATATGTTATGTACTAGTATAATTTTAACTTAATATAATAGCAGACTGACGGGATCTTGATATTCTAGGTGTTTCGCTTCAAGCATATCGATTGTAGGCAATGTAAACCTTGTAACTCCATTTTCTTAAGTTTTACAGAAGAAGCAACAACGGTTTCTTAAAAAAAATGGTGATACAGATAATATTGCTTCATGCTTAACAATGGATTTGACAAATCCATGCACCTGAAGATCTCTCTTTGATAAAGGAGTTACTCATTACTGGAATTATGATGATTTCACATACATGGGGAGTTAAGAGGTTTTCATTGATATCATCTATACGTTACAGTAATGTTCCATATCTTTTACTGCAATTTAAACTTTTCTTTATTACTGCAAAACTGGAAACTTAACATTTTTCCCGATTTGCTTTGAAGTGTTTAAGGTAATTTCATTTGTTTCTTTTTTAGTGGAAGGCCCAAGAGCACATTTGTTCAGCAGCCAATTTAAAAAGGCTCTGCCTCCATCCTCACAGCAAGTGATGAGAATTGCTCAAGAAGTGGGTGCTTTATCAACATCTCTGCCCCTTGATATAGGGTCAGCTATTTTTGTTCGCACTGTAAGTTGGAATTTGTTTACTTATAATCCATCCATCATTACAAATTCTTTCCTTACCTTCCTTTTTTCTGTTTTGTGTTTCACGGTGAAAAGTCTGTCATGTTGCAGCTTGTAGTAAACAGTTAACAAAACTGTTAAACAGTTGAAAAAGTTTTTTATTACCGCATGATAGTAGACATGTGCACAGAATAGTCTATACAGATGAGTGGTTATCAGTTACTCTTCCAGCAGTCAGTGTCTTTTACAAGGTTTCTTACAGGATGTACAAGTAAATTGCTGGAAAAAATAGTAAACCTGGAAAGAAGACGTTGGATTGATCCAATGGTAGCATATGTCACCTGGGGAATAGTGACTGTACTGATAATGGCTTAAACATCGTCTGCCAACAGGTAGCTTAATGGCATAGTACCATCCAGAGCACCATCTGTATCTGCCGTTTAATAGGGGATGCTCACAGCCAGAAGGGTCAGTGTGGTGCAAACATGTGAAGCAAGCAGGCAACCAAGAAATGGAGACAAAGTAACACTTACTACAGCCAACTGAACAAGTTCAAAAGGTTTAAAATTGTAGCCTTCCAAATGGTTGGATAGTCCTTTTGGAGAATTGCCACACAAGTTGGATATATTGTGGCAGTTGTCCAGCAATGCTGGTATCAGTGGTCACATGAAAGGCAAAGTTCTGGACTTCCATGTGGCACAGGTGCCCATCAGGATTGTTGTATTGTGAGAGCAGCAATGGCAGATAGTACAGCTACCACAGCACAGATGAGAGAGCTACTGAGCCCAGACGTGTCAACACAAATTGTTGCATACAGGTTATTAGCAGTGGGACAATGGGCATGCTCACCTCAAGCCGGTCTTCCCCTTGTGCCAGAGCATCGACATGCACAGCTCAGCTGGTGTTGTCAGAGGATCACTTGGAAGATGGAATGGCACACTGTGGTCTTCAGTGATGAAAGCAGATTCTTCCTGCATGCAAGTGATGGTTGTTTGTGTGTGCAATGTAGATGTGGTGAGTACTGTCTGATAGTGTATTTATCCAAGACACACTGGCCCACCCCAGGCCTTCAGGTTTGAGATGCAGTAAGCTACAACTGTTGTTCACCTTTGGTGTTTCTAGAGGAGGATGCTAACCAGCGGTTGGTACATGCAGAACATGTTCCACCTGTCCTTTTTCTGTTCTTCAAATAGGGTAATGCTCACCTACAACAGCATAACACATTCCTGTAGACTGTCCACGAAACTCAGTATGCTCTGCAAGATGTGCAGCAGCTTCCCTGGCCAGAACAATCTCTGGACTTGGTTCTGATTGAGCGCATATGGGATGTACTGGAATCAGAAGTGACTCGTATGACTTGTCAGCCAACAATTCTTACAGAACTAGGTGAACAGGCCGAAGAGGCGTGACATAACATATCCCAGGACAGTATTTGCCATCTGTACGATTGACTAGATGCCAGTCAGCACTAGCATTGTCATTCATGGAGGCTACACCAGGTACCAGTACGGGTGTATCACCATGGGTGTTTCACTGTGCGTCAGTACCTGGTACCTGAGGAATGCTTGTGCTATTTATCTGTAAATGTAATCTTTTGTGTACTTGATGTGCACTGTTGCAACAATATATCTTGAGTGAATTGGAAATCTTTAACAGGATGCACTAATTTTTTTCCCCAGTGGTGTAGATAGTGTTATGATGGATGTAGAAGAGCCATTGTGATTCAACAGCACCTGAGAAAGCTGCTCTGAAAGCAAATAGAGCTCCACTGCAGACTTCATATTCAAAGTCTTGTAGAAAAACAGACATCAATGAAACTAAAATTAGCATTAGGGGAGCCATGTGTGGATCATCAGTGAATTAAGAAGTAAAATGTCACTTAAGCAGTTTGCTTCCTATGTTAAATCAGTAAAAAGACCAGTGCCATCTAAGCAATCACCCAGTGACCATATTGGCACCGAAACAAAGGAACGTCGAGTAGACTGAAATACTGAATTATGTCTTCTGATATTGTTTCTCTGGGGAGCATGGAAATGGCAGTTCATCCTCTAAATTGTCACACAATCACCAAAATAAGATTTATAAAATAAGTGTTGCTTGAGGCTTTACAGACGGACTAATTGCAGAAATAATGCTCGGGTTTGACATCAGATGTTGTGAAATACGGGGAATATTTCATTGGTGCAACTGACAGACAACGTCAGCTATGACGAACACATTACTGAGCTATGACTGAAGCCTCCTATTGAAGTCAGTTGAAGTGACAAATGTGAAGATGCCAAATTTGGTAGCCAGTAGTGAAGATTTCTTAACTAGTACTGGGAAGACCAGCTGTGCCACCTCTCAGATGAACCGATAACTGTTGTTACTACTGGCCACTATAATCTGAATATTTAAGTTACACCAAAGTGTGATCCCTTGGGTAACCAGTAGGTTATATATTAGGAAGTGCACACAGACAAAAAGTGGGCTTCAACCACAGATGAATATTTTAATTTGGTTTTCAGCATAGTGCTAGCTAATTACATTGTTCTCTGTAGTCAAGTTTGTAATTGGGAGCACCATCAATTAAGTAAATAGTAGGAAACTGCTCTGATAATGCCTACGTATCGGTTTCATTTGAATGTGAAATCTGGAGATAGTTCAGTTTACTCCATCTACAAATGGCTTCCTGCTGACACAGAAACTTCTTCATTGGGTTACTGTAATTAGTGATTATTCGGTGAGTGAGTGTCAGTGTAAAACATACAAAGAAGTTAGTGCACTCCGACAAGAAATAATTACCTTTATCCAAGGCAGAGGTAAACTTACACAAGATATTAATGTGTGTTTCATTGTGAAGGGAGCTTGCAATCGACTGCACAGTGCCTGAAAAAGAACCATTGACAGTGTTGCTATTTACATTTAACAAATACCTTGACTCATAAAAGATACACAACGGCAAGTATGCAGTCCCAGTCTGACCATTTGTGCAGTTGGTACCTTCTTCTATAATGCCTTCTGCTGACCGAGTAACTGTCTGAATTGCTTTCCAAAGTTCTTAAACATTTGTTAAGCTGTTGGTGTTGTCGTCAGTGACAGTTCAAAGACCAGTTTGATGTAGCACTCCATGCTACTTTATCCTATGCAAGCCTCGTCATCTCCAGGTAATTGCTGCAACCTACACCCATTGCACATGCATATTATATTTATTATTATATTTTTTTCCACTCTACACTTACCTCGTGTACTTAAATTTGATTCCTTGATATCTCAATTTCTGTCAACCGATCCTGGCTTTTAGACAATCTGTTTCACAAATTTCTCCCCCTTCCCTCCCCACCCCCATCCCCAATTCCATTTAGTTCCTCCTCATTTGTTACATGAGCTACCCATCTAATCTCCAGCATTCTTGTTTAGCACAGAATTTCCAAAGTTCAGATTCTCTTCTTGTGTGAACTGTTGATCTTCCACATTTTGCTTCTGTACATGGCTATACTCCAGAAAAATACCTTCAGAAAATACTTCCTAACTCTTAAACTATATTCTGTGTTAGCAAATTTCTGTTCAGAAGCGCTTTTCTTGTCTTTGCCAGTTTATCTTTTATATCCTCATGACCTCGGCCATCATGAATTATTTTTCTGCCCAAATAGCAAAACTCGTCTACTACTACTACTACTACCACTACCACCACCACCTTTTAGTGTCTCTTTTCCTAATATTATTTTCTAAGTATCACCTGATTTGATTTGGCTACATTCAGTTAACTTTCTTTTTTGCTTTTGTTGATGTTTATCTTATATCCTCCTCTTAAGTCGCTGTTCATTTCGTTCAATTGCTGTTCAAAGTCCTTTGCTGACTCTGACAGGATTAAGTCATTGGCAGGCGTCAAACTTTTTGTTTCTCCCTGTTTTTAACTCATTTTCTAAATTTTCTATGGTTTCATTTAATGCTTGCTTAGTGAACCGATTGAATAATATTCGAGAAAGGCTACAAGCCTGTCTCATTCTTTTTAACTATTACTTTCCTTTCTTGCCCCCTAAACTCTTAAAATTGTCACATGATTTCTGACCCCTGCTATCTTGAGGACTTGAAAAAGTGTGTTCCCATCAACTTTGTCAGAAGCTTTGTTTTCGTGTACAAATACTGTAAATGTGGATTTGTCTTTTCTTAACGTGTCTTCTAAGATAATCTGTAGGGCCAGTATTGCTGAGTGTGTTCTTCTGTTGTAGCTGGCTTGCCTGAAGATATAAGTTGTTCTGATGAAATGGTATGTACTCTTTGATTTGTGTGTCTCAGTGCACTGACAAGTTCTTCTACAGTACTGTATCTCCCATCTCATCTTCACCTGTGTTGTCCTCCCTTTCTATGTACGTCTAAGTCTGCATGTGCATACACAGTCCACAAGCGATCGTATAGTGTGTGGCAGAGAATACCTGTACTACTATTCGTAATTTTCTTTCCTGTTCCCCCCACAAATAGTGAGGCGAAAAATGTCTGTCCACATGCCTCCATTCGAGCCCTAATTTCTCTTCATCATCTTTAAGCGAAATGCATGCTGGCAGCAGTACAATCGCTCAGTAGTCAGCTACAAAGGTCAGTTCTCTAAATTTTCTCAATAGCATTCCTCAAAAAGAATGTTGCCTTCCCTCCCTGAATTCCCGTTGGAGTTCCTAAAGCATCTCCTTAATACTTGTGTATTGTTTGAACCTGCCGGTAACAAATGTAACAGCCCTCCTGTGAAGTTCTTCGATGTGTTAATTTTATCAGACTTGGTTCAGATAACAAATACTTGAGCAGTACTCGAGAATAGGTCACACTAGTGTCCTATATGCTATCCCCTTTACAGGTGAATCACATGTTTCTAAAACTCTCCCGATACACTGAAGTCGACCATTTGCCTTTCCTATGACAGTCCTTACGAGCTTGTTCCATTTCATATTACTTTGCAGTATTATGCCCAGATATCTACATGACGTGACTGTACAAGCAGCACACTGTTGAGCTGTGTCCAAACACTGCTGGTTTCTTTTTCCTATTCATCAGCATTAACGAAATCAAACATTGGAAACTCCAGGTAGGAATATCAACAATGTAGGATAAGATAGGTTTCTAATTACACACACACACACACACACACACACACACACACACACACAAGCACACCTCCAACATCATGACTGGAATTCGGCCTGAGCTAGCTACCACCCATCACACCAATTAGAAACTTTATCCAAGTCATCTCGTACCCTCCTACACTCACCACCACCTCCCCATGCACCATGGCATTGCCAGCAGACAGCAGCAGTATGCTGCCAACCTGTTGGGGCACTCCCAACAGTACCCAATTCAGCTACTTATGAAGTCCTGGAGCCTCTCACATATCTGGGAACTATTCCATGTGTTGATAGCTTTGTAAAGTCTGCAGTGACACACCATATCAAATGCTTTATGGAATTGTGGAAATACTGAATCTGCCCTGTTGCTCTTCATAGCTTGCAATACATTGTGTGACAAAAAGGGCAAGCTGAGTTTCGCAAGTTTGATACTTTCTGCAACCTAGCTGATTCGTGGACAGAAGCTTTTCTGTCTCAAGAAAATTTTATATTTGCACTGAGAATATGTTCAAAAATTTTGCAGCAAACCGAAAGTAACAATATGCTGTCTAATTCTGACAAAAGCCTTACTGACCAGAAGCTATTATTTGTGACAGTTGTTTTGTTGTCCCTACCTGCAACTCAGCATGTCCTCTATATGGTTGGTAGCAAATTTCCTTTTCACAATATTGTAACATTCCATTCTGGATTATCCATTGCTTGATTTCTTAAAGTAAAAGATAAAACTTAACTGCCTTAAAGTTCATTTCCATTGTGCAGCCCCTCTATATACTCCTTTCAGTTTTTCCTTCTGTGATTGGCACTGGTTTTCGATCTGAGTGCTTCATATTCAGATAGATGCTTCCAGTTTCTTCAAATGCCACTGGAATTTTCCTATAGCACATTCTATGTGCTTCTATAGCCTTAGACTTGTCCCCTGGCCATTCTTGCTTAGCCATTTATGCATTTTCTGTCAGTCATTTTTTAGACATCTGTATTACCTTTTGCTTGCTTTATTTTCTGCATTATTATATTTTCTCCTTTGATCAAATTTAGCATCTCCTGTGAAGTCCAGGGATTTCGACTAAGCTTTCATCTATTTGACCTTTTGCTACCTTCGCTATTTCAGCTCTCAGAGCTATCCATTCATCTTTTTTACTCTATTCCTTTCCTCAGTTTCAACCATTAGATGAAGCCTAATGCTCCCTCTGAAATTTGGAATGGCCTCCAGTTCTTTGAACTCCTTAATTTCCTACTTTTTTGCAATTTCTTCAGTCTTAATATGAAATAAATTGTGGTCAGGGTTTATATCTGTCCTTATAAAGGTCTTGCAGTTTAAAATCCGACTCTGAAATCTGTATTACCAGTTACAACCCATCTGAAACCTTCTGGTGTATCCATGTCTTTTTCACATATGACCAAATGTTTCCAATGATTAAGTTTTGCTTTGTGCAAAATTCTACCCGGTGGTTTCCTCTGTTGTTCCTTTCCCCCAGTCCATATCCTATTACTTCTCATTGTCTACTGAATTTCAGGCCCCATCAGAATTAAATTTTTCCCTCCCTTAACCACCTGAATAAGGCCAGGGTGTATACACCTGGGAAAACCGGAAAATCTGGATAAAAAATTAAAAAACCAACCAAAAACCATAAGTTGATTTTTGAGTGCATGCATAGAGTACGTGATGTCTGTCAGGGGAATCCTCGTCGTATCCAGAAATAAACTTTCCTGCAGGCAAAAGGGGACCGGGCTATATAAGCTGAGCGGAGTAAAGACAAACGAGTGAATGCCATTCGCTGTCTGATTATGTTGTTGTTTGGGTTTGCGAATGATCAGTGTTATAAGTACTAGGGAAATTCATAAATTCAGATTATCAGAGTGGAAATAAACAACTAACAGGAATAACGGTTAAGAAAGATCACATACTATTTCTTGGTGTATCCAGGAAAATGAAATTTTGTCAGAAAATTTTTGGCCATATTGCAACACTAGTAGGGGGCCAGTTGTACAGTCCCGGTCTAGCAGCCCCTTAAGTTCTATTCTGGAAGTAGTGCGGAAAATGGTTTGTATTAACATAACAACCCCTAACCGGAGAATAATCAGGTATAACTAAACCAGTGATACTGGCAGGGTCAGTGAAGTTAACCGGTGAATACGTTTTGATGAATGCAGGAATAGTTCCAGAATTAGTCATGACAAGATTGTTTGTTAGAATGAGGAAGGAGAAGAAACGGGAACACCACACAAAATTGGGAAAGAATATGACGATTTCAAATTTACATAAAAATCTCTGACTACTACTGCTTTTCGATCTCGTGCTTGAGAAACTGGATTGTATTAATGAAATGTGAAACTATTTTCTGACATAAAGCTTTTTGCGTGTAGTAGGCCTACTAGGCATTTCATGTTTGTCTTCGTGAATTATATTCTGTCGTGTTATAAAAATGACCATTTGTGCCAAAACAGTCTCGTTTATTTGGTGTGTATTAGAAAAGTGTTAGAAAAGCCTATTTTGTTTTATTTAGCAGGCAGTGACAAAACAGATGAAATCAGATCGAGAAAGCACACCAGTCTTGGCTACTATTTGTATTAACAGCTTACGCAGTATTAGACAATAATACATCGATTTTTCATGTAGAAGAATGTTTGACGAACTTTGATGAGGTAATAGATCAACTTTAAAAGAACATACCAGTGTGCACACCTTTATTTCTATGCAAGATGGGACGACACTCCATGTCGCATTCATTCCATGTGACAGATATGCTTCAAGAAACATTCGGTAACGACTGCATCATCTGTAGGGATTTCAGGATGCATGGTCTGCTACATCCCCCAACATAAATCCATATGACTTAATTCTGTGACAGAAAGGAAAGCACGCCATGAAACCTGTAGCAAGATTAGACAAAGAACATGCTAGGAGCTAAGAATTGAAGAAATGTGTACTGTATTGTTTGTCTTTTGTCGCTACTGGTTTTATGTATCCTTTATTTAATTTTATGTCACCCAAAACTGCAAGTTATTAGCTAACAGGCAATAAAGCATGCTAATTTTCTGAAGAGTTCTTGTTCTCTTTATTACAGATAATCCCATTAAAAAAGAGAGAGAGAGAGAGAGAGAGAGAGAGAGAGAGAGAGAGAGGCAGGATGTCAAACCGGGTGACTGGGAGCAGGAGAGGCAGAGGCACCACAGGACATTTTAATTTCCACTGTCATGAATATAGTTTAATGACATCCAGTACAAAATATACATGTTTCAAATCCACGGAGCGAAATACTGAGAGTGCGATAAACGAATGCTGTGTGAAGAGGGGTGGCACTGCGCTCTGGCACACTTAAGACCACATAGCATGTCTTATGTTTCCTCGGACATATATGTTTTATGTATCAGACTTTTCAGAAAGATGTGCGCCACAAAATGAACATATTTTTGAAAAATCGATTTTTATATTTTTGACGTCTTATCTCAAACACTCTAGGGAATGGGGGAGGCTGATGCGCAGAGCAGTCATAGTTATAGTGGGGAAGTGTGTAGTCTCCACGTGACCCGTGTTTACCTTTAGTGATTTTGCTGTTTCATCTTCGTTTACAGCTCTCGCGTCTTAAGAAAACAAAATGGATATCTGTGGCCGCGAGCTATCAAGTGAATTAAAATACATTCATATAATTTCACTAGGCTAATATACGTTATTACTTTCAGATTTTATTTTATTTCCACTTTTCTGACAGCCATGCATTAATTGCCTTGTAGAACAATGAAGTTATTTTTGTCGGTTTGGTAAATAAATTTGGTTTTTATTAATTTTTTACCCTGAGGTATTTGAAACGGTGTTTAGTTCCACATTATTGGCTAATTTAAACTGCTCGTTGCATTTCAAGTGCACGTTTTCATCTTCTAGCACATATGGCATTATGCCATAATAAAGAAGAGAGTTAATACAGTACTGGTACTGCAAGAAAATTTACATCCCGAAACCCACACTGAAAAGCTTAATATCAGGTCTAGGCTTACTTCATTGTGAATCTGGACATACGAATGTGTTCTTTTAAGTATGCACTTTAAATGTCCCATTTTAGTGTGGTTCACGACATTCCGATGCTCTTGGAGTATCTTCTGACGTCTTTCTTTTATGACATAATGTAAGATCTTTTATTGTTTTACACGTACTAACATACGGTCTCCCTGCATCATTGCAGCTGCCAAAGTGCGGTGGCGCCTGTTATCTGGCACTCTCTGACGACCACTGAAACGAACCTATTCCTAACAGATTGGAAAATATTGCGAATGGTGGTTTGAAAAGTGTTACTTTCAAAGTAAATTTCCTTTTACGCAAATTGAACTATGTGCGTGAATGTACGATGAATTTCTTGAATCATAGAGCGTTTGATGACGAGCCATTTTTAGAAGTATTTCAAGCCCAGATCATCAGACCTTCATGTGGTTATTATGAGCAAATTGATGTAGTGCTACGGGAAGTTCTCTCTCTCTCTCTCTCTCTCTCCTCTGTGGTAGGTAATTTATTTGTGGAAAACTTTGTCAAGTCACTGGACTCAGCTAAAAATTTTACTGGCACATTTGTGTGATATATCTTAAAGTGTAACACGCGCAAAAAATATCAACATTATATGTGAAAGCTTAGCTTCTCTTGCAGGTTATTAACCTTAGAGACCAATATTATATGTGAAAGCTTTGCTTTTCTTGTAGCAAAACTATGTATATTAATTTAAAACAGTAACTTTTCCTGTTTGTGTATCCGCGCTACATAAGTGATGTTGCTATTAGATGACATCATGTGTCCTGTGGTCTGAATATCCGCTATCATTGCCTGGCGGGATCACGTGACATGAGCTATGACTGGCTTGCAAAAGCGCATTGCAATCTCAATTACAATGGTTCGGAAAGCAACATGCGGCGTTTGGTGGAATTCGAATTTATACTTTCGTAATATGAAACTATGCAGTGTACATGTTGCTGCACATCAAAAATCTTTCCAAAAGGAGTTTCCTTCCCTGGGTGTCATTTCTTAGTGCTGGGAAATTTTATGCCTGTGTATAAAAACATAACCATTCAAATGATTGATAAGTTTTACAGTTCCAAGGGAAAATATACGGCCACTTAACACGGGAAAAGTGCGTTTTCATCCAGGAGAAAGTGTTTTTTTAACGGAAAAATCTGGGAAATTTTTTTCTTTGTCTGCGTATAAAGCCTGTTAGTGTAACATCACAACTGTTTATGTTAGTATAGTTCGATCAGTTGCCAGTGTGTTCACATGCATGCGCAGAGCTGGAGTCGCTTATGAGGAACACCTCCTTCCACTTCTCACTACTTGAAGCGTGGCTGTTAGCTACGTAAGCAGTAGTAGCAAGCAGCCAGATGCTAGCGGGTCCAAGCTGCCAGATTCACACTTGCTCAGAGCAGAGAGAGCTGGTGTGGGGGAGGGGTTGTCTCTACATAACCAATGTTAATGTTTTGTGAGTTTTGCTGTTTTCTGTTCATTTACAGCTCTCACGTCAAATGAAAACAACAGATTTCTGTGACTGGAAGCTATCAAGTGAATTAGAAGTCACACAACTATGGAGAACTAATACTTTATTACTAATAATGTGGAATTAAAATAAAATCTGAAAATGGAAACTATAAACAGATATTAAATGTCCTGAAGAGCAATTAAGTTATACTTGTTGGTTTGCTAAAGAAATTTGGCTTCTTTTTGTCTCTTCCACAGTGGCACCCAATTTATTTCATCTTATGACACATATGGCACAATGCCACAGTACGGAACTGAACGTGAAATAATGCAGTACTGGTACACCAAGAAAATTGTATAACACTACCAGATACTATTAAAATGGTAATATGCTGATAATGTTACATCTGTGAAGAGAGTAGCACAGTTTAGCAAGTAATGTACCAGTAGCTTGACTTGAATTACACAGGAGTATTATTAATGCCTGGCTACAGTTGTCTGATACTGCAGTTGTGTGTGCGTGTGCGCGTGCGCATGTGTCTTTGATAGCCAGTTCTTATTCTTAATTGCTGTTATTCTGCTCAACTATTAGCATGGGGACTCAGAAACTAATCTATCAGTAGGCACAGTTAGATGCCAAAAATGTGAAACACTGGTAACTGCATGACACAGGAAATTTCAAAAGCTATTATGTCAATAGGAAAAAATCTTCGAACTAAATACTATAAAACTTCTCTTTGTAATTGTACTTTGATAAAACTTTAACTGTTCAGTTACACAAACTATGTGGAGTAGTTTAAAACTTGTGCTCACTAAATGATTACATACTTTACAACACAACAAAGTTGGCTAACTTTTGTTAAAGAAGATAGCTGCTTTTCAGTTCAGTAAAATAAGATACTCGGTCTTTTTGTAGCACTTTGGATAGGACCCTGTCTAGGTAAATGACTAAGGATAAAATGTTTTTCATAGTACAGAGCTAACCAAAGCATGCCATGGATAGTAAGCCATGTTACTTCTGTATCCAAGGCTATGTTGTGTAATTTTGCATTTCTTCTTGACTCAGTTCACAAGATGCACACTCTTTGCCTGCTTGCCACTGACTGACTCGTCCCACAAAGGAGCTTTGTAATTCAGTTGCTTTCTCCTAGCTTTCAGCTGTGGTACACAGCAAGATCCTGTTCACTGATGTCACAAGGCCAGGTAATTCAGACTGTTGCACCTGTAATTATTGAAAAAGCTGCTGCCCCTCTGCAGGAACCACATATTTGTCTGGTATCTGAATGTTCACCACTCCAGTGTGATTGCACCTATGGTAAGGCTATCTGTATTATTTAGGCACACACAAGCCATTCTGCTGAGGCAAGGGCTGTGGTTTGTTCAGCTACAATAAAAAAAAAAAGACAGAGAATTCATTATCCCTTTCTTTCATTCTACTCTTTGGGACCCACCTGGGTAGCTAAGTTTGTTAATGTGCTACTTCACAGATGTTACAGATGATCATGACCTGGATTGTGTCTGCTTCCTCGATTAATAAGAGCTGGTCAGCCAGCCAGCCAGCCAGCCAGCCTGGATGTGTTTATGTGGTTCCCCACTTACGACATGGTGTGTATAGGCTGGTACCCACATCCTGCCTTTTACTTACGTTCCTCAATTCATAGTGTGTCATTTTCTTCTTACGTTCCTCACTTTTTCCTGTAGCAAATTACATTTTAAATTTACAGTGCAACTTTCTCACCTTTTGAGATATCCATTCTTTACTAGCTGTTATTGTACTCCTTACTATACTTTCATATGCATCGGCAAATGGTTAACTCTGGTTCTCACTTTCAGATGCCTCTCACTGCTCTGGTTCTTTCCTTTTCGTCTCTCTTCCCATACTCCTGACTTCTTTCGACATTTCCAGCAACTTAATAGAAAAAAAATTGTATTAGACCTTTAATTTAATAAGGTGGCTTGTATGCCATTGAACTATCCCAGTTATCCAACCAGGGAAAATAGACTTAAGTTTAACATGGAATACGGACCACACATCATTCCTGACAACTCTTACATCTGACAAAGGTGGAGGCCAAATTAAATCCAGACTGAAACTTTCTATGATCTAACTGGGATTCGATCCCTGATTTCTGTTTCTGGGCATGCACTTCACCACTAGACCACCAGGTCTGACAGTGTTGTCAGTTAACTGATGTTAATGCAACCCATATTCTCAACTTTTGTTTTATGATTTCAGTCCTTGAAATTCCATTGTCATATTTGTATGCTGAAAATTAATGCCTTCAAATTTTTTGTGAAAGCTCTTCAAATGAACATTACTACATCTTTATTCTTCATGTCTACATATTTGCAGCCATCTTCTGCTGGAGGTTCAGAATTCTACCATGTAATGTGGCAGTGTGTAACTTAACTATGTCAGTGAGTGAAAGAATGTTCAATGTAATTTATTGAGTTTGGGATTCAAAGAGTTCATCCACACATGTAGCACCCTCTCGTTCAACATGACAAAGCCAGACCACACACGAGGAGACATCTACAACTGTCAAGACGCCTTGCACCCACCATCACCAGTCATCCTCCAAAAAGTTTCTGATTGGCACTGTCTGACTTTCATCTGTTCCCAAAATTTAAAGAACATCTTAGAGCACATTGTTTTGATAGTGATGAATCGATATAAGGAGAGGTGAGGTTTTGACTCCGTCAACCAAGTCAGGCAGTCTACAATCATGGTATCAACAAACTGATGTCTTGTTGGGAGTAAAGTGTTGGTTGCAGGAGTGAATGTGTTGAGAAATATAGACTTGAATAGTAGAGATACAGAATGTCAATAATCTTTGTTTTATTTAAAATGCTTTAAGAGTTTTCACATAAAAAATTAGGAGGCCTGCCTTTCCAGCCTGCCCTCATATATTGTAGTTATTGAAAACTATTTTTTCAAGTTAAGATCTTTGCTTTTGTTCCTGAAAAAGATGTATTTATGAAAGTTTCTTTTACAGGATGATGCAAGGTTCACTATGCTGAAAGCACTGATAACAGGGTATGTAATTTACATTATAGTCTGATTTTTGTGCAAAAATGAGCTGTTGAAATTTTACACGTAAAGTGTGGTTGATTACATAGTTGCACGTTCCATAGGTAATGTTCATGATAACATAAGGATCAGGAATTTATCACTTATATAATAATTACATTTATTAAAATATATTCAAATGTATTTATTATTAATTAGTTATTTACTTATATTTAAGATACCTTTCAGATGAACAAATGGTCAAAGGGAAACAACTTTTGTCAGTCGATGTCAACTCATCAAGGCCTCCCTGTATCATGGATTAAAACACATTGTTTTGAATAAGACTGGTTTTGAAGCTTAAATAGAAAATGGTATCTGTAAAAGAGGTGTTGTATAGGGGTATTTTCACCTTTCCACAAATATAATCTTTTCAAAAACATTGTAGATTGTTGAAAATGGGTGAATTAATTTTTATGTGCACTGCCTTGTGCTACTGACCAATTTTTTCTGTTAAAATTTTCGTCCCTGTCTCTGAGGAAGGCTGGCAGGTCACTGATGGGACTGCTTTATTGGGCCTGAAGCCAACCTGTTGTATACTAAGTTTCATGTTCAGCACATGTTTAAGAGATATAAGAACCCTTTTTTTTATTTTCACACCCAACTTTGATTCAAATTATCTAGCATTATTAGCCATTGTTGGACAATCATACTTTGGTGGTCAAAAGTATAGTCTTTCTATTGAGCCATATTTGGAAAGGTTTGTAAAAATCGGGTAAAAATACTACAATTTTGCCCTTCTTACAAGACCTTAAACTTAACTCTTCATTAATTTTTTGTTGGAAAGTGGTACGTAAATGAAACTTTATATTTGAGAACCTTGTGTTGTTAGGTTACTACATGCCAAGTTTCATGTTCATCATAGCCTTTGTCCCTCATAAGAGAAGAAACCAAACCTAAAACTTTTTCAGTCGATTTTGTCTAAAATTTTCTGTCTGGATATGACACGTGTAATTCTTTTTGTTATTATTGTTATTAAGAGAATGTATAAAGTTGTACAAGGTGGCCAAATTTCATTTCATTCGACAAAATATTTCCTAAGATATAACAGCTCAGTCGCCAGAAATTCATGCTCGCTCTGTGCCGAGTTGCACATGTAGTCAAACAAATGGCCGTATCTCGACCAGTTTTGTTTAGATGAATAACGTTCATCCAAACTTTATCGATGTTTATGGGGGCATGTACAAATGTTGACATAAAATTTCATGGAAAGCCATGATTTTAGAGCAGGAAATGTTCCAAAATTAAGCAATTTGATGTGGAACGACCCTTAATGTAGTGGTGGTCAAACATTTTTGCTCAAGAGTCAATATTGACATTGTCGGACAGTAGCTTAGACCTCATATGAGATGTCTCAGGACCATCAGTAGTTCTAATGGAATGTTGTTTCCTCCTGGGTCCTTGTTTCATCTCAGGTCTTTCAGTGCTCTGTCAAAACTCTTCATGCAGTGTCATATCTCCCATTTCATCTTCATGTACATCCTCTTCCATTTCCACAATATTGCCTTTTACTACTTCGTCCTTGTATAGATCCTATTATATATTACCTCCACCTTTTTGCTTTCCCTTCTTTGCTTAGAACTGGTTTCCCATATACCGTATTTACTCGAATCTAAGCCGCACTTTTTTTCCGGTTTTTGTAATCCAAAAAACCGCCTGCGGCTTAGAATAGAGTGCAAAGTAAGTGGAAGTTCTGAAAAATGTTGGTAGGTGCCGCCACAACTAACTTCTGCCATCGAATATATGTAGTGCTACACAGGCTTGCTTTGCAGGCACAAATACTGGCGCTAAAACCTCTGTGTCAGTAAATAAATAAATAAAAATTAAAAAAAAAAGTGGAAGACGAGCTTTTATCTTCGCCACAAGTTTCGACCATTGCATTTTCATACATTATCTAATGAAGTAAATACAAATTCCGTATTGTTCATCTTTGAATGTAGCATCATTTCAGTGTACTATCAAAATCCAACTGGCAAGACTGTTTGGGATGTGTGTCAATATGGCCAACTCTATGTTCTGAATTCTTTCCTACCTGTGAGAAGAGAGGGTTGCTAATAGGAACTTTTATGAATTGTGATTCACATGCAGTATTCTCTTCACCATAAGAATAATAAAAATATAAATATTTTGCCATGTATTCTTTCATGTTTGCTGCTATCTCATTTAAGTCCTATCTGCCTAATAAACTACAAAACTAGAGTGAGATAACAGCAAATGCGGAAGAATATACATACATGTCATGTTTATTTTCATATTATTCTTATGCCTAATAGTGATACAGTCAAAAATGAAGCACGGCAGTGATTTTTAAATCTAAAATGACTAATTTCTGTGCAGAATGTAATGTACTAAAGAGGCGTCTGCAAATATTTTCAAACGGATAAAAATTTTCGCTGAACTCTTCTATCATACGCAGCCTATTATTTGATTCTTGTTGATCATTGTCAAAGAAAACAGCAGTGTAAGTAACAACAAATAGCAGTCTCTTGCCATTTTTTTCGCTAATGAGACGATTCCTCTCACTTTTTTTTTTAATCGTAAGCAGCGGTAGCACGCACAAAAGCAAGCAATGCTGCGAGCGGCGACAGGTCGTAAACACTCATCATCAGAATGTGACAAACAATGCATGATATAGTACAGTAATGCATTTTCAGCTTAGAGTGCCGTAAACACCAATAAGAAAGAGAACGGCACTTATCAGATCAAAGAAAAATAAGCAATCAATTCGAACTAGACAAAGCATGTGGAAAAGGAAGGGTACCCGTATAAATAAGGATGAAGTGCCTGACGCATAGCAGTGGCTACCTGGTAAAGCTTAACTTCTAAGCTTAAGACTCGAACCAAACTACTGTAGGTGTATCGTCATTCATTCAACCTAAAGTGTCTCATATTACAATGGACCAACTTTGTTTTGATTTTGAGGTGGGGTCTAAAATTTTTCTCTCCCCTTCAATTCAGAGTCTCAAATTTCAGGTGCGGCTTAGATTCGGGAAAATTTTTATTCCCTGATTTCGAGTCTCATTTTTCATGTGTGGCTTAGATTCGAGTAAATACGGTAAGCTCTTGATATTCATATTCTTAGTGATATATGGCTGTGCACCCTTACATTTGTCCTCAAGTCATCCCTGCTTAGCCATTTTGCACTTCCTGTCGATCTCATTTTTGAGACGTTTGTATTCTTTTTTGCCTGCTTAATTTACTGAATTTTTGTATTTTCTCCTTTCATCAATATCCCTTCCGTTAACTAAGGATTTCTACTAGCCCTCGTCTTTTTACCTACTTGATCCTCTGCTACCTTCACTATTTCATCACTCAGATCTACCCATTCTTCTTCTACTGTATTTCTTTCTGCTGTCGTTTCCTAATGCTCTCTCTGAAACTCTCTACAACCTCTGTTTCTTTCAGTTTATCCAGGTGCCATCTCCTTAAATTCCTACCCTTTTGCAGTTTCTTCAGTTTTAATCTACAGATTATAAACAATAAAGTCTGGTCAAGAGCCCACATCTGCCCCTGGAAATGTCTTAAAATTTAAAACCTAGTTACTAAATCTTTGTCTTGCCATTATATAATCTATCTGAAACCTTCCATTGTCTCCAGGCCTTTTCCATCTATACAACCTTCTTTCATGATTTTAAACCAAGTGTATGCTATATTAAGGTATGCTCTGTGCAAAATTCTACCAGGCGGCTTCCTCTTTCATTCCTTACCCCCCATTCCATATTCACTTACTTTTCCTTCTCTTCCTTTTCCTACTATTGAATTCCAGTTCACCATGGCTATTAAATTTTCGCACCCCTCACTATATGAATGATTTCTTTCATCTCATCATACATTTCTTCAATTTTTTCATCATCTGCGGAACTAGTTGACATATAAACTTGTACCACTGTGGGAGGTGTGGGCTTCGTGTCTATGCTACAATAATGTGTTCACTATGCTGTTTGTAGTAGCTAATCCATGCTATTCTTTTATTCATTATTAAACTTGTATTACCCCCATTTGACTTTGTATTTATAACCCTGTATTCACCTGATCAGAAGTCTTGTTCCTCCTGTCACCGAACTTCACTAATTCCCACTATATCTAACTTTAATCTATCCATTTCCCTTTTTAAATTGTCTAACATACCTGCCAGATCAATGGAGCTGACATTCGATGCTCCTATCCATAAATGCCAGTTTTCTTACTCCTGATAAGGAAGTCATCTGAGTAGTCCCTGCCTGGAGATCTGAATGGGGGACTATTTTACCCAAAAGGACACCATCATTTGACCATACAGTAAAGCTGCATGCCCTCTGGAAAAATTGCGGCTGTCAGCCATTCTCAATACCGGCATAACAAGTCCGTTTTGGTTGGTCAGATCAGTCAATCATCCAGGCTGATGCCAGTGCAACCACTGAAAAGGCTGGCTGTGTGGCCTTGCTCAGGAAAGTTGGATGCCCCTCCAGTGTGTCCAAGCAGGCACACAGGAGGAGAGGTTTAGTAGTTATCTGGAGCTACAATGTTTGGTGCATTATGAAAGCCCGGAGGCAGATAGCATTTGAGGTGGGAAAGAGAGCCAATGTGCACTTAGTATGTCTGCCGAGGGTCTCATTCGAGCTGTGGGGTATACCTTGCCTGTGGGTATCAAGCATCCAGGATGCAGTCATTCGCAAGGTGCAGCTCGTTGGCGCCAACAGAGCCTGTCACGTGGGTTCTAGACCAATTTCAGTTCATACAGGTGGCTGGTGGAGTTGTCAAGGCCGCTGGCCACACACACAGGGTGCAAGCAGAGCTTGCAGCATTGTTGCCAGAGGTGATAGGTGTTCTTTGGTTTGGAGCTGTGTGAAGCGTCTCAGCCAAGGGCTTAGCCGACTTTCTGACAGTCTTGGCTGCAGACTTCTGAGCCTGAATTATCGAGAAGAGAATTGCATGACTCACTTCAATAGGTCAGGGGTGCACTAAACAAAGGAAGCAGTTACTCAGCTTGCAAACTACTTAAGGAGTGCACATAGGGTTTTTTTAGGCTGTGTGTTAGGTTGAGGTTCTCTGATACACTCGTCAGGCAACTTGGAGATACAAAATCAGACCATGGTCAGAGTACACTTTACTGTCAAAATTTTATCAGTAAATTGCTGTAGTATTTGCAATAAAGTTCTTGAATTTACTGCCCACCGTGAAACTTCTTGCACACAGATTATTCTCAGGACCAAAAGCCAGCTGAAACACAAAGTACAAAGCTCTGAGATATTCAGAAATTCATGGAATGTATATTGAAAAGATAAATTAAACACAATAAGAGGGTGTGTGTTGATTGCAATTGACAAAAATATTGTCTGAAGTGAAGCCGGATTTTGAATGTGACTGAAGTTACCTTGCATCTTATAACAGGTCAAGGTGAAATAATTAATTGTTGGATGTTTTTACCAACCACATGTTTTAGTCATTGACAGTAAGTCTACAGTCAGTAGTGCAGAGATCCCATATTGTACTAGTTCTGGATAACTTTAACCTCTTGAATATAGAATGTGATGTCTATGGATTCATTGCAAGGGATACAGACAGACAGTTCTGCAAAGTTATTTTGAACACAGTTTCCCATAAACTAGTTCAACAGCCCACACACACAGTGGAAATAATTTAGACCTTGCAGCTACCATCAATCCTGATCTAATCGACGGCATGAGTGCAACAAAAGGATTAGTACCATGATATCACAGTGATGATGGTTATTAAATTTAATAAAGCAATTATAAAAGGCTAGGAAAATGTTTGTGCAAGAAAGAGCAGACAGCCAATGTTACATCCCCTTAGACAATGAATTCACATTGTTTAGTTCCAGTATGATGTACGTTAAGGAATTATGGACAAAGTTTAACAGGTTGTAAATCCTCTTGAAGTATGTGCCAGATAAGTGGAATAAAGATGGAAAAGACCCACTATGGTTTAATAACAAAATTCAAAAATGTTAAGGATGCAAAGGCTGTTGCACTCTCAGTTCACAAGAGAATGTGCAAATGACAGCAGGCAAAAGTTAATAGAAATTCATGCGTCTGTAGAAATGCCAGTCGAACAGTAGCAGTCGGCTGAGACAGGCGTAGCAACAGGGAAGTAACCAATTTTGTTACTTTTATGAGTTCCTTACTGGAAGCGAATTGTATAATTTCATCTGTGTGCTTTAATAGTTTAGTTTCTTGAGTCTCTGCATGTTAATTTAATATCCAATAGCCACAGTTCTCACATTTTCATGTGTGCCAGAAAGTAAACTGATTTTATGACGCATTAAAAGTTCCTAATCGGGGATAATTATTTAGTTTCACTTGAGTGCTTTGGTAGTTTTGAATCACTGTGTATTATCTAATTTATAAGACACTGTTCCTGCATTTTCGTGAGTGTATACTGTAGAGTTCTGTAGCATGTGCCGACAGTCCATTTATCTGGGTAGCTCAGTTTTCCTCAGTCTTTAGTATGGATAAGGACTGTGATTGCAGTGTGTGGGTGCGAGCTGAGTTGGTGGCACTTCGCTCTGAGCTCTACACTGTGATGGTTTTGGTTACACAGATAAAAGCTGTAGTGGGTGGGCACCTATGTTGTGGGTCAGCTGTGGGGAGCAAGCGGATGTCGAGCACGTCAAAGTCCTCCGATCGCTCCTCACTGGTGGCCAACCCAGTTACTGCTCGCAGTTAGGTTGACACCTCATGTATTGTGGAGTGGAAGGTTGCCCGGGGCGTAGCAAGCAGTGAAAGGTTTCCCAGGAGGCCCCACATAAGGGCTCCCCAGTGTCTGACAAACAGGTTTCAGGTGCTGTTTGTAGCTGACACTGTCACTCAGGCAGATGCCATCACCTGTTCTGTTTCATAAGAAACCTCTCAGCCTGCAAGATCTGGGCAGTCACAGGGGGTGGGATTAGTGATAGGAGTTCCTACATTAGGTGTGTAAATGGGACCCATTAGGGACATGGCTGCCAAGTAGGGGAAGAAAGCCAATGTACATACCAGGTGTAGTCATTCCAGATGTGGAACGATTCCTTGCAGATATCATGAAGAGCACAGGGTGCAGACAACTGCAGGTGGTGGCTCACCCGTCGGTACCAGTGATGTGTGTCACTTTGGATAAGAAGAGAGATTACAGAGCCGAGTGAAGGGGGTCTGAATCGGAGGCTCAGGCAGTTCTGCGATCACTGTAGGCTACAGATTCTTTGACTTGTGCCATAGAGTGGTTGGGTTTCGGGTTCCACTGAATAAGTCAGGAGTTCACTACACACAGGAGGTGGCTACATAGTTAGCAGAAGGCTGTGTGAGGTGGCCTGGGCGGAAAACACAAAAAGGGCTTAAGCCACAAAGGGTGCAAGTCGAACACAAGAACGATGTAGATACAGGAACCATCAGTATAACAGTTGTAAATGGTCACAGCTGTAATGGGGAAGTACCAGGGCTCCAAGCACTAATAGAAAGCACTTACACTCAAAGCTGGCTAGAGCTGGAGATAAGTTCAACCGAAATTTTTGCGAGAATGTAACGGTGTTAGAAAAGGATAGGCTAAACACAGTTGGCTGTGGCATGTTTGTTGCTGTTAGTAGCAGTTCATGTTGTCGTGATATTGAAGTAGATAGTTCCTGTAAGTTAGTATGGGCAGAGGTCATTGTTGGCAACCGGAATAAAATAATAATTTGATCCTTTTGCCGACCTCCCAATTCAGATCAAAAATTGCTGGAAGGTTCAAACAAAACTGGAGTTTGAAATGAAACAAGTACTAGACTCGTACAGTTACAGGTGGTGGTGACTTTAATTTACCCTCGATATATTGGCGAAAATACATGTTTAATTCTGAAGGCACGCATAAAATGTCACCTGAAACTGTGCTAAATGCACTCTCTGAAAATTATTTTGAGCAGTTAAGTTCATGAGCCTACACAAATTGTAAAAGATTGTAAAAACACATTTGACCTCTTAGTGACAAATACTCCTGAGTTAATAATGAGCATCAAAATAGATACAGGGATTAGTGAACACAGGATTGTCATCGTGAGATTGAATATTGTAATCCCCAAATCCTCGAAAAATAAGCAAGAAATATCCCTGTACAAAAAAGCAGATAAAAATTCACTTGAAGCTTTCTTGCGAGACGATCTCCACTCATTCCAAATTAATAATATAAGTGTAGGCCAGATGTGGCTTGAATTCAAAGAAATAGCAGCAATTGAGAGATTTATACCAAATAATTTAATAAACGAGAGAATTGATCCTCTTTGGTACACAAAACAGGTCAGAAAACTGTTGCAAAAACATTCCAAATTTAAAAAGGCCCAAAATCTCAAAGATTGGTGACCTTTTACAGAAGCTCAAAATTTGCTTCAATGCAAGGTGTTTACAATAGTTTCCACAACAAAACTTTCTCTAAGCCTGACAGAAAATTCAAAGAGATTCTGGTCGTATATGAAGTATGCTGGTGGCAAGACACATTCAATCCTTTCTGTGCAGTGTAGCAATGGAGGTACTATCGAAGACAGTGCTGCCAAAGCAGAGTTACTAAACACAGCCTTCATTCGAATCAAGAACAGCTGCCAACATGAGTAACATAGAAGTAAATATCCCCGGTGTAGTGAAGCAACTTAAATTTCTTAATAAAAGCAAGTCGTCTTGTCCAGACTGTGTACCAGCTGGGTTCCTTTTAGAGTATGCTGATAGCTTCATACTTACCATATACAACTGTTCACTCAACAAAAGATCCATACCCAAAGACTGGAAAGTTGCACAGGTCACACCAATATTCAAGAAAGATAGGAGTAGTCCACTAAATTACACATTTGGGAGGACAACGGTTCAATCCCGTCTCCAGCTGTCCTGATTTAGGTTTTCCGTGATTTCCCTAAATCGTTTCAGGCAAATGCGGGATGGTTCCTTTGAAAGGGCACGGCCGATTTACTTCCAATCCTTCCCTAACCCGAGCTTGCACTCCGTCTCTAATGACCTCGTTGTTGACGGGACGTTAAACACTAATCACCACCACCACCACCACTAAATTACAGGCCCATATCATTAACGACAATATACAGCAGGATTTTGGAACATATATTGTGTTCAAACATTATGAATTGCCTTGAAGAAGACAGGCTATTGACACACAGTCAATGCACATTAGAAAACATCGTTCCTGTGAAACACAACTAACTCTTTACTCGCATGAAGTGTTGAGTGCTATTGCTAAGGGATTTCAAATTGATTCTGTATTTCTGGATTTCCAGAGCTTTGAGACTCTGCCAAACAAGTGGCTTGTAGTGAAATTGCATGCTTACAGAATATCATCTGTTATGTAACTGTACTGGTGATTTCCTGTTGGAGAGATCACAGTTCGTAGTAATCGATGGAAAATCATAGAGTAAAACAAAAGTGATCGCTGGCATTCCCCAAGGTAATGTTATAGGCCCTTTGCTGTTCCATATCTAGATCAATGATTTGGGAAACAATTTGAGATTGTGTGCAGATGGTGCTGTTGTTTATCAAATAGTAAAGTCACCAGAAGATGGAAACAAATTGCAAAATGAATTGACCCTAAATAATGAAAAGTGTGAGGTCATACACATGAGTGCTAAAAGGAATCTGTTAAACTTTCGTTACATGATAAATCAGTCAAACCGAAAGGCTGTAAATTCAACTAAATTCTTAGGAAATAATGAACAACTAAAATTGGAAGGAACACACGGGAAGACTACGTTTTATTGGCAGGACACTTACAAAATGTAATAGACCTACTAAAGAAATTGCCTGCACTACACTTGTCCATCTTCTTTTAGAATACTGCCGTGTCACTGAAATGACAGGATTTGGGATGGTCATTATTAAAACAAAGTACGGGAAATCAGACCTTATAAGGAAAGATACAGGTGTTCACTCTATCTGCGCGCTTTATGAGATTGAGATTGAAAAAATGAGAATCGTAAAGGTTGTTTGATGAACCCGCTAAGTCCTGCTAAGAACTCGAGAAAATTCTAGTCCTACATAAAATAAAGTGGGTCTAAGGCTTCTAACTAGTTGTTTGTTGACCAATCTGGTGTGGCAGTAGAAAATAGCAAAAGATAAGCTGAAGTTTTAATATGCATTTAAAAAATTATACATAAGACTCATGGATGATGTAATAATACATCCCTGGTGTAGAGAAACAGCTGAAGGAGTTGTAAGCACCACTTCCTGATGGAATGCCAGTTCGCTTATAAAAAGAGTTCTCTACAGCATTGGCCCCATACTTACCTTGCATTTATTACAAACTTATTGCCGAATACGAAGTCCCAAGCATCTGGGAAAAGCACAAGTGACTCCTGTTATGAGTAGGGCAAAAGAACAGACCGCAAAATTACACACAGATATCTTTGACATTGGTTTGCTGCAGAATCCTTGAAAGTATTCTCAGTTCGAATACAGTACATTTTCTTGGGGTTTAAAGCGTCTGCCCACAAATCAGCCAGAGTTTTAGAAATCATTGTTCATGTGGAACACAGCTTTCCCTTTTCTCACACAAAATACGGTGAACTGTGAATAATAGGCAACAAGCAGATTCCGTATTCTGACAGTCTGCAGGTGTTTGCTGATAATGCTGTGGTATATGGGTAGAAGTCATCGCTGAGTGACAGGAAGAGGATACAGTGTGACTTACACAAAATTTCTACTTGGTGTGATGAATGTTAGCTAGCTCTAAATGCAGAAAAATGTATTTTAATGCAGACGAGTGGGAAAAAGAAACCTTGAGGTTCAGATACAGCATTAGTAGTGTGCTGCTTGGCAGTCAGGGCAATTAAATATCGAGGCATAACATTGCAAAGCAGTATGAAATCGAAAGTTTGTGTAAGGACTGTAGTAGGAAAGGCAAATTATCAAAAATCAGTTTATTGGGATAATTTTAGAACTTGTGGCTCATCTATAAAGGAGACCATGTATAGGACACAAGTGACCCATTGTTGGGTACTGTTAGTGTTTGGGATCTGCATCAGAGTGGATTAAAGGAAGACATAAAGCAATTCTGAAGTGGGCCGCTAAATTTGTTGCTGGTGGGTTCAAACAACACACAAGTATTACATAGATACTTCGAAAACTCAAATGGGGATCGCTGGAGGGAAGGTGACGTTTTCGAGGAGCATTCTGAGAAGATTGACTGCAGAACAGTTCTACTGCTGCCAGTGTATGTTTCATGTAAGGACCATGAAGATAAGGTTACAGAGATTGGTGCTCATATGGAGGCATATAGATGGACGTTTTTCCCTCACTTTATTTGTGAGTGGCACAGGAAAGGAAATAATCGGTAGTGGTACAGTGTACCCTCTCCCTTGCAACATACTGTGGCTTGCAGAGTAAAAAAAAGGAGAGTCCCAAAAGATCCTCAGTTTGCTAGCACCATCAATGACACCTGTGAACCTTTGTTGAGCACTGCAAAAAAGTCTGTACAGAGACTTACACACATTCAGCCCCCCAGGGGCTCACGGTCCTTTCGTGGCTACGTGTGTTGCGAGCACAGAGCCCCGAGCTATTGCAGCCTTCCTTCTTTCACGGGCTGCATTCACTTTCCCTTCCCCTCCGCCCTCTCCTCTCCCTGCCTTAGTGTCCTTGTTTATGTTGGTCCCGCTATCCTCCTCGTTATTGGTTTTGTTGAGTAATTACGTCATCCTTTTGGCATTCTCTGGTCCCCCTCTGAGGTTTGACCTCCATTGCCAAATTTCTATTGCGTAGTGTGAGCCATTTGGGGAAGAGCACCTTACCTAGTGTCCCCAGCGTGTGCCCTCCTAATTCCTTCCATATTTTCCTTCATGTCGTTGTCTGATGCTAGGGTATGTAGCTAGCATGGTAGCCAGCCCAGTGTGGTGCGATTGCTATTTACCCTTTTGATTGAGCCCCCTGAAAACACAGGGATAACATTTCTGATACCTGAGCTGTGATCTCTTCATGTAAGCCTAAGAGTGGTTCATTTTCATCCTGGACATCGGAACTCCCAGCAGTGGCCGCTGTGCCAAATGGCCCCTGCTGTGGCACCCATGGGGATCAGAGTAGGTGGTATCAGGGTGGACGCTATGCAAATGAAATGCCTAAGGGTCCAGAATTCTGGCCATTCTTGTACGGCCGTCTCTTTGAATGGAAATGATTCTTTTAGTGTTGCTTCTTCTGCCCCTTCGGCCTTCCCTCCCGTAGCTACCCCCTGGGAGGAGGGTAGACTCGTTGGCTAGGGGCGAAACCTTTACTCCCCCCCTCCCTCCCCCCCCTCCACCTCTCCCCTCTTCCCACCTGGTTTGCACCAGGACTGATGGGGATACTTTCACCAATACCAAACCTTTATTTTTTTGTGGAACACATTGAAGACAAGTTTGATGAAGTGGACTCTCTGAGCAAGAAGTGGTCAGGTTCATTGTTTATCAAAACTGCTTCAGCTGCCCAGTCTGCGGCCCTTTGTACCTGTGACCATCTTGGCACAATCCCTGTGTCCATTACCTCTCACCAGTCTTTGAATATGGTTCAAAGTGTAATTTTACACAGGGATCTCATCCTTCAAACTGATGAGGAACTTAAGGACAGTGGGGTGTTCACTTTGTTCAGCGTGTTCAGAAGGGCACAAAGGACAACCTCATTGATACCGGTGCTTTCATCGTGGCCTTTGAAGGGGATGCTGTCCCTGGAAAGGTCAAGATTATGGTTTATCCACGTGACGTGAAGCCGTACATCCCACCACCTATGAGATGTTTTAAGTGCTTGCATTCTGGACATGTTTTCCCACTGTTCGCAGACCCCTCTCTGTGGTGACTTTGGGTGTCCACTCCATGAGGGGAGTTCCTGTGTCCCCCTCTCCAGTGTGTGTCAGTTGACTTGGCAATCATTCTCCATGTTCGCTGGTAGAGTCCACCTGGACTCTGGGGTCACAGTCTTTATATCCCTCCTGACAGGATTCTTACACCTGCTGCCTTAACTGCCCTTCTTCAGCAACTTTCTCCTCCCTTCCTCCTCGGGGATTTTAATGCTCATCATCCCTGTGGGGCAGTGCATTTCAACCTATTTGGGGTCTTCTCATAGACCAGTTTCCTGCAGACGACGACATGTGCCTTCTTAATGATGGCTCCCCTACCCATTTCAGTGCCAGTCATGGTACTTTTTCTGCTGTTGATCTTTCTCTTTCTTCTCCCTCCCTCCTTCCTTCATTACACTGATCGCCACGTGATGACCTTTGTGATAGTGACCACTTCTCCCATTGATTCTCTAACTCCCTTCCCACTCCCTGATGGACAGGTTACCTCATTGGTCTTTCCAACACGCCGATTGGCCTCTATACTACATAGGTCGTTTTTATTCCTCCTTTGTCGGGTTGTATTGATGATGTCCTATATGACGTGTCTGATGTGATTGTTCGCACTTTCAGCCTTGCTATCCCATCCTCATCTAGACCATTTTGCTGCCGGCAAGTCCCATGGTGGAGTATGGCCATTGCTATTGCCATGTGTGATTGCCGTTAAGCTTTGCAACACGTTAAGAGGCATCCATCTGCTGTCAATCTTATTACCTTTAAACGCCTTCATGCCAAAGCCCATTACTTAAACAAACTGAGCAAATGGGTGTGTTGGGACTGCTTTGTTTCTTCCCTTGGTTCTACTATCCTTCTGTCATGGGTATGGGCTAAACTTTGCTATCTCCAAGGTTGCCATCGGCAGTCTAGTCTGACGGGCCTTGCCCTCCTGGATGGCCTTTGCACGGACCCATTGATTCTCGCAGAACATCTTGCAACCCATTTTGCAACAGCATCAGCATCAACTTCCTATCCGGCTGCTTTCCTTCACCAGAAACATCAGTCCGAAGCTTCTGCCTTATGTTTTACCTCTTGTCAGTCAGATCCTTACAACGAACCTTTTACTGAATGGGAACTTCTTTCCGCACTTCTGCTCATGATAATTTGTAACCAGTTGCATCAAAATCTCGGAGCTCCACAATGACATCTTCGGATGCTTGACTGTATTTGGCTCCAGGGTGACTTCACTTCTCAGTGGAGGGATAGCATCATGGTTCCCATCCTTAAGCCTGGTAAGAATCCCATGTTTGTCGAAAGCTTTCAGGCAGTTAGTCTGACAAATGTTGTTTGCAAGTTACTTGAATGGATGGTAGCCCCTCAGCTCAGTTGTGTCCTCGAATCTCAGGATCTATTGCCCCCTTACCAGTGTGGCTTCCAAAAGGGACAGTGTCCGATTGCTCATTTACTGCCCTTGGAATCCGCAGTTCGGTGGGCTTTTTCCCAGCACCGTCATTTGGTTGCAGTATTTTTCGACCTTCGCAAGGCCTATGACACAGCTTGGTACCATCATATCTTTCTTCTTCAATGCTATAGATGGACTTGTGGCCTCTCTCGGTCCTTTGGTCATACCTGCTCTGTTTGTGAATGATTACTGCATTTGGGTTAGTTCCTCGTAGATGGCCTCTGCAGAGCGGCAGCTCCAGGGTCAGGGGGCTGTACGGTGTGCCTCTGCTTTGACCCTCTCACACGGGTTTCAATTCTCTTTTTTAAACTCACGGTTGGTCCACTTCTGTCGCTGTACTACAGTCTACCCCGATCCAGAGCTCTACCTCGATCCACAACAATTACCTGTGGTCCCACTGTTTCGTTTCCTGGATCTTCTTTTCTTCAACAAACTCGCTTGGCTGCCTCATATCAGCCAATTCTGAAGACAGGATATTTCCGTAAACTCGGTGTCCTTCGCTTCCTTGCCCACTCCTCTAGGGCTGTGGATCAGTCCACTTTTCTTCGCCTTTATCGGCCTTTAGTGCTGTCTCTCTTGGACTATGGTTGTCAAGTTTATGGTTCAGCTGCTCCTTCCCCACTGCTCCTCCTGGATCCAGTCCACCATTGTGATATCCTTTTGGCCACCAGTGCCTTCCCTACTAGCCCTGTTGATAGTCACCAGGTTGAAGCTGGGATCCCCCCCCCTCTTTCTGTTCAGCAGTCCCAGCTTCTAGTTTCTTATGCAATCACTGTCCATTCCTCTCCCACCTATCCTTCCTATTCTATCCTATTTCCGCCGTCCTCGGGCAGGTTTACCGGTTGGGTTCCACCTTGTGTATCTTTGCCGTGATTTTCAGCTTCCTTATTTGTCCTGTTTTGCATGGTGACACTTGTCTTGTGGCGTTCTTCCTTCCGCCTCTCCTCAAAAGGGCTCGACCACCCTGTGTCATCTCTGCATCGACCATACCAGGCTGACCCATGATTTTCTTTTGCATAAGGAGCCACTCCCACTTTGTGGTTGTGGAGCCTTCCAGTCAGTAGCCCACATTTTGGTGGAATGGCCCCTTCTCTTGGCTCTGTGTTTTAAGTACAGATTTCCCCACACTTCACCTTTAATATTGGCAGACGATTCTACATCTACATTTATACTCCGCAAGGCACCCAACAGTGTGTGGCGGAGGGCACTTTGTGCCACTGTCATTACCTCCCTTTTCTGTTCCAGTCGTGTATGGTTCGCAGGAAGAACGACTGTCTGAAAGCCTTCGTGCGCGCTCGAATCTCTCTAATTTTACATTCGTGATCTCCACGGGAGGTATAAATAGGGGGAAGCAATATATTCTATACCTCATCCAGAAATGCACCCTCTCAAAACCTGGAGAGCGAGCTATACCGCGATGCAGAGCATCTCTCGTGCAGTGTGTGCCACATGAGTTTGCCAAACATCTCCGTAATGCTATCATGGTTACCAAATAACCCTGTGACAAAACGCGCCGCTCTTCTTTGGATCTTCTCTATCTCCTCCGTCAACCCGATCTGGTACGGCTCCCACACTGATGGAGCAATACTCATGTATAGGCCGAATAAGTGTTTTGTAAGCCGCCACCTTTGTTGATGGACTACATTTTCTAAGGAATCTCCCAATGAATCTCAACCTGGTACCCGCCTTACCAACAATTAATTGTATATGGTCATTCCACTTCAAATCGTTCCGCACGCATACTCCCAGATATTTTACAGAAGTAACTGCTACCAGTGTTTGTTCCGCTATCATGTAATCATACAATAAAGGATCCTTCTTTCTATGTATTCACAATACATTACATTTGTCTATATTAAGGGTCAGTTGCCACTCCCTGCACCAAGTGCCTATCCGCTGCAGATCTTCCTGCATTTTGCTACAATTTTCTAATGCTGCAACTTCTCTGTATACTACAGCATCATCCGAGAAAAGCCGCATGGAACTTCAGACACTATCTACTAGGTCATTTATATATATTGTGAAAAGCAATGGTCCCATAACACTCCCCTGTGGCACGCCAGAGGTTACTTTAACGTCTGTAGATGTCTCTCCATTGATAACAACATGCTGTGTTCTGTTTGCTAAAAATTCTTCAATCCAGCCACACAGCTGGTTTGATTTTCCGTAGGCACTTACTTTATCAGGCGACAGTGCAGAACTGTATCGAACGCCTTCCGGAAGTCAAGGAAAATAGCATCTACCTGGGAGCCTGTATCTATATTTTCTGGGTCTCATGAACAGATAAAGTGAGTTGGGTCTCACACTATAGCTGTTTCCAGAATCCATGTTGATTCCTACAGAGTAGATTCTGGGTTTCCAAAAACGACATGATACGCGAGCAAAAAACATGTTCTAAAATTCTATAACAGATCGACGTCAGAGATATAGGTCTGTAGCCTTGCGCATCTGCTCGATGACCCTTCTTGAAGACTGGGATTACCTGTGCTCTTTTCTAATGATTTGGAACCGTAATGATGGTGGGCAGAATTGTGGTGAAATATGGCAGGAGTGTGTCGTCATTAACACACCTTTTCCCACACGAGTCAACACCTTGATAGTTGGAGGGAGGTTTTAGGCACCTTAGAGCCTAAATCAAAGTTCTACGTTGCAATGGGAGGCAGTGAAGGGGTTTTGAAAACGTTGCCCTTTAATTATGTTGCACATTGTATTTAAGATGGGTTGTCAAAGGTGCAACAGCAGCTTGCAGCAGTGACAAACCCAACCTGTGGCAAAATGGGCTGCCTGTTCACTCAGGTGTATGGTGATGGGACAAAATTTCGTCTGCAGTTGTCGCTGTTTCCCAAGCCTTGGTCCAGGTGCAGCTGCGACACCAGCAGAAAAGGGATGGAGAGAACAGTGGTCAAATTGAATCTGACCTAGAACTATACAGATACAAGAAGAAAATGACGTAGTAATATTATCGTGTCTCCTCCATTTGATGATGATCATGATCATGACGATGATGAACAAGATTAATAGCATTTTTGCTGTACATGACACTGAAGGTTATTATAACATTTTGATAAGAAGGCACCCTGTAAATGACGACCAGAAATTCGGATCGTATTTTAGATTAGTTGCTGCATATTTTGCCCTTACAGAACAAAAGTGCAACTTGTTCAAGGAACACACATTTGAGCAGAAAAACTCTGTGACGTTAATTTTCTTCTTGCTTATAATCGATCAGCAGTCAAAATTCATTGAACTGTTGCCAGTTGGGAGTTATCGCAGAATGAAACTGATTCTGCCACCGAATTTAATGGAAAGTAATTTCGTTTGTCGACAAAATGTGTAGTTAATATTCGTATGATTTCTATGCTGTAATAAACAGCAGTAAAAATTTCATAGATGTAGGAGTAAGAAGAACAGGATTTTTTTAGTGATAGTATTTGTATGATTTCTGTGCTGTAACAAAAAAGCAGTAAAAATTTCATAGCTGTAGTAGTACCAGTTTTCAAGAAAGGAAACATTTTAATCAGAAAAACAGGAATTTTTACCTGTGTTCACAAAATAACATTCCATTATTAGAGCTACAGTTTAACTGAAAACCCTTAAGATGTCTAATATCATGTAAAACAGAACTGAAATGCTATTACTTTAGGGACACGTGGATTTAACAAAATTTAGGCCTGTCCTTAAATTTCCCACAAACACTTTTAACAGCCACATTTATTTTTCCTGGAGGAAAGAACTAGAAACTACTGACAGAGGAAAGTAGTATGTTCAAAATCAAGAAATTTACTTGGGGTCTTCTGTGTTGAACTGTGCTCAGGAAAACCTAGTGATCATACAGAACCCATATCCTTGGCTTCATTGAGGCATTTGATCCTGTTCAAAGTATTCTTTTATCTTCTATGTATATGACACAAGCCCCTAATGTTTCTCGATATGTTCCTGAAAATGTCACTTAAATGACTTGAAATGTTGACTTATTAAAAATAAGTGTACTAGTATAATTATCTTTTCTCAGATTTCTAGCAACACAAGAATTTTTCCCATCTCAAGTATTGTCCTTCCAGCTCACTGCAGAATACATGAGCAGAATTGTAGATGATTTACCTACAAACTTTCTTCTATTATTTCCAGTTTCAGGAAGAGAGAAACATTTGGAACAAGCAAAGGAATTTTTGACCAAATGGCAGTTTCCCAGTTGTGGTGATGCTAGAACAAAGAGCCCTTGTACCTGCTGTGCTTTAAATATAAAGATGCTGATGCCGAGAGACTGACAGAGTATTACTTTCTGTGAGTGTCTCATAGTTTACTTTGTGTAGATATCATGCGACAACACTAGGTAGAACACAACACAAGGTATAACGTCATAGTTGCACAGCGTCTGTTGTAGTCCTGGTCACTGGTGCAGTGCCACGATAGCGTTCACACCAGCCGCACATCGCAGTCCAAAACTCAAACTGCCAATGCGTGAGCAGGCAGTCCCTTTCGTCACGGGGTTTTCTGCCAGTACCGCAAGCACTTTGTGAAACACACATTTAGTGTGGATGTTCTGACAAATGATGTTGCATCCCTATAAATTGCGAAAAAAAATCTACTTATACTCTGTTTGGTAAACATATGCTGTGACTCACAAGAATTCTTTTAAACTCGGTATGGTTATTGTTTTCATGCTGTGTCTTGTCCTTTTTCATACAGTAGACCTGTTTAAGAAAAATTCTCGTTTCAATGGAAATTGTGAACAAAGAACATTATTTATAGTTTCAAATAAAAGTCTCTTGAGTGCCACATATCTTTGAATTTGTAATATACACGGTTTATCAAAAATAATCATCCGATTTGATACATCTATATCTCTGAAACTAATAAACACATATAATGAACTTTGTTTTCTGATGAACAGAAAACTCCAAAGCCGCCAGTGCACACCCCACACCTACCTTTTCATAGGATTTTTCCCAAATGTGTTGAGTTATACCTTCCACAGCTGCTATCACACGATGTCTCAGTTCATTCATTGTTCAGGGTGTATACGATCTGGGAGACCCGGGATAATCTGCGAGTTTTTCATTGTTTTCAGTTAATTTTTTGCAATTTTGACTAGTAAGAACAGATACTCTAACAAAAGATATTACTGTATCGCACTACCGCAGGATAATATTGCAGCAATAAAACATGAACTAGAGAAAAAAAAGAAAAGAAAATAAAATTGCAAAGGAAATGCACCTTAAGCAACAAAACAGTGCTCTTACAAGTGGCTGCCAACAGCAAAATGTGTCGAAGGATTTAAGGAGACTATGCAGTGCTTCTTAACAACAAATTGCCTCCGCTGTGTGTGTCACAACTGTTTACATTTAGATTCGTTTTAGCAGTTGTGCATGCACATCCCAAAAACCACACTGAAAAGCTTAATATCAGGTCGAGGCCTACTTAATTGCGAATCTGGACCTGCGGCATCGCCTGCAGCTGCGCAAACACGGTGACGCTTGTTATCTGGCACTTTGGCAACTACTGAAATGAACATGTTTCTAACATGTCGCGGGAAAATATTGCAGATGGTCGTTTGACATGCATTACTTTCATAATAAATTTCCTTTTACGGAAGTTGGACTATGTGCGAGAATGTACGGTGAATTTCTTAAATCAGTGTGTTTGACTCATTTTAAATCAATTCTATGGTGATTAGCCATTTAGAGGAATTTTGAGCCCAGAGGATCAGACTTTTATATTATTATGAGCAAATCGATGTAGTACTATGGGAAATCCTCTCTCCTCTCTCTGCTAACTAATTTATTTGTGGAAAACTTCGAGGACAAGTCACTGGACTAGGCTAAAAAATTTTGCTGGCACATTTTTGTGATATCCTAAGGTGTAACATGCGCAAAAGTATCAACATTATATATGAAAGCTTGGCTTCTCTTTCCAGTATGTGAAAGCTTTGTTTTCCTAATAGCAGCACTATGTATATTGAATTAAAACATTAACTTTTCCGGCTTGTGTATTTGCACTACTTAACAGTGATGTTGCTATTGGCTGAGTACATCACGTTCCCTTTGGTCTGAATATCCGCTGTCATCGACTGGTGAGATCATGAGACATGAGCTTATAAAAGCATACAGCAATCTCAATTTCAGTGGTTCGGAAAGTAACATGCAGTGTGTGGTGGAATTCAAATCTATTCTTTCATAATATGAAAATGTGCAGTGTATATGTTGCTGCCCATCAAAGATCTTTCCAAAACATGTTTTTTCCCTGAGTTTTGTTTTTCTAAAGTGCCAGGAAGTTCTACGCCCGTGTATAAAAACGTAACCATTCAAGGGATTGATAAGTTTTACAATTCCGACGGAAAATCTAATGTCATTTAACATGGATAAATGTGTGTTCGCCCAGGAGAAACTGTATTTTTAACTGGGAGATCTGGGGAAATCTGGGAATTTTTCCTTGTCGTGTATACACCCTGTTGTTGGTAACAAAGGCACATAAACAGTCTTTTATAAACACAACAAGAAATAATCACATATAGTCAGATCCAGTGACCTTGGATGCCAGTAATGTAAGGCTGAATCATGTGGTCCAGTGCGACCGACCCAGCGTTCAGTAATCTTTTGATTTAAAAATCCCTGCTCTTTCAGATGCCAGTGTGGCGGTGCCCCATCCTGTTGGTAAATGAAGTCATACGACTCAGTTTCCAACTGTGGGAAAAGAAAGTACAAACAAAATTCTGTGGACTCCGTGCGAAACAATGGCAGAGGCGTTTGATGTTTGTGTCACTCAGGGACGGTCAAGTGATTTGCCTTTATTCAAACAATCTGTTTCTTGGATTTTTATATGCCATTGTGTAATGCTCCGTGCTGTAGGGGATCCACACCATACCTAGTACAGAAGTCATGCTGAATAATTATTACAGAGCGCGCTGCACAAAAAGTAGAACACAAAACTGTTTGTTGACCTAACACCATTTTTACTAGAACTGAAGTGGGTGCACACTGCTACTACCTAGTGGAAACCATGTAAAATTAGTGTTTGCACCTTCCAACAGTACATTGTTCACGCACATATCTCAAATAATGTAATAGTAATCATTTTTTTAAATCCAGTGATTCTTTTTTATACACCCCGTACTGTTGTGTATTCATTAAAACTTGGTTTGCTCAGTGCGATAAAATATGGATTAACACCATACACGTACACAATGGAATTCAGGTATTCGCTAGTTCTAACTGCCTTATGTCTATGACTTTCAAATAGCTTTTTATCAGCTGATTTAGGCAACTAAACAGTCAACTGGCATTTTGATTTATTATCTATAGCGATTATGTGGCCGCTACATATTTGACTGATGTTTCCGTGCTTCACATACGTAACAATGCATGGTAATATCTCATACACACATTCTAAGACATGCAGTTCCAAGGCGCCTTTGTATAATTTGAAAATGCAATGGTTTTATGTTTACATCTGTCAGTAATAATGGAGTTGTTCCCTCCCTCCCTCCGGATTATTTAATACAACATTTTTATCACTATTGAATGTCACAGAATTCCAAATCCCCCTGTCAGTTACTTCCAAATGAGAGCCCAGCAGAGTGAATGGCTGCGGTGTGTGATACCTGGGATAGTAACCTTCGTAGCAGTATAATGTATTTCAAAAAGTGAATCCCACCACAGGGGACCTCTCATGGCAAGTGTTCAGAAATATTTTCTGCCAGTATTTGTATGGAGTGTAGCCTTGTGTTAAGTGGAATTTGGACTACAAACGTTACAGAAAATTTAAAATGTAGTAGAAAGTATTGACTCAAATTAAGTAAAAAATAAATTTAAGCCACACTTCCTGTAAAAGAAGAGATTGGTTGATAGGACATACCCTCAAGCATCAAAGCATAGTCATTTGGTAATGGAGGGTAATGCAGGCTACAGAAATTGTAGGAGGAGATACAGATATGAGTGCAAATGGATGGAGGTTTCAGTAGTTATTCAAACATGAAGAGACCCTGGGGATAGACTAGCATGGAGTGCTACATCAAACCAGTCTTTGGAGTGGTAGTATAGGAAGATTCACAAACTTCCTCATCTATACTGTGCAAACCACAGTAAACTGCATGGCAGAAGGCACGTCCCATTATACGAATTATTAGGGTTTATTCCCATTCCATTCAAGTATAGGGCACAGAATGAATGATTGTTTGAATGCCACTGTGTGTGCTGTAGTTATTCTAATCTTATCCTCAAGATGCCATGCGAATGATATAATGTGTTGTAGAATATTCTTGGATCAAATAAACCTTTGACCATTTGTGATCCCTTATCTGTATATGTTCAGTGTCACCTGTTTGTCCTATTTGGTACGGTTCCAACATACTTAAGCAATATTCTAGAGCTGGTGCAAGAGTGATTTGTGAGCAGACTCCTTTGTAGACTGGTTGCACTTCACCAGTATTCTACCAATACACGAAGTCGACCACCTGCTTTACCCAGGTGGCAGACTTCGTAGTGGGTAGTCGAAACCATAACAGAGAATATAATTCAGTTGCTCCATTCGCGGGTGGAACTGAGACACGTGAGAATGCTCCTCTGTGGTCAGACAACAGGACTTCAGATGACGGTGGGTGACTGGAAAGATAAGGCCCCTCACATATGCAATGAGGAGCAGTCCCTCTTGAAACATACTTTAGTCTCAATGAGCCCTTTACAGAGTGTAATTACCATCACAACCTTGTACAAAAACCGATTTCTGTGCTTTATCTTTGCAGTCTGCCATTGCCTCTGAGGTTCCACCGTCCAGTTACAGAGCAGCATTCCCCTTGTGGCTCAGTATCACCCAGGACTGGAGTAACTAAATTATGTTCTCTGATAAGGCTTCAACTATTTTCCATCATGTCCTGAAATGAGTAACACCCTACCCACTATCCTTCCCACCCCTCCCGCAGCAGCATTATGCCACGCACCAAACATGCACAATATCCTTATCCTTTCCTACACAACCCCTGCTCCCACCCCCTTGCCTCATAGCTCATATCTCATATCCCTGTAATAGACCTAGATGCAAGACCTGTCCTATACGTCCTCTCGCCACCACCTACTGTAATCCAGTTATAAACATAACCATCCCATCAAAGGTGGGGCTACCTGTGAAACCAGTCATGTGATCTACAAGCTAAGCTGCAAACATTGTGCCGTGTTTTATGTGGGCATGTCAGCCAACAAGCTGTGTGTCTGCATGAGTGGCCACCGACAAACTGTGGCCAAGAGATGACGACGACGACTGCACTGTCACTGAGTATGACGTAACTGCTTCGCAGCCTGTGCCACCTGGATCCTCCCCACCAAAACCAGTGTTACTGAATTTCGCAGGAGGGAGCTCTCCCTGCAACATATCCTATGCTCCTGGAATCCTACATCCTGGAACTTTGTTAGTCTCTGTCCTTATCTGTCTAGCCGCTAGCCAGCACTACACAGCCATCTACTCCACCAACGCACCCCGTCTCTTTACTTCTCTCATTTTTCGAACCCCTCACCCCCCCCCCCCCCCCCCCCTCTCTTTCCCAATCCCTCCATTTAATCTTGTGACTGCACCTAGCTGCCGGATCCTCTCCCCAACTCATCCTTTGTGTGCTCCGACAAGCAGAACTTCACTGTCCCTCACCCCGACCCTGCTATCCCTCTCCCTCCCAACCAGTCACCTCTTTACTCCCACCCAGTTGCCTCTCCTATCAAGTGCTGCTGTTTGTAGTCTCACTTCAGCTGCAAGAGACTGTCTGTGTGTGTGTGTGTGTGTGTGTGTGTGTGTGTGTGTGTGTGTGTGTGTGTGTGTGTTTTCAACAAAGGCCTTGTTGGCTGAATACTCATTTTGTGACAGTCTTTTTGTTGTGCTTATCTGTGACTTAGCATCTCTGCTATTTACTGAGTAGCAACTATCCTTTTCATATTATTTTTAAATTCCATCCTGGATTTTCTATTGTATGAGAAAGCAAATGTAATACCTAAGAGTTGAATGATGTCATTTGAAGTCTGTGTTAGGAATTGTATGGTTACTTATAAGATTTGTACATTTATTTGTAAGATTGTTTTTGTTCTGTTATGTTGTCCTCACAATTTCATCCTCATCACTGGCACGCGAGTCGCCCAGTGTGGCGCCGACTAAAATACTTCGCACTCAGCAGCCAAACTTCCCCGTATGGGGTCTCCCGGCTGGCTATGCCATATGATCATTTCATTTCATATTTTTGTTATGTATTTATAAAAAAGGACATATCGATAACTTTCTTTGCAATTTTTCAGTCCGGAGGGTACTCCTTACAGTGGTGGCTGCTTTATATTTGACATATTCCTGCCTATGCAGTATCCTCATGTTCCACCAATGGTGAAGTTATGTACCACAGGGGGTGGCACTGTACGCTTCAATCCAAATCTTTATGCTTGTGGTCGTGTGTGTTTATCACTGCTTGGCACTTGGCATGGCTTACAAGGAGAAGCATGGCTTCCAACATCAACATTGCTTCAGGTTTGTTGTTTCATTATTAATATAAGACTTTATTATTTCTTTCATATACTTAAAAACCTGAGCAACTACTATATTTTGATGAGATTTCTTTTTGTGAGAAAGATTTGTTTCTCTCCTCCCACCTCCCATTTCTCTTTCACTCCTCTTTCTCCCTCCCGTCCTCCTTCCTTATCATCAATTTTTGTAAGTTTTAGTTTAAATTTATGCATATCAAGGATAGAACAATTCGTTAACAATAAAAATTGTGCTGTCCATAATTTACTTAAAACTCTCATTTGTAGCAAGCAGTGTTCACTCCCTTGTCTGGGCATGGGATTTAGGTTTTCCGTCGTTTCCATAATTAGCTGAAAGCTGTGTTATCTGAACTGGTCACAGGTATTTTTCTGTCACGTACTCGTGACTGTTGAATTAGTACATTTTGACTCAGTGAATGTCATTTAACTCTGAGATAAGCCTATTGCAGGTGTAATTCTTGAAATTAATGTAGGTTGAATCAGTATTTTGGAAATCATTCTCCCCATCTTTTAGATCATGGAGTGATGCCCACTGAGAATGGAGTGGCCTCGGTGGCAGCTTGTGCCGACAGCATTCATAGCATGTCCAAGAAGTTGCAGTGAGGACATGAACAAAGCCACTCCATGGGCTGTGGACTTCAGTCAGGGTAGCTCTATATGTTGACAGAAACAGGATGTTAGATGCAACATTGGACATAATTTCTTTGTGGCGCATGGTCTTCAGAGTGCAGACAGTGATCCACACAACTGATGGAGGCCAGGTAAAAGTGCATGGTAAAAAGGTGTTGCATCCTGTTTCTGACACAGAATTACTTGAAATCATTGGTGGTGAACACTGCCACATTATTTGAAACCAAAGTGTATGAGGCACCTCAAAGGACAAATATTTTTTTTTCTAAGGCCATGTTAATAGTGGCAGAAGTGACCTTGGACAAGCAGAGCACAACAGGGAAGTGAGAAAAGGAATTGGTGAAGACAACCACATGGATCCCAAAAACTGGCCATTGGAATCTAGGTGGATGTGCTCCAATAGCCCCACAGTGTTGAGCCATGGAGAGAACCACTAGGATGCACAACATTATGGACCAAACATTCGCAGAGACACTCGATCATGTCAGACGTGTTGAGCCAGAACACATCTTTATGCACGAAATTTTCCGTGTGGGATATGCTTCGGTTGGCGGCGTACTGGTTGCACAGCACTTGCACCCATAGAGAGAGGGCAATCAGTATGTGACAGTGCTTCTCGTCCTAGATGCCCAACAGAATCTTGTGGTTTAGGGATAGTGGATTTCACCTTGGCCATTAGTGGTGAAAATCAGGGCCAGGGGATGTCTGGGCTCTGTGTTGCACAAAATGAATGAGGCAGCAGAACATCAGGTCCTTGGGGTGGGGGTGATGGCTGTATCATTGCATACATCAGCTCAAAAGTTGAAATAGCTGATTGAAGATTAGAATAAAATGAGGAGCACACCAGTTCATATTGCTCAAAAGCTGCGTCAAATCCCTTAGGTAATCAGGGCACAGCAGCTGTGTTAATGTATAATGTGATAGTTCATAGAATAGTGGAAAGCAGACAACTACAGTGCCCACTCCTGGAGGCAATGGGCAATCTGGTCTGGTAAGGCGTATTTAGGGCTAAAGGTGGTAATAAACAGTCACTGGTCTTTGACAGGATGAAATTTTTGTCCAGGAAATAACAACTTAAATATCCAGAGTTTCTCCACGGAATAATGGCATCCATGCTGGCCCTCATTATGCTCGCTAGCAGGTGAAGTAGTGTAGGCTACGCACTAGATGGCTGTATTGTACATGCTCTACATATGTGTGAGCTGATCAGCCACCCTTGACCACATATGCTACATCTCAGCTGCAAGGACTGCCCATGTGTCAACCATTTGCCCACCCCAGCCATGTTGTGCCCAGGCCTGCCAAACTGTTCCAGGGAGGGCATGTGAGGTGAAACAGCAGAGCGTAGGTGACAGCAAGGGCATCTCATTCTATTGAGGGTAGCATTCCAGGGAGGTGGATGGAGTCTTACAAGCATATGCAATGCAGTGCTCTGTGCAACTGGGGAATTTGTGGGACAGGACCTCACTTATATCATGGGAGGACACAATAGTTGTTACCACCGACTGTAGACCATAAGTGTATGTTGTCAAGCACAGTATCCCATTAAGGCAATCATTCAAAGCTTGGAAGTTCATTTGACAGTGAGGTGGCCATTCAAAATATGTCTTGACATCATAGCTGTTTCGGTGAACAAGAGATTTCAGCTCAGTTTGCAGTATAATGGTTGTAATAACTAATCTCATCCTGAGACACTAGTAGATCGTTTAAATTCATGGGTGGCTGCATGTTGATAACCACTTCATAATCTTTCATTGATTTTGAGTCCATCGGTTGAGAGTTTGTACCCCAAATATGTCAAGGATGTGAAGCTGATTCTCTGGATTCACCCCTATTGCCATTATAAGGAGACCTCAGCTGTGAACAATGTTAAGAGACAGGTTGGCTGTTTTGAGAAAATGCACAGTGAAGTTTCAATGAAATTTCATAAAAAAGATTTTACATTACACACAGTAAATTTTTTTAAATTCAGATAAATCATTGTTTTCAAATACATCTGCAGTAATAACAGATTTTTAAAATGGTAAATTCTATCCTAAATTTTATTGTTAAAAATTTGTCACGTGTTACTTAACATTGTTTACTTGCAAATAAACAAAACATTACTGCAGAATTTCTCAAACGCAAATTTGAAAGAAATTTATTGCTTTTATATTAAGATTGTAATACTTAATTATTCCAAAAATTGTTAATGGCAGTCTCAAATCATGATTCAGTGCAATATAAAATTAAATTAAAGAAGAATATTACTACAGCACATAAACAGTTACCCTGTAACATAACTTCGTGTAAACTGTGGTAAGGGACACAATGTAATATTGTTCAATTGCTTAAATAAATATTAACATTTGTCTGATTAGCAGCAACTTCTCAAGTGCACTTACATATAGGAATTATCTTCAGATCTTTATCTGAGTCGACTATTCACATCATCCACAGATTTGTACAAATCATATCTGAAACAACTTATCTATCATGAACTGTGCACATGTTACTACTTCTAGCAGCCATGGTTTTGGCACTTACCATAATAAGTTACCAGTAGTGAGATTCTGATGTTGAAGATAGAGATTCTATCTCTGTTTATCATGCAATTGTTAACTAATATCTGCAACATGGTTGCTGACACTTCACACAAGTGGACAGCAGGAAGAGATTCTTCTGTTTGTGTATTTCATCATCTCTATATGGTATAGTCCGTTGTAACTTAATTCAATTTTCATACTCACGGAATGTTCTCCCAAAACTTTAACTATGTTAGATGTTATCAGCTTTGCAAATCCAATGAACTTGGGCTGTCAGTGTACATCATATCCTTGTGGCAGACGAAGGTGGAAGATCTGCGAAATCCAACCACCTGGCACCTCAAAATCCAGCCCTGTCAGTCTTGTCCTGCCCCATAAGAGTCTGGGCCACATATGAAAACAGCCACATCATATATCAACACTCTTTTAAATATTGCACCGGAGTTTGTGTTGGTATGACTACCAACCAGTTGTCCACAAGGATGAATGGCCACCTCCAAACTGTTGTCAAGAAGAAAGCTGTTCATCTGGTGACGCAACATGCAGCTGAGAACAGCATGCTCAGTTCTCATGAGTGCTTCATAACCTGAGCCATCTGGATCCTTCCCTCCACTTCCCTAAACCACACAGATGGGAATTATCCTCACAACAAACACATCCTTCACTGTAATCATCATGGCCTCAGTCTCCGGTAACCTATGGTCCCTGCCCCTTGCACCCAACACTTTCACTTTCTTCCATCTTATCACCTCACACAGTTCACGTTTGCACGTCACATTAAAGCAACTGCCCAGCTGCTAGAATGGTGCCAGCTCATATACCTGCCCAGGGTCCCACCAGGATCTAAAGTAACACAATGTAACTTGAATCAGCAAAGAGATAAAATTAGTGGAACACCATTGTCATGAGAAGGAACAGGTTAATGGGCTGTATGCTCAGAAATCAGTATGAAATGATAAAATGACAGAAGTAGAATTCTATCGAAAAGGAAGAAACAAGATATCGGAGTTGCTAAGGTATCCAAAATAAATTACCTTTCCATTGGATGGAGTAGAACAGAGGAAAATTTTAGCAGAATACAATGATTAAAATATGTAAAATAGAGCCGCTATTGAGAGTGTATAAGTAAGAAAGTGGTACTAACACAGTCAAATCAAAATCAAATTTTTATCATCCCATAACAAACCCCATATTATCAAAGTTGTGACATAAGTGTTTCGTCAATTTTAAAACTGTACGTGAACTAATAAACTTTATCTAAGGTCACAGTACTTACATTGCTTTTTTACTTTATTTGGTTACAGTTTTTTTGAAAAAAAAAAGTAATCTGTGATTATAATACACATGGTGTTATCTTCTTAGATAGAAGTTAAATTACATAGTCATCATTCAAGAAATCGTCTCTATAACAAATAATTTTCAAATGTTTTTCCAGGTCTCCTTCAGTGTTTCTTGCATTTGGGTCACTTTTCCCCTTGCAAATTTTATTTACGAACTTCATGCCCATATAGTGCAATAGTGCAGAGATTTTTCATATAGTTTTAGTCTGTGGGTAGGTAACAGTAGATGTAACTTGCCCCGTGTCTAGTTTTGTTTTTGTGCAAGAAGCATTTGCCCTGAAAAAGTCTCTCTCTCTCTCTCTCTCTCTCTCTCTCTCTCTCTCTCTCTCTCTCTCTCTCTCTCTCTCTCTCTCTCTCGTGTGTGTGTGTGTGTGTGTGTGTGTGTGTGTGTGTGTGTGTGTGTGTGTGCGTGTGTTTACGCGTTTACTTTTTTATAGTGTAAATGTTTTGACCAGATAAGTTTTTTTTCTCAGAATTCCAGAAGATTATGCTATAATTAACAGCTGTGAATGCATAGTATATAGTTCCTTTTACAGCTAAGTCAGTTATACAGTATGACATTCATTAGATACACCAAACTGTTCAGTCAACTCAGAATGCTGTATGCATGATAACTCCTTGACATATTTGTATTTACTAGTACACAAGGAATTTGACACAGCTTCCGGTGTCCAATTTTTGTGTCCGTTTAGCTTATTTCACTTCTGCATTGTGCTGATTGTTATGTGGTGAAAGGAACAGTTCCTGTTTTTGCAAAGTTCAATTTCAAGTTGTTATTTCTAACACAACTAAGAGATTTTCCTTGAAAACCATAGCTAGTAAGATTTTAAAGTAGTAGGTCATGATTTACAGTACTAAAGACTTTGATAAGGTCACAAAAGATGGACAATACACAGATTCTATATCGAGACAACTGCAAACATTCGTGACCAAGTAATTTATTGTGTGGGTTGTACTGCAGTCTTTCTTGAAGCCATACTGGTTGTTTTACCCAATGTTGTGGAAAGAAAATTATTATTCAGTCTGGTCATCTACAGATATTTCAAATGTTTTCGAAAAAAGTTTAAATGGTGAGATAGACCTTTTTGTCTTGTTTGCCATTTTTTGGTTGAACTTAAGCATATTTTAAGCCATCTGGAAAACATTCTGCTTCAAAAGACTAATTGATTACAAGAGAGAATGGATGTGCAGTGCTGCAACAGATCTTTTTATATTCTATTGGTATAATCATCCCAACCTACTGAGTTCAAACTTTTTCAGGGACACTATAATTTTAATAATGTCAGAGCTTGAAACAGAGGAAAGCTTAAAACCTAAACAATTTCTCTCTGCCTTACTAGGATTTGTACTTGATGGTGAGCAGTCGCCAATTTAATTAAAACAAATCATTGGAGGATTCACATATGACACTAGGATCCTGTAACAGCTCTACCATTCATCATTATTTCAGAGGGTCAATTTCTCTCCGTTTCTCTACCAACTTCACTTCCTACAACAAACCAAACAGCTTTGTGTATGTTTTTATCATTTAAAACGAATGTATTGTTTGCAGTATGCCTTGCTAATTTAACTACTTAGGTAAATTTTTTTATGTGCTTACATGTTTTAAGTAATTTAGGATTTCGATTAACTTTTGCCTCCATATGCAATTTCCTCCTCTTAATGCTGGACACTGTAATTCGTTTTGTATCCAATGATCTAGTTTCATGTGTGGCGTTCCATTCTGCTACATAAGGGAAACATTCATTAAATATACTTAAGAATTCAGATGAGAATTTATTGTAGTTGTCATTGTTTGAAGTGTGTTGCTGACTGATCACATGATGAACCTTATTTTTTTAAATAAATAACTCCATATACTTGTGGCTGAAATTGCTGCATTTTTACTGTGCTGCCTGAATTTAATTCTGATTGTGATAGTAGTGAAAGATAGAAAGATGAATCAAGTAAGTCATAAAACATTGCTTTATTTACATGAACATAAAGGAACTGCATTTTTACCCTTTATTGCTGTAAATCTGGATCTCATTTCAGCCACCGTATTGCTCAGTGGCTACTTTCTTCACAGAAATATCTCTGACCTTTTTTTGTCCCCCACATCCCACATGTATCTTTCACATCTGTAAGTCATAAGTAGCCTTTCCTGCCAGCCACTCCTGTAGACTACTGTATAATTTGGCTCCCTGATTTGTTAAGTGTTTTTGGCTAGCTGGAGCATCATAACCAGATATTGTCATAACTTCAGTTTCAGTATGTGTGTCTGCTTCTTAAAGGTATGATTAAGAAAAACATAGACTTGTATTGCAAGCAATTTTGTATTGTTCTGTAGTCAAGTTCTTGTATGTGAAGAAAGGAGGGTGTTAATGTTCAATATAAAGGTACACTATGTGATCAAAAGCATCTGGACACCCCCAAAAATGTAAGTTTTTCATATTAGGTGCATTGTGCTGTTAACTACTACCGGGTTCTCCATATCAGCGACCTCGGTAGTCATTGGACATTGTGAGAGAGCAGAACAGGGCGCTCGGCGGAACTCATGGGCTTTGAACATGGTCAGGTGATTGTGTTTCACTTGTCATACGCCTGTACACAAAATTTCCAAGCTTCTAAACATCCCTAGATCCAGTGTTTCCAATGTGATAAGGAAGTGGAAATGTGAAGGGACACGTATAGCACAAAAGTGTACAGGTCGACCTTGTCTCTTGAGACAGAGACCGCCAACAGTTGAAGAGGTCATAATGTGTAATAGGCAGACATCTATCCAGACCATCACACGGGAATTCCAAAGTCCATCCGGATCCACTGCAAGTACTATGACAGTTAGCCATGATGTGGGAAAACTTGGATTTCATAGTCAAGCGGCTGCTCATAAGCCACACACCACGCCGATAAATGTCAAACAACGCCTCGCTTGGTGTAAGAAGCATAAACATTGGACGACTGAGCAGTGGAAAAACGTGTGGAGTGACGAGTCACAGTACCCAATGTGGTATCCGAAGGCAGTGTGTGGGTATGGCTAATGCCTGGTGAACATCATCTGCCAGCGTGTGCAGTGCCAACAGTAAAATTTGGAGGTGATGGTGTAATGGTCTGTGTGTGTTCATGGAAGGGGCTTGCACCCCTTGTGTTGTTCAGCATGGCACTATCACAACACAGACCTACATCAATGTTTTAAGCATCTTCTTGCCTCCCGCTGTTGAAGAGCAATTTGGGGATGGCGATCGCATCTTTCAACATGGTCGAGCACCTGTTCATAATGCACAGCCTGTCGTGGAGTGGTTACATAACATCCCTGCAATGGACTGGTCTGCACAGTCCTGACCTGAATCCTATAGAACACCTTTGGGATGTTTTGGAACGCCAACTTCATGCCAGGCCTTACCAACAGACATCGATACCACTCCTTAGTGCAGCACTCTGTGAAGTATGGGCTGCCATTCCCCAAAACTTCCAGCACTTGATTGGATGTATGCCTGCGAGAGTGGAAACTGTAATTATGGCTAAGGGTGGGCCAACACTGTATTGATTTCCAATGTTACCGCTGAAGGGCACCACAAACTTGTAAGTCATTTTCAGACAGGTGTCCAGATACTTTTGATCACATTGTGTAAGTTGACAAATCGGGAAGTAACAATGATGTTATCTGTGTACCACTTTCTATGCTTCTTTATATGGCTATGGTGTCTTTCATACATTTTGTGGGTAAAAATATGATTTAAATTATTTTGTTGTTGCAGGTGTTAGTTTCTATCCAAAGTCTTATCCTTGTCCCAGAACCATTTTTCAATGAACCTGGATTTGAAAGTATGATAAACACACCTAAAGGTAAAACTGAGAGTGCAAATTATAATTATGGTTTAATGGTCAACACAATCAAGTATGCAATGCTGGAACAGATAAGACATCCTGCACACGGTTTTGAAGAGGTGATACGCAGGCACTTCATTCTAAAAAAGAACAGGATATTGAAGGTATGACTTAAAATTATTTTTATAGTAAAGCCTTAGGTAATCTAGAGAGAGGGGTGGGGAGAAATTACTTGATGAATTTGCTGGTTTCCAAGATTATTGGCATTCCATGACAGTCCTCATTGGTAGTCCCATTGTTATAAAGACTTTTTTCTTAACAAGCTGTAAGCATTTTTGCAGTCTCTAGCTATAAATTGGCAACGTTTGTAAATGGCGTTGTACTGTCATTATCCACCTCCCCCAGTAAAATGCTTCATATTCTTGGAGACTTGAATCAGTTTTCATCATAATAGGAGTGCTTGTGTGTGTTTGTATTCATTTATCCATCCAGATAAAGTGACAGAACTGTGACAAATGCAGAGCACACTCAACAAATGCCATAAGGCAATATTTTTTACAGTTTCTATGCCTTTATTAGTGTTGCATAATATATGTCAGTAATTTGATGTTGCATAATTGCTGAGGTGCAAAAACCATGTCTAATAAACCTAGTCTTTCAAAAGTATGTTTACATACTCCACTTCCATCATCGGCAATTTTTTACAGTTTTACACCAATAAAAAAATAGTTAAAATTTTAAGCTTCAAATCTACTGGATTCAGTTTAGAGGTATTATGTAACTGACACTACAAAACATGAACCCTTGTCACCAGGTGACTTAGCCAGTAACAGATGGAAACCTTAGCTGAATGTACTGCATTCTTTCAATTATCATAAAATGTGGCAAGACAATCAGATGCAAGAATCGTGTCCTAATAACCTGATTTTTCAAAGTGTGTTCACTATCTTTAAAATAGCATGAAAAATACCTCATTCTCATTATAGCTTATGCTGAAGAATTGAATGGCTGTTGAGACAAAACCAGTGTTAGCAAGCAACCTCTCGGAAACCAACCACGACTGTTGCATTAGTTTTTCAGACTTTTAAGGCTTCTTCTAAGTTACATTTTCTTAACTACTCATGGTGGTGAAACTGAATTGACTTATTTGTTTAAAGCTTCCACTAGTTTGGCTGAGGTACTGGTGGATACTCGCATGAAACATATTGTGTGTGTCCATGTGACTCGTGCTCCTAATGAAATTTCATAAAATTCAAATGGTGAAATTAGTAGTGAAGCAAGGGTAAAATTTCAAAATATGTTCTTCTTTCTAAAGGAAACCAGGAAATAAGTTTAAATAAAGTTTCACCCTTTTATATTTAACACACTCTGGAACTCATTTTTATATCGCGTAATGTTGTAAAAGCACATTTTAATAGATCAATTCCAGTGGAAACATCACCTCCCCACCAAGCATCAGCTCTCCTAAATGCATTGTCAAAAAGCCATGCAAGACTAAAAAAAAAAATTAGTTTAGAGTAATGAAATCTCAAGAATGTCTAGTTAACATACGTAAGTGATTAACATTGTGAGGTCACAGACTACTGTAATAGCCCTTTGAAATGCTGGTACCTTAATAACAAGTGGAACTGCCAGATTGTTGAATGCAGACAGACATGCATGCATTGTGTTGTAAAAGTGCTGGATGTCAGTGGGATGGAGTTCTTGCCTGCTGCACTACGTCAATACAGACACAATTAATACTGTTTGTGGATGACTCTGGAATCATCATCCAACGTCCCATTTGTGCTAGATTTGAGACAGATCAGGTGGTGGAGCATGCCAAGACAATATATCAACATTCTGTAGAGCATGTTGGGTCACATTAAGCATCATTGTATTGAAAAAACACCCTCTGGAATACTGTTCGTGATTGGCAGCATAACAGTTAGGTTCACCAGATTGACACACAAATTTGCAGTCAAGGTCTGTGGGATAGCCATGAGTGTGTTCCTGTTGCGACCCTAAACTGGCCTCATTTTAATCAACACACGGCTGTCACTGGCCCTGAGGCAGAACCAGCTTTCATCAGAAAAGAACACAGGCCTCCACCCTGACCTCCAGTGAGCTCACACTTGACACAACTGAAGTTACATATGTTGGTGGTTCAGGGCCAGTGGAATACACACTACAAGGCATCTGGTTCCTGCAGCCATACCCTGAACACGATAGTCTTCCCACATGGCTGTCCAGAGCCCGGTCTTCTCGCGGACGTATGTTCCCGTGATCACCGCTGCCGGCAGTCCCATACAGTGGCTACAGTCCTGCCAAATCTTTCTGCAGTATTGCAGAAGAAACATCCAGTTTCTCGTAGCGACATTACTCGACCTCTTTCAAACTCGGTGAGGTGTTGATAATGGTGCCTTTGTCGCCTTACAGGCGCTCTTGACTAACATCAACTCACCACGTCCAATCTGAAAGGTAACTTAACACTCACGACCATTGCAGTGTATATTTCAATCAAACCTGATTTCCATGCTCACAGTGGCACTACTAGCACTACTCGTTTGCAGCTGGTACATAATTAGAATAGACATCATCTTTCATATGTAGAAATGTGCCTACCAACTTGAATGTGTCACTCAACTCCTCCTTGGTGTTGCAGTTGTCCATTTTTTCCCTCTCTTGTGAGTGTATTGAGAGATTCTCACATTGGAGATTATGTCACATTAATGAAATTAAACAATGCTATAAATTTCAGCAGTCAGTGCTGTTCTGCAGTGACATAATGTGCTTTTTTCAGTTCAACAAAATGTATAGGGTAATTAACATGCTTGCTTAGTGGAAAAGTGATGAAAAGTGTTACTGATGAGATGCAGGAGTTCTGTTTCTATTTTGTTGAGTTGGCCCTCACCGCTTGAATTTATTAACGCTACCTTCATGAAATAAAAACACTATACAGGAACAAAGAGTAGTCAAACAAATTTATAATGAAAATACAAGAGTATTTTAAGAAGCTCTCCAGCCTCAAGTAGTTAGCATAAAATTTACAGCAGCCCTGAAGAAACTGATTCCCAAGAACAGCATGTCAGATCTCCTTTGACAATAGCAGAAGATTAGAAGTACACATGTAGGAAAGATTTGACACTGCATGTGCTGTTACCTCCATAATCACAAAGACTTGTGCTGAGCAAAAAATATCACAGTCAGCAGCAGTGACAGTAAATGGAACTGAAAAATCGCTGAACCCTCAGCCACACCAACTCTAGCCACCAGGTATTCATGTGACAACTATTTTGTCTGATAGTCCTGATGGCTGTTCTTGTAGAAAGAGTTTGTGTGACACTCTCATAGCAGCTCAAAAGGAAACCCCTCTATCGTGTGCTCAGCACCTTAGCAGAAAGAAAATGCAAAGGAGAAAGAAAAACCTGACATCAAAATGTTCCTCATATTGCAGTAGAGCATACGTAAGTGTAGTAAGCTAGCCAGGCCTCAGCTGCCAGCTGATACGCATCTCTAGAGTGGCAAGTTATATGTTTAACCTTTCCTGTGTTTTCCTGCTACTATATTTCTTAAATTTTGTCTAATTTTTTTTCTGTTTATGAAGTTACATCAAGCATATTTAGCTCTAAATGTAAATTTAGACAGTCTCTAGTTCACTTTTCATTTCTTCTGAACAGCCAGCTATGTAGCTCATTAAGGCATCAGTGTCCATTGGTGACACATCAGGAGGTAGCAAGTTGCATATGTAGGTGTCTGTATGCTTTTATAGTTCACTTCTTCTGTTAGATGTGCTACCATGGGTTGGAAGTGTGCATGCTGTGTGTAGACGCAGGGGAGCAGGTCGCAGGTGGTGAACAGCTGGCTGCACTTTTGGCTGTTATCAGTCATTTTGAGGCTACTGCCTCGAGGTTTAGCAGTGTCGGAGAATATGCCCCTGGGCACTACTACCAATGCACCTCCTAATGTATCCAATGCGGTGGATCCACCCTCCCATCAGGATGAGTTGGTGGCAATGCATTTGCATCACCCGAGACGAAGGGCCAATTTGGAGGCTTGCCATCTGGCCTTGCCGATTTGCCCTGTGTGTGAGCAGGTGACCTTTCCTTGAGCTGGATTCAAGGAAGCAAATATGGGTAGTGGTTTGCTAGTTATCAGGAGATCTCATGTTAGATGTGTTATGGAGCCACTTAGGAAGATGGCTTTCAGGGCTGGAAAGAAAACCAGTGTGCACTTAGGCCATCCTCAGTTCGTACAGGTGACTGGCGGAGGTGGTGAAGGCTGCTGGCATTGTATGCTGGGTGCAAGCAGAACTCACAATTTGCAGAGTTGATCAGGATCCTTTAGTTTGGAGCCAAGTGGAGGGTCTCGGCAAAAGGCTTCATAAAGTCTGTTACAGTCTTGGCAGGAGACTTCCAGGTGTGCATTATCGGGTAGGCAATTGCAGCACTCACCTTGATAGGTCAGGGGTTAACTACACAATACAAGCAGCTACTCGGGTAGCAGAGCCCGTGTGGACTGCACATGAGGGTTTCGTAGGCTCAGCAGTAGTTTGAGGTGCTCTGATCAAATCTCGCCGGTAGATGGGGAAAAAGTAAGTCAGGCGCATTCAGAGTAGACACTTGGGCAGTCAAAATTTTATCAGTAAATTGTCGAAGTACTCATAACAAAGTTTCCGAATTTACTACCTTCCAGGAAAGTTCTTGCACTCAAATTATTCTTGGGACCGAAAACTGGTTGAAACTCGGGTGGAATCGCTGAGATACCAGTGAGTCATGGAATATATATCGGAAATACAGATTAGATGCCATAGGAGGGGAAGTGTTCATTGTAGTTGACAAAAACATTCTCTCTATTGAGGTCGAAGTTGTGTGTGACAAGTCTAGGTGAAACGAGTTAATTATGGAATGTTTTTACTGGCCACCCAATTCCAGTGTGACAGTTCTAGAGTCATTCAAAGTAAGACTATGGTCAGTAGTGCTAAATACCCTCATCACGCAGTATTAGTTGGAAGCAACTTTAATGTACCGTCAAACGCGGTGATTTTGGACACTGGAGCGAATTCGGACAGTATGGCTTATTTGCTCTTTGCCACTGCATAGAAACAGAGTTACTTATTTTAATGTCCGTGCGCCAGTTATTTTAAGTGCAAGATGGCATTTATTGCTTTCCACAACTTTTATTTTGCATCAGTTGTTTCCCTAGGTGAATAATTGACGAACAGTCTGCGTTAAAAAGCCATGCGTTATCGTAAAGTGGAAACTTTCTGTTGTTGCGCCGAGCGGGAAGTTATTGTAACCATATTTGTTGACGCGCTCAGTAGCTAACAGCATTGAGACAATTTCTGTAAAAGTTTGTCGAGTTTCTCGTGCAAGGTTATAAAAGACGACGGTTTTTGTAAAACTGTGTACTGTGTGGGGTGATTTCAGACAATGCCAAGAACGTATAAGAGCAGGAGGGGTGCTACAGTACAGTGAAATTATGACCCGGATTTTTTAGATAAAGCTGTTCGTGATATTCAGAGTGGTAAATTATTGTACAGAAAAGTGTGTGGTATACCTAAATCAACCCTACAAAATAAAGTGCAGGAAGCACATCCGAAAAAAATGGGAGGACAGCCAGTGCTAAATGAAAAAGACGACGAAATGTTGAAGCAAGGTATCTAGAGGGCTGCACATTGGGGATTTCCCTTCACTAAATTGGATATTAGATATTTAGTTAAAGGCTACCTTGATAACTCTCGCTGAAAAGAGAAGAAATTTCATAATTTGGTAGGAGAGAAATGGTTGCATTTATTACTCAGTCAGAAGATCTAAGATATTTTTCTCCAATATCAAGACAAAGCTGGAAAATCTCCCACCTAGCAACGTCATCAACTATGATGAAACCAACATATCAAATGATCAAGGCAAGCAGCATATAATTATGAAACGAGGGAGGAAGCATGATGAAAAAGTGATGGGCTTATCAAAATCTAGTGTCTCAATAATGATGGCAGCTAGTGCTGATGGTAAACTGCTTCCTCCGTACGTCGTTTACAAATCGGAGCATTTGTGGGACACGTGGCAAGAAGGTGGACCACAAGGAACCCCTTTCAATAAGAACAAAAGTGTATGGTTTGAGCTGTCAGTATTTGAAGACTGGTTCTTTACAATATCTTTGCCCCATTTGAAGAGGCAAAACGGGCCAATAGTCATGATTGGAGACAGCTTATCTAGTCACATGTCTTTGTGTTAGTGAAGAGTGTGAGCGGAACAATATTTCATTAATTTTCTGTCCCCCCCCAATAGCTTGCACCTCCTCCAACCGCTTGATGTAAGCTTCTTCGGGCCAATGAAAGCAGCGTGGCGAGCTGTATTAATTGATTGGAAGACACACACTCGTGGGACCATTTCCAAGGATGCCTTTCCATCTCTTCTGAAGCAGAAAAATTTCAGCAAACTCAAAGGAAAACGTAAAGGGTGGATTTCACACCACGGGCCTAATCCCTTTTGATCCAGATGATGTCTTACGAAAATTGCCTGATAATGAGGAGAGTCAGCAAAGCAATGCAGGCACATGGTCTTCCACTTTTGAATAAATGCTCAAAGAAATTTGTTATCCTCCAAATAAGCTTGGTAGTTTCCACCGCTGCCACAAACCAGACGTTCAACTTGGAAAATAAATCACTAGCCGAGATTTTCAAGGAAACTAAAACAGTTCTGAAACAAGTGACAGTGCTTCCAGCAGTAGAGAAAGTGAAAACTACACATCATACAATAACTTTTTACTGCTGAAAGAAGAGGCTTTTCTTGTTACAGAGTAAAAATATAAACTTTGAAACAAGGCAGTATGTTGTACTGGCCACAAATGTTGGTGCTATGGAAGTAAGTGTGAAATTCTTGCGCCCACACGAGAACAGTAAAAACACATTTGTGTTTCCTAATGTCCCCAATGAAGACACAATACAAAAATTGCAGATTTCGAGAATACTTCCCACACCAGTTGAGAAGAGAGGAATGTTCATTTTTCGAGGTGTGCATCAGACTCGAAGACAATCGTTTAAATAAAGTGTTTGCAACTTAATTTAGAATGATGAGTGAGAGAGATATTATTTTGACCTTTTAGTTAAATTACTTTTTGTTTGTTTGTCTCCGTCTGTTTGTAAAATTTCAGTTAAGAACTGAAAAAAAAAATTAAATTCTTGCAAAATAAAAACTTATCTGTAATATATAAAATTCATTATATCATTCCATATCACTTATTCGTAACAAAGGGCTACCTTAAAATGTGTAAAATGTCACCAAAATCAAATAAAAAGCATGTAGAATTTTTTTAAGTTAGTAACTCTCCGAATTCATCTCTGTATACTGTAACTTTGGACAGAGATGTAAAAAAACGTGTGTTCGAAGTCACCATAATCCATGAGGTGACTTTGGACACTTGATTTAACTGCCTCAGATAAATATACCTATGCGTACACTTTCTGGTTCTGGAATATTTTATTTGTTACATATATACCCTACCACTTCCATAACAATCAATTTAATCTAACTTATATATACGAAAGTTACAATCAAAATAACGACAAAACTGCCCGAAGTCACCTGTTTGGCGGTACCAAATATAGTCTGGGATGTGTATGGATTTGTTTAGAGAGGTACAGACAGACAGCCTTGTGAAGTCCTTTTGAAGAATTTTCTGAAAACTGTCTTGAGCAGCTAATTCAGCAACCCACATACAATGGAAAATACCAGAGACCTTAATAGCTACAAACAGGCCAGACCTTATCGAGTGTCATTAGGAGTGGGCTATAGTGATTATGATGTCATTATAGAAACTATCATTACGGAAGTTAATAATTCAGTCAAGAAGGCAAGGAGAGAGTTTCGGCTAGAAAGAGCAGATAAGCAGTTCTTAAAATCACACGTAGACAGTACCTCTATCTTACTTCCAGTAAGATAGAGGTAGAGGAATTGTAGGCAACGTTTAAGAACCATATACCTAATAAGTAGGTTAAGGATGGAGGAAACTCGCCACGGTTTAACAGAAAAATTAGAAAATTCTGAGAAAGCAGAATAATGACACAAAAAGGTTTGTAGAGATTCAAGTGTCTGTGAAAGTCTATGCATGAAGCATAACTGCTACAGACAAACATTACCAATAGGTCTGGCAGAGAACCCAAGAAAATTTAGGACCTAAGTAAAATCGCTAAGTGTGTCTAGGGATTCCGTCCAGCCATTCATTAACAAGTCTGGTGTGGCAGTTGAAGATAGCAAAACGAAAGCTGAAGTTTTAAATTTTGCATTTAAGATTGTTCATACAGAAGAATTGTATAGACAGAACATTTGACCATCAGGTGGACTCCTATGTGGATGAGATATTAATATGCACACCTGGCATAGAGAAACAACTGAAAGAGTTAAAACAGATAAGTTGCCAGATCCTGATGCAATTGCAATTTGGTTTTGAAAAGACTACACTACGGCATTGGCCTCTTACCTAGCTTGCATTTATCGCAATTCTCTTGCCCAGTGCAAAGACCCAAGTGACTAGAAAAAAGTGAAGGCGATTCCTATAAATAATAAGGGCAAAATAACAAACCAACAAAATTACAGACAATATTCTTAACATTGGATTGCTGCAGAATCCTTGAATATATTCTCCATTTGAATGTAATAAATTTTCTTTACCCTGAGAAGCTTATGACCATGAATCAACATGCTCACGTGAAACCCAGCTTGTCCTTTTCTCGCAATATATTGCAAACTGTGGATTAAGGGCAACAGGCAGATTCCACATTTCTAGATTTCGGGACATTTGACATGTTGCTCCATTGCAGACTGTTAAAGAAGGCAAGAACATATGGAATAGGTTACCAGGAATGAGTGTGGTTTGAAGAGTTCATAAGTAATATAACCCAACATGTTACCCTCTACAGTGAGTATTCATCAGATACAAGGGTATTGTCATGAATGCCTCAGGAAAGAGTTATATGACTGTTATTATATACTATGTACATAAATTATCTGGCAGACAGGATGGGCAACAGTCTGCTGCTGTTTGTTGATGATGCTGTGGTGTAGGGGAAGGTGTCGTTGAGTGAGAGGAGGAGGAGGAGGAAGAGGAGATGATGACAAGACGACTCGAAGAAAATTTTTAGTTGGTGTGTTGAGTGGCAGCAAGCTCTAATTGTAGAAAAAAAGAAGTTAATGCAGATGAATAGGAAAAAACAAACCCATAAGGTTCAGGTGCAGAATTGTTAATGTGCTGTTTGACACAGTCCTGTCATTTAAATATGTGTGTGTAATGTTGCAGAGTGATGTGAAATAGTATGGGCATGTGAGGATTTTGGTAGGGAAGGCTAACGGTCAACTTCAGTTTATTGGGAGTATTTTGGGAAACTGGGTCATCTATAAAGGGAACTGCATACAGGACACTAGTGCATCCTATTCTTGAGTACTGCTGTAGTGTTTGGGACCTGTACCAGGTTGGATTAAAGGAAGATTCGAACACAATTCAGATGCAGGCTGCTAATTTGTTGCCATGGGTATGAAGAACGTGCAAGTGTTAGGAGGTGCTTTGGGAACTCAAGTGAGAGTTCCTGGAGGGAAGTTAAAGTTCTTTTTGAGGAACACTATTGAGAAAATTTAGAGAATCGGCCTTTGAAGCTGACTGCAGATTGATTCTACTGCTGGCAACATTTTGCATAATGACCACAAAGACAAGATGTGAGAAAGTAAGGCTCACACCGAGACAGATACACAGTTGTTTTCCTGTGCTCTGTTTTGTGAGTGGAACAGAAAGGGAAATGGCTAGGAGTGGTAGATGGTACACTCTGCCACACACCATATGGTCACTTGTGGAGAATGTATGTATGTATATAGAAGTAGATACATGTATTCAGGATGCATCTTAAGGAACTGGAGCTTGTATCATATTATAAACTCTGGCATTATGTTGTGGCAAAAGAAGCTTTAAAACAGTCTAATCTCTCTGCACTGAGGGGTTTATAGACTCCTGTGTAAAAATTATTTAAGTGGCCATCTTTATAAATGACACACATTACTTTTACATACTCCCTCATGTCCAACTTTTAAGTATGTGTAACTGTAGTCTTTGTTTGTATGTTCTTTATTGTACCTACCACATAATGAAACAGTTGTCCAGGTGTCTGTTGCGGATCTCCACATACAATTTTTATTTCCTTTCATTCTTTGTAGTAATTTAAGTGCACACAATATGCTAAGTAATGCTTCTCTCAAAAATGCAACAAAATTACGATTTAGTGTGCTGTGTGCACATTTAAACCAATTGTTACTTACAGACAGGAAACAGGTTCTCCTTGGAGTAGAATATAATCAGTCTAAGCATCAGAAATAGGATCATCAAAATCATTAAAAAACAGTGATTGATTCAGAACTGTCTTAAATAGAAAAGAACATAAAATTGTTTTCTGTGGCTGACATCACATACAATAACATTTGTTGAAATTGAAAGAATACCCAGAATGATTCCAAATTTGGAGCATATGTAGAAGTTTACCAGCAACAAGAGGTTAAGATTTCATAGAGGTGGTATACGAGGTCATTTCGAAAAGAAAAGATACAATGGCTCGCTGTCCTTAAATAGAACATTTATTTAGAAAATGTCAGTTACATCTTGTTCATTGGATTATTTGTTATTATTCGACATAATCACCCCCGTTATCCAAACATTTGTTAAGTCAGTGGACAAGCTTTTGTATCTCATAGTCATAGAAGGTTGCCGCCTGTTGTCAGAACCACATTTCAACTTCATCTTTGATCTCTTCATCATTGTTGAATGATTTTCCACCAAGGTGTGACTTCAGGTAACGGAAGACATGGAATTCGGTGAGCGCAAGGTCTGGGCTGTATGGCAGATGGTCCAATACATCCCATTTGAATTGTTAGAGTAGTGCTTTGGTTAAGAGCGCTGTGTGAGGCCGAGCATTGTCATGGAGCAAGCAGACTCCATTTGTCAGCATTCCCCTGCATTAGTTTTGAATTGCCCTTCGAATGGTTTCAAAGTCTGGCAATATGTAGCAGCATTAATTGTCATTCTAGGAGGCATAAATTCCAACAGAAGAATGCCTTGTCTGACCCAAAAAACAGTAGCCATGATTTTCTTCACTGAAATTGACGTTTTGCATTTCTTGGCTTTTGGTGAATTCGAATGGCGCCATTGCATTAATTGTTGCTTGGATTCAGGTGTATGGTGATAAACCCACCTCTTGTCACCTGTCACAGTGTCGTCAAGGAACTCATTGCCTGCTTCAGTATAGCGTGTGAGGAAGTAAAGTTCAAAGCTGATCCTTTTCTTTGAGTTCTTCCAAACCCAGCACGCTCCTAATTTCCTGTACCCTAACTTGACAGTCGCAATGTCGTAGAGTTGTCATCGGTCCTACCTTCAGAGAAATGACGACAGCATTTCATTACATTTTGTCGATTCACAATGTTCCCATAAAGAGACAATTTCTTTGTGAATATCCGCTGGTCGCTGACCTTTTGCATGAAGAAAATGTATGATGGAACGCACTTCGGATTTGGCGGGATTCTGAATCGGCGCAGCCATTTTAAACACGACCTACTCCAACCACATGCAACGTTCAACTGCCGAACGACCACTAGGAGAAAGCTAACAGTTCAAGGTTAATACCAGTGTTGCCAACTTGCTCACCAAAACTCTTCTGTTCCTCTGGCATACGGTGTATCTTTACTTTCTGAAATACCCTCGTACTTGTAGGCTTAGCAGTGACCCCTCGTGTTGCCATAAACGTTAGTGTTTTGCAAAATTGAGGTAGTTCAAAGCCATCAAATGAAGTGATAAATTTGAAAGTAACCCCAATAAGCTCACCTTTAAGCACACAGTAACAGCATATACAGGGTGTTTCAAAAATGACCGGTATATTTGAAACGGCAATACAAACTAAACAAGCAGCGATAGAAATACACCGTTTGTTGCAATATGCTTGGGACAACAGTACATTTTCAGGCGGACAAACTTTCGAAATTACAGTAGTTACAATTTTCAACAACAGATGGCGCTGCAAGTGATGTGAAAGATATAGAAGACAACGCAGTCTGTGGGTGCGCCATTCTGTACGTCGTCTTTCTGCTGTAAGCGTGTGTTGTTCACAACGTTCAAGTGTGCTTTGGACAACATGGTTTATTCCTTAGAACAGAGGATTTTTCTGGTGTTGGAATTCCACCGCCTAGAACACAGTGTTGTTGCAACAAGATGAAGTTTTCAACGGAGGTTTAATGTAACCAAAGGACCGAAAAGCGATACAATAAAGGATCTGTTTGAAAAATTTCAGCGGACGGGGAACGTGACGGATGAACGTGCTGGAAAGGTAGGGCGACCGCGTACGGCAACCACAGAGGGCAACGCGCAGCTAGTGCAGCAGGTGATACAACAGCGGCCTCGGGTTTCCGTTCGCCGTTCGCCGTGCAGCTGCGGTCCAAATGACGACAACGTCCACATATCGTCTCATGCGCCAGAGTTTACACCTCTATCCATACAAAATTCAAATGCGGCAACCCCTCAGCGCCGCTACCATTGCTGCACGAGAGACATTCGTTAACGATATAGTGCACAGGATTGATGATGGCGATATGCATGTGGGCAGCATTTGGTTCACTGATGAAGATTATTTTTACCTGGACGGCTTCGTCAATAAACAGAACTGGCATATATGGGGAACCAAAAAGCCCCACGTTGCAGTCCCATCATCCCTGCATCCTCAAAAAGTACTGGTCTGGGCTGCCATTTCTTCCAAAGGAATCATTGGCCCATTTTTCAGATCCGAAACGATTACTGCATCACGCTATGTGCACATTTTTCGTGAATTTGTGGTACAAACTGCCTTAGACGACACTGCGAACACCTCGTGGTTTATGCAAGATGGTGCCCGGCCACATCGCACAGCCGACGTCTTTAATTTCCTGGATGAATATTTCGATGATCGTGTGATTGCTTTGGGCTATCCGAAACATACAGGAGGTGGCTTGGATTGGCCTCCCTATTCGCCAGACATGAACCCCTGTGACTTCTTTCTGTGGGGACACTTGAAAGACCAGGTGTACAGCCAGAATCCAGAAACAATTGAACAGCTGAAGCAGTACATCTCATCTGCATGTGAAGCCAATCCGCCAGAAACGTTGTCAAAGGTTTCGGGTAATTTCATTCAGAAACTACGCCATATTATTGCCACGCATGGTGGATATGTGGCAAATATCGTACTATAGAGTTTCCCAGACCGCAGCGCCATCTGTTGTTGACAATTGTAACTACTGTAATTTCGAAAGTTTGTCTGTCTGAAAATGTACTGTTGTCCCAAGCATATTGCAACAAACGGTGTATTTCTATCGCTGCTTGTTTAGTTTGTATTGCCGTTTCAAATATACCGGTCATTTTTGAAACACCCTGTATGAGAGAGAGAAGTGAATAGAATGGTCACTCCAGGAAACGGATGGGTCATTCTGTGATATTTCGGCTCGCTTGGATCATGCTTCTAAAATAGTGTTGTGGCAGAAGGGTATAGGAGAGGCTTGAATCAGTGTTGAATGTGTACTGGACCAACACATAATGGTGACAGCCATCTTGCTCCCATGAGTGCAGTAGACTGTACAGCTTCATCCACGGAGTTAACCTTAATGTTGAAAAGCATTGCAATGGTAGTTAACCTGCGTAGGTCCATGACTGATCCTGCGTGCTGTGGTTTGGAGGCCATGCACTGCAATTCATTAGTTTTTTAATCCAGAAACAACTAACATCTTAGATAGTAGTGGACACTATTATTGCCCTGCTTAGAGACAGAGTAAGTGTTTTTGGACAAGTCAGTCTTCAAACCTGCTATGGCGATGATCACAATCTTACAGCAGGCTTTTCTGAGTAGCACAACAAATAAAAGCTAAGCGTGAAAGTATGAAGTGCTATTTTATATGGTACGCAATTCCCATTCCTGTGTCTTGTTGGTGTTCCAAACAGCATCTGCTACATTGTGGTTGTCTGGGATGTCAAATTACAGCTCCTTCTTCACAGAGATCTGGCATGTGCATTATTTCAGCATGATGTATTGTGGCAACTTCTGTTGAGTAATGTGCAAACATCTATTGTTTCTTTGCCGAATTGCGTACAAATCATCTTGAAGGAGGTACCCTAGCAACAGGGTTGGTGCCCTCTTTGATTTCAAATTATGATATAAAAGTGCTGACTGCAGTTGTGAATTTTGGAAGCCAGAGATAATGTATAATTGTGTATAACAGCAATGCAATGTACTACACCTACCTTCTTGTGTGAATTTGTCAGCTAGCCTCCTTCTCAACAAGTTTTCAGTAATGTTAGCTGTTGATAAGACAGTATGTGTGTAGGGGGGGGGGGGGGTGTAATCACTTACTATTTAATTTTCTACATCTACATACATACTCCACAAACTGATCTTTTCCAATTAAATTTGCCATTGATGCCTGCAGAGAACCACCACCTTCAGTGCACATCTGTGTGAGCTCCAGTTTCTGATTTTACAGTAGTGATAATTTTATGAGATAGTGGTTGCTTGACACTCTTTGTATTTTAACAGTAATTATTTCTGTGATATATGATGCCCCTCTTACATCATCTGCAACTGGGATTTGGAAAATCTCCATGTCTCAAAATAATTGCATGTTCTGTCAGCCAGCCAACCAACCAACACACTCTTACTAACCTCATCGCACAGCTCCTTTCCCAGTTTCTCATTTGTAAGGGTGTTAGCATACAGCATGATCGAAGACGCTCCATTACTACAGTGTCGCGACAACCTTATATCAGTTGCAACTAAGAGCCTGCAGGGATGGCCACAAAATAAGTTTTATTTTGTAATTGTGCAGAAAAGTATGTGTGCAACTTTTCATGTCAATTTCAATATTCCAGGATTTAGGGTGAAACACATTTTAAATAATGAATGCACTACGAATTTCTTGGGTCTTTTTCAAACTAATCTGGTTGCCTCTGGTATGGGTATGGTGTTCAGACATAACTCACCTACTGCAACTGTGTAGAGCTTGTGTACATCTGCAGAAAGACATTATGTGTCATCTCACAAATTTTGCAAGTGCTATTTGTCCTGTTGAGTGCTGGAGAAACGTTAAGAGCTAGCTGTAGAATGGCATATCCTATGAACTGTGAAGCTATTATGCTATATTACAGTTGATGAGAAGCTAGTGAGCTGCTACAGCCCATAGGCTATAAAATTAACGCCACACACCAGTCACTAACACACCATACTCCTGTCAACCCTCCAATTAAATAACTTCTAAAAATAATTCACTAGCAACAAGGCCTTGTTTTATTTTTACAATTGTTTCCTTTTATAAATAGCTTCAGAGATCTTGATGTTTTATGACAGAGTTGGAGTGAAAGGCCACCTTAGATGCTGGAGAGTTCTCAAGTAATTTTTGATGTGCTGTGTTTAAAAAGTAAAATAAAGCACATTGAGCAGTTTTTAAATTACCAATGAGCCTAATTCTGACAGAAATCATAAACATCTTGTGTCTTCAGAATTTTATGTGGAGAATGGAAAACACTATGATACAAAATTTGAAAAATAATAATAATAATACACCGATTATACAACAGTATATGAACATCTATTTATTTTTTCACTGTAATCAAAAAAATTGCAATCAAATAAATGTACCAGTTGCACTTTTATTTGAAATGTCATAACAGATTACAGCCCTCAAGGCTATCTGCCAATGGTTATACATCTATCATTGTGAGAGTACACACACTAATTTACTGTTGTTGTCACAATGATAAGCATATAGCAACTGGTGTGTGTGCGTGCGTGTGTGTGTGTGTGTGTGTGTGTGTGTGTGTGTGTGTGTGTGTGTGTGTAATTGCAAATCTATACTACAGTGTGGAACCTACCTTGCACTGCCTCATAAGTTGGGCAGGAAATACATAACAAATGTTGTTGTTACACAGAGTAGTTTCATAGACAGTTTTGAGTGTGGTTGTTGCTCTCGCGTAAAACAGCTTACAGGTTTTATTCATATACATCTACATGAGTACTCTGCAATCAACACTTGTTGTTTCGAAGAGAATGCATAGAACTACTTTGACTATTTCTGTGCTGTTCCATTCCTGAATAGCATGTGTGGAAAAACGAACCCATAAATATTTTTGTGGAAGCACTAATTTCTCTCAGTTTATCATGGTCATTTCCCCATATGGAGGTGAACATGAGCAAAATATTTTTGGTATTCGGAGGTGAAAGTTGACGGTCAAAATTTCGTGAAAAGATGTCACTGCATTTGTTTTAACAATTACCACCCTAACTTGTTTATCATATCCAGGACATTTTCTCCCCAATTTTGTGATAATATAAAATGAGTTACTTGTCTTGGAACTTTTTTGATGACCTCCATCAGTCCCTTGTAAGTATCCCATACCACTTGGCAGTTATCTAGAAGAGGATGGACAGATGTAGTGTAGGCAGTCTTTATAGTAGATGTGTTTCACCTTTATGTTCTGCTGATGAAACAGAGTATTTGATTCATCTGCCGCCCAAAAACAGTTCTTAGTTCTTTGTGCTTGACATAATTTCTAATATGTGACATAGTAGCAGTTCTCTGTTTGCAGTAATATTTGCTTATTCATTACCACTTGGAAATGGTTCCTCCACCGACTGTAACTCGTAGTTACATGTACAGTAACATATTTGTGCTCATGAATGTCATCACGAGACCATGTTAGAATTGGATAAAAGATAAAATAAATTCTCTACATGGACACTTTGTGACATTATTCCTTTGTAAAAGGAAACATGTCATGTGACTAGGACAGCCATGTTTGTTCAAAATAGTGTGGATTGTAACTTCGCAGTAGAAGCAGACAAGTGACCATGGGTAACATCTTTACAGGCAGATACAATAGCATGCCATTTACATCTTTTCAGTGTATTGATGTTGGTGAGATGAACTAAGAAATTCCATCATCACAGAGTTCTTAAGTTCACACTGACATAAATCTAAGTAAAAGTCTCTATAGATACAGTTTGTCTCCAATTATTTGTGTAAAAATCTTCCATTGCACTCTTCATTTGCCAGGTGAAATCTTTCCTGTCCATGGGTTTGTACCAATTTATAGCCACTAGATCACATTTAACCCACATCCAGTATTGCAGCACAGCTTTAAGAAGCTAGTTCAATACAGTATGTAATTAGTTGTCTCTGAGACCTGGGACTTCAAAGTTTTGCATGTATATAACAACTTGCCCTCTCTTTTAACTGTTCTAAAATAAGTTGCTAGCTTGTAACCCTTAAGGTGAACGGACACATTTTCTGTGACTTTCTATGATGTTGCATCCTAATGAGCATTACTAATGGAATGTTGTTGAGTTATAACCCTAGTCCATTCTGAGCTACAGCATTTCTCATGTATGCCATTCTCTGAGTAGTGGTTAGCTATGTTGAATCTCTGTATCTCGGAAACAGTTACCCTAGAAAAGATGTCAGGAATATTGGAACTGTATGGCATTTAATATCTAGATGTATGGATACAATGATTAGTTTCAACAATCAGACATGCAGTTACCCTCTTGCTTTCATTCACACCTTCAGTGGAAAAATTTGTCCAGGGCATGCCATAACAATCATAAACTAATACAATCTTCATATTAGTGTGAAGTTCATACTCAGCGACACGCTTGTTGTCACCTACAGATGTGAAATTGGAGCTGAGGTCAAAACTTTCGCCAATGACGATAAAATTGGAACCGGTTATAACGACATCGAAGGGGCTGGGCTGTTCATGGTCATTATAGCCAATACTCATACAAACTGGGTGTTTGCTTTTGTCTTTAAATTTTAGGTTGCCATAGAATTTTAACATTTCAAAAAGTAGCAGAAATGAAATATGTTTGCTGTATTTACAGTACAGAATTTGTGCAGAGAGACTGAAGAGAAATTTACCTTAAATTTATGCAGTACGTACAGCAATAAAATGCCAGCAGCAAGTTAAAATAAATTAAAGGAATAGCAACCATGAACACTGTTCAATAATGTTTAAAACAGTCAGGTATAATGAATGAGATGAGAAATGTTGAGGATGTTTAAAACTTACTGTAAGTGCTGCGTAGAATAATAGTCATGAATGGCATAACTTCATTCCAGATAGTGTATTACAAAAATTAATCAACAGTTCAAAAATGGAAGGACAGTATTCGATACCGATACATAAATTACATGAAGGACTAAACTTTCTCGTATGTTTCTCCTTGAAATGTTGTAGAAATGTGATGTACTGTACCTAACACATTGAAAATATCTCTCACACACAACAACGAAACATCAGTAAAAAATACACTATTAATCCAACTCTGTACTTTGAAAAGGTAACACATTTTGGAATCTTGTTTTTCTACAATCACAGCAAAGATAGTGTTGTTTAGTTTTTTTAACTACTTGCTTTAACTTTGAAATGCTTTACAGCCCAGTGCCCATTTAAGATGTGAGCATGTGTTTTGCATTTGGTGATGCTTTTGTTTTAATGCCTGATTTGAAACTAATAATATAAAGAAAATAAGAGTTGGAAAATAATTCTTACATTGTTGTTACTGATCCCCAAATATGTGACAAACAAAAACGAACATTGGATGTTACACTGATACATTTCTTCAAAAAGTAATTAAAAATACGTTGTTTTATATGATACGTTGCAATAAGCGATATAGTACTAAGCGATTTTTAAATACAGCATTTCAGTGTAGTGCCATGATAGGTCTATGGACTCAAATGAAATATTGTTTTTTTTTTTTTTCACCCCCTACATAGCCACTCCCCCACCCCGCAAGGAACTTCTTGAAAACCAGCCAGCTAATTTGTATTCTGGTAAAGGAAGCCTCTGAATTATCAAATTATTTAAGTGGTGCTCCGACATACCAATAATTCGAGAGGCAATATCTGTGAGCAGTTCACTAACTGTATCTCTAGTACCTCTTATATTTTGATGAAATATGCTAATCCTTCTCTACTTTTAAACAAGACATCTTCTGAAGGTGAGCTCTTACAGGGACTACCATTAAGCAGGTATACCTGTCAGCTGACTTCAAACCAAAAAAGGTATACCTCTAACACAAACTACTATAGGAATTTTTCCATGAGTGATCCCATCATCACCCACTACATTGTCTCCTATAAGCTTTGCCAGCCACCCCTTCCCATACTTATTAAGGTGCAAGCCATGCCTAGTGAAACCTGATCTACTGATTGACGCAACTGGCACCACTGAAATGTGACCCATGCCCTCTGCCATCAGCACCCTCTCCAGCCCCCTGTTATTGCTCCTAACAGCCACATTAAGATGGGCCAATCATGATGCAACAGTTGCATGAAATGCACATTAGTGTCACCAGTTTGAGTAGCTATCTTTACCAGGTCACCACCTACATCATATTCCCAGTCCCTATCAAGTCTGTTTCCCCTCCTTTGTAAAATTCCTGCATAACTCCCCTATGCTGTCAGTTACCTGAGCCAACCCTGCACTAGGCTTCACACAATGCTGGTGACCTGGTACTGACTCCCCAACACTTCCTGCAACTGCTGGCCCACACGTCTACCGTGCGAACTACCTAGAAGCAGAACCTACTTCTTTCTGTTTGACTCTGCAACTAATCTAGGCCTTCCAAATGCTCAGGACTTCTGAATGTTCCCTACATCTACATCTGTTAAATTTCAAAATAAAGGTAGTTACTGACTGTAAGGCAGTGATAGACGCGCTTAAATTTAGTTTGATTGTTAAAATAAAAACAATAATGAAATACTATGTCTTCATCAGCTCATCAGAGATGAATGTGTATTTTCTTTATGACTTTGCATACCGACTTCTGAAGCTATTGAATTCTTCATTATTAATAGAAATGTGGGTCTGAAATGCATAGTTTGTCTTTAGTTACAGACGTTTTTAGCACGTTTGTTATAAGTCTATACAATGGCTAACTCAAATTTTGCACAATTTCTTATGTCTCTGTATCTCCTTTTTTTTATTTGCAGGAACTGAAGGAGTATATAAGGAAACAACGCAGTGGAAAAGAGATTACTGAAGCATATTGTCTGCTAAAGAAAGAACTTGAAAAACTGATTCGTTCAGCAAAGTCATCAGAATAAAGGTTCTCTTCTGGATTGTTCGATGTTCAGATTTTTGCATATATAATAAATCTGTGATAAGTGAGAGGAATTTATTATTATCTGCTGATGTTTCCAGGAGTCACGGCTGTGCAGTGTACAGTTTTTTTTGTCAGCTGTTTATTTTTAACTTGGGAAGAAATTTTTTTTTTTGCAGCAGATTTGTTCGTATTTCATTTATTTTATGTTGTATAATGTTTAAATTTATTTATATTGTACATAAAAGAAATGTAATATTTAAATGTGAAGAAAACAAATAATAAAAGCAGTATATTTAAGTAGAAGTAACCCTGTTGGGAAACAGCAATATGCAACTCTGGTGCTGCACATAAAATTGTGGTCACAGTGGATTCATCTTCCAGAATTAACCATTTGATGGAAAACGAATTCTGCAGCTTTTCTCCTGTATTTCCTTCCTTTGTCTCAGAATTTCTAATGCTGCAATCTGTGATATACACACACAAGCCTCCTCCCCACACCCCTTGAAAAGAAAAGTAAAAAGCGTGTCCGTACAATTTACTACCAGTTTTGTTGTTAGTGCCACTAGTAGAAATCCTTTTTACTTTGGGGGGATGAGATTCACTGTCTACTTTTACATGCTGCTTAAAAATGTGATTTGTGTAATACTGTGTATCTGTAGCTTTGTCTGAATATTTTGTTCTTTGTTATTAAAATATAGCATTTAATTGTTGTTGATAGTTTTAATTAACATTTTAGATAGTGTTGTCGTTCGTGCTTTGAGTGTCATCTAGGTGTAATCATAATATATCACAGCGGAGTGGAAAATTAGCAAAATAACTGTGAAATTATAAATCTGTGAGAATTTGATGTTAAAAAAAAAATCCATATGTATGCTTCATTCCAGCAGCAAAGCAAAACATTGTGGTGGAAACTGTCAAATGATGAATTTATTTCGCATTTGTAATGTGAATTGAGCAATTTGTTTTATTCCCTAAGCAAGATATATATGCAAGCATACTGGAACAAATAATGGACTCGGTAATCAAGTAACATGTTGTTAGAAGTGGTTAAAGAGAGAGAACATTTACACTTTATTGTGAAAAGAATAAATGTACATTGTTCTACTGAATGTTTTTAATTGCTACTATTATATGTGGAAATACCTGTTGTGTGTTTTTTTACCTACAATTTGTAACTTCTCACCTGACATCTCTTATCACACAATTAATGCAGAAATTGGTTACACAATTTTTCATATATTCACATTATTTGTTAGGTTTACCTTTCTCTACAGCCAGTTAAGACTCCTGCAAAAACTGTTTTCCAGATAAATACTACAAGATATATGTTGTGATAACTGTATCATATAAACCATTTTGCACAAACTTAAAAATAAAAAAAGTTCTTCGCATTTTTGTTTCATTGTTGTATGTTACGTGATGCCTGTTTAATAAATAACTTCATGGTAACAGAAGTGCCAGTCTGAAATTTATGGACATGAGTCATAACTTGTTTCAGAAATTGATACAGTGAAACCTCTATATAACGTTTTTCAAGGGACCACAAATTCTGAACACTGTATAGAGGAAATCACTATAAAGAGGAAGGCTTCCAAATAATTATAGAGCATTACTTAAGACAGGGATACCACTAATCAGCTTTGACAAATGGTGCCATAGATGACATTTTAAATTTTCACAATGCCATAATATGATATTCATTGCAAATGATCAATGTATCAAATGATTAGTTTTTTTGTAAATAAAAAATGGGGCCCAGTAGGTGGATGGGTGAAAGTAAATGGATCAGTTTGTACCGTAAAAAGTTATAACAGATTCTTAAGATATGATATCGTTGTCCAAAGCTGACAGGTGGTATTCTGTTCTTCACTTGACCCACTTACAGAATAAGAGCCAAATTTTGTTTATGATATACTGCACATATTACATAAAAACACAGTAAGTAGTGCAGATTAAAAAAGAATTAGTTACAAAAAAATTACTTTAATAATTATGGAATGGAACTTAAATTTGAACAAAACTCTTGGAACCTATGCAATCTGAAAATCACATACCTATGATTTTTTAAAAATATTCAAGCATGTTTGTTTCCTATTTCTCCTTGACTGTATGGCAATCATTTATTGCTCGTTCTGTCCTCAAGTCTATGGGCCATCATATATCTCCTGAATGTTTCAAAGGCTTCGGCTGCCTTTGGATATGAGGGCACAGGGTCATCTACCTTGTCACTGTCACTTTCACTACCACTATTATTCTCCAAGCTTCTCTCTGCAGTCAGCTCCTCAATACTTTGTACTCCTGTAGTTGCCACGTTGTCATCCACAGCCACTAAGTCCTCAAAAGTGACAATCACTGCCTAGTAATTCCTGAAACTCTTGCAGATCACTTGCAACAGCTTCCACAGGAGTTGCCATCTCATTCTCACAGAATCCGCTTTTGTGAAACAGTTTTTAATAGTTTCAGCACTGACTTCCCTCCACGAGTACATAATTAAATTCATTGCATGTAAAATATTCAGCTTCAGTTGTGAGCTCTGCTGGCTTCCCGGTTTTCTTTGGCCCATCATATTCAAGGCCTTTTTTTACAAGGGCTGTACTATTCCCAAGTCCAAAGGTTGCAGGAAAAATACTTTCACATTTCTCAGAAAGGATACGTCTGGTGGATGTGCTGCACATCTATCCACAAACAGCACCACTCCACATTTTGGCATCAAATTCTCTGAGAAAACGTAAAAATATATCACTCGTCATCCATGCCTTGGCATTGTTTGTGTATTTGCACGGAAACGTGGAAATGTTTTTGAAGCACCTCGGAGTTTTTGGCTTCCCGATAACCAAAGGTTTCAGTTTTTCACTGTCATCGGCATTTGCACACAACAAAACGGTAAGACGTTTCTTGATCTTCTTACCGCCATAGCAATTTTCCCCACGAAAAGTAAATGTCTTATCCAGCATTAAATTGAAAAAACATGCCGCTTTCGTCAGTGTTAAATGTCACCCAGTTTGTAGCCATGTATCAGAATAGGGAGAGTCTGCATCCACTGAGTTGCAGCTGGTTCGTCCACACTTTTACTTTCTCCACATTCCGCTTTGTATACACCACCATTATGCTGTCAAAATTTATTAATCCGTCCACTGGATGCCTTAAAATTTTCCATTCCTAATTGCAGTGATATTTGAAGCACCTTCTCCTTCAGAATAGTTAAGTTTATAGGAATGTTTGCAGTACATTCTTGCTGAAACCAAGTTAATAAAACTTCCTCCATTTCATCGTAAGTCGAGTATTTCACAGGCATACGTTTCAAATTTCCACAATTCTCAAACCCTTCCATTATCGACGATCTGTTTTGATAGTAGTGTTGAGTGTACCAGTTCAAATTGCTTCGCTAGCTCCACGTGACTCTCACCAGGAGATGCCTCCACTTTTTTTAATAACAAAAAACTTCTCTTCCGCAGAAATGTTCTTCCACTTTTCACTCATGTCCACTGATGAAAGCTTTTTTTAAAAAAAAAAAAAAAAAAAAAAAAAAAAGTTATGTTGAAGACACACACTCACTAGACACACAAACTGTTTGCTATTCAGCTATGAATACAAAGCATTGACTGAAATGGCACCAAAAAGATCGCAAGCAGAATGTGCATCACATGTCATGTGACCGGGTTCTGCCGCTGACATGTGAAATACACTGAGCACGGGCTTTCTGAGCCGGTGCAAATTGTGAATACACAGAACGGAAAACTGTGTGTCTACATCCAGTCTCTTAAACGTTATAAAGAGGTAAATAATTGACCAGGGTTCCAAAAATATGAGCATTACATGGAGGAAATTGTAATATAGAGAAAACTCAGTAAAGAGGAAAATTTAACATTATTTATATGGGCTTTTAGTTGGGACCGAAAAAAATGGATGTAATATAGAGGAAAACATTATATGGAGGAACGTTATAAAGAGGTTTCACTGTAATTGGAAGTGTTACGTGTTATTGAAAAAGAGCATATACTCATCAAACAGCAGAGCACAAACAATTAAAGAAAAGGAAAGACTCGGTTAATAAACTCTTTCTTATAGTGAAGCCTGCACCATGTATTGACTGCAGCTGTTAGGATTAACTTTTTCGTAATATATTCATTCCAATTCTATTAAAAAAAAAAAAAATCTGCTATGAAGTGTACAACAAACCTTTAATGATGTCATGGTCAAAAATATAGACTTGAGAAAGAAGCACCACTGAAGGTGGATATCAACATTCAAGGTGTCTTTGGTGTAGTTAGTTAGAGTAGCTGAAACCAGCTAGTAGTTTTTCTGCCGTTAACTTTGCCCTCTCTTTCCTGGGAACACACACAAAATTGTGTGGAGACATTTTTGCAAAATGTCAGTGTTGTGAGTTGCCTTTGCACTTGGCCTAGGACATTCCTATTGAAAGTGGTGCAACTGAAGTTGACCAGGGACCCTTCTGTCATGTAGAGTCAGTCAATACTTTGAAAAATGCTGAAATGTTTGAATCCCTGGCAAAACGTTTTGTAGAGCTGTCTTCCAATAACCAGGTTGTATACGATCCGGGAAAAAGTCGGGAATTTTTTCATTGTTTTTGTTTTCAGTTTAACTTCTGTAATTTTGACTGGCAAGAACCGATACTCTAACAAAGGATATTATTGTATACCGTTATTTCAGAATAATACGGTAACAATAGAACATGAACGAGAGAAAAAAGGCTCTAGGAAGGATATGCAATGTTCTGTAACAACAGATTGCCTATGATGAATGTGATGTCACAACTGTTCACATTAGATTCGTTTTAGCAGTTATGTGCAGGATCATGCGCAGTGTAGTAGTATCTTCTCCCGTTTCTGGCTACAGAAATGTGGCTGTTGGCTGTGTAATAAGCAGTCACAGCAAGCAGCTTGATGCTATTTACTGGAGCGCCCAAGCTGTTAGATTCTTGCATGCACAGCAGGCCCAGTTCTAGGAGGGGGGTGGGGGGTCAATTTTGTACGAATGAGGAAAAAAAAAACCTCGTTTCGCAAAGCGACTAGCATCCAGTGCACGTTAGTCTATCGATTATTCATATGAATATAATTGAGGGAAACATTCCACGTGAGAAAAATTTATCTAAAAACAAAGATGATGTGACTTACCAAACAAAAGAGCTGGCAGGTCGATAGACACACAAACATACACACAAAATTCAAGCTTTCGCAACCAACGGTTGCTTCTTCAGGAAAGAGGGAAAGACAAAAGATGTGGGTTTTAAGGGAGAGGGTAAGGAGTCATTCCAATCCCGGGAGCGGAAAGACTTACCTTAGGGGGAAAAAAGGACAGGTGTACAATCGCGCACACACACACATATCCATCCGCACATACACAGACAAGCAGACAGTCGAGACGGAAGTACAGAGGCAAAGATGTCTGCTTGTGTCTGTGTATGTGCGGATGGGTATATGTGTGTGTGTGTGTGTGTGTGTGTGTGTGTGTGTGTGTGTGTGTGTGTGTGAGTGTGCGCGCGAGTGTATACTTGTCGTTTTTTCCCCTTAAGGTAAGTCTTTCCGCACCCGGGATTGGAATGACTCCTTACCCTCTCCCTTAAAACCCACATCCTTTCGTCTTTCCCTCTCCTTCCCTCATTCCTGAAGAAGCAACCGTTGGTTGCGAAAGCTTGAATTTTGTGTGAATGTTTGTGTGTCTATCGACCTGCCAGCGCTTTTGTTTGGTAAGTCACATCATCTTTGTTTTTAGATAGATTATTCATATGACTTTGAAACACATTCCTGTCAGTTTTTGAACACATTCTAAGTTGATTTGTGAATGTGTGCATAGTGTACTTGATGTCTCTGTCAGGAGAATCCTCGTCGCATGTAGAAACAAAGTTTCCTACAGACAAAAGGGGCTATACAAGCTGAGCAGAGTAAGACCGAACGGATGAATGACAACCGCTGTCTGATCGTGTGGTTGATTGGGTTTGCAAATGATGAGCATTGTTATAATTACTAGCTAAATCCATAGATTCAGACTGCAGGAGTGGAAATAAACGAATAACAGGTAAGAAAGATTACGTATTACCTTCTCGGTGTATCTAAGAAAATGAAATGTTGACAGAAAATTTTTGGGCAGATCGCTATACTAGTAAGGGCCAGTTGTACAGTCCCCCGCTAGCAGCTGCTTTAAATTCTATTCTGGAAGAAGTGAATACACATTGTACGAACATGTAGCAACGCCTAACCGGAGGATAATCGCGGGGTAAGTAAACCAGTGATTCTGGCAGAGTTAGTGAAGTTAACCTGTAAATAAGCTTTGACATCGGCAGGAACAGTTACAGAACTAGTGCTAACAAGACTGTTTGTTAGAACAAGGAAGGAGAGGAAACGGGGACATCATATAAATTATGGAACAATATGATGATTCCAAGTTTGTATAAAAATTTCGTACTACTACTTTTCGATCACATACTTGAGAAACTGGAGCGTATGAATGAAGTGTGAAACTACTTCCTAACGTAAGGCTTTTTGCTTGTAGTAGGCCTAATAGGCACCTGATATTGGTTCTTTGTGAATTGTTTTCTGTCGTTACAAAAAAGACCGTTTGTGCCAATACAGTCTCGTTTATTTGGTGTGTATTACAATTGTTGCAGTATTAGAAAGGCCTATTTCGTTTTATCTAGCAAGAGTGACAAAATAGACGTAATCAGATCGGGAAACCACACCAGTCTTGGGCCCTATTTGCATTAACAGCTTTTTAAGTATTAGACAACGACATTTCGACTTTTCATGTAGCAAAATATTTCACAAACTTTGATGAGGTAATAGATTCTTTCGCAGAAAGGAAAGCACGCCATGTAAAGCTATACCAAGATTAAAGAGAAAAGAATTCTAGGAGCTAAGGACTGAAGAAATTTGTATTGTCTCGTGTCTTTTACTGGGTTTTTGTATCCTATATTTAATTTTATGTCACACAGGGCATCAAGCTGTTAGCTGATAGGGAATAAAGAGTAAATTTTCTGAAGAGGGACAAGATTTCAAACCGGCCAATTGTAAGCAGGAGAGGCACCACAGGACATTTTAATTTCCACTGTCCTGAATATGGTTCGATGGCATCCATTACAAAATATACAATTCCACAGAGCGAAGTACACTGACGTACAATAGAAGAATGCTGTGTGAGGAGGTGAGGTAATGCCCTTCGGCACACTTATGACCAAATAACATGTCTTACGTTTCCTCGAACACACGTTTTATGTATCAGACTCTTCAGAAAGATGTGCGCTACAAAATGAACATATTTTGGAAAATTTGACTTTTTCAAAATTTTTTACTTCCTATCTCAAACACTCGAGGGAGTGGCGGGTTATTGCACCGGTTCGGAAATATCATAGGTCCAGGGCTGATGCGCAGAGCAGTCTGAGTTACAGTGGGGCAGTGGGTAGTCACCACGTGACCCGTGTTTACATTTAGTGATTTTTCTGTTTCCTCTTCGTTTACTGCTCTCACGTCAAATGAAAACGAAACAGATTTCTGATTTCCGCCTTTCTGACAGTCAAGCATTAATTGCCTTCCAGAACAATGAAGTTATTTTTGTCGGTTTGCTAAAGAACTTTTCTTTTTAATTCCACACACTGTTCACTGCATTTCAAGTGCACGTTTTGCAACTTCTAGCATGTATGGCATTATGCCATAATAAAGAACCAAATGTGAGATAACACAGTACTGGTACTCCAAGAAAATTTACTTCCCGAAAACCACTATGAATAGCTTAATATCAGGTTGTGGCTTACTTAACTGGGAATATGGACATACAAATATGCACTTTAAATGTGGACATTACTAAAATGGGTCTCGAAATTCCGATGCTCATGGAGTAGCGTCTGATGTTTTATTTCTTCTATGACATAATGTATGATCTTTTAATGTTTTACACGTACAAACATATGGGCTCAGTGTGACATCGTAGCTGCGCAAGTGTGGTGACGCCTGTCATCTGGCACTCTCTGGCAACTGCAGAAACCATTAACTTTTTCTGTTTGTGGGTTCGCACTACTTAGCAGTGATGTTGCTATTGGCTGACTACATCACGTGTCCTAAGCTCTGAATAACCGCTGTCATCGGCTTTGGCGAGATCACGTGACATGAGTTATGACTGGCTTACAAAAGCACATCGCAATCTTGATTTCAATGTTTCGGAAAGTAACATGCGGTGTTTGGAGGAATTAGAATTTATACTTTTGTAATACGAGAATATGCACCGTATATGTTGCTGCACATCAAAGATCTTTCCAAAACACGTTTTTTTCCCTGTATTTAGTTTTATGAAGCACCGGGAAATTCTACTCCCGTGTATAAAACCATAATCATTCAAAGGACTTATACAGTTCCAAGAGAAAATATACTGTCAGTTAACAAGGAAAAAGTATGTTTTCACCCAGGAGAAAGGGTATTTTTAACCAGAAAATCTGGGATTTTTTTTTTTCCTTGTCCATGTATACACCCTTTGTTAGTTACAATCATGACAAACTGTACACCCTCAGACAAAGGTTGGGGGATGATTTTGAACAACATGTAGATTGCATAAGAACTGTCTCATGCAAAACCTGTATCCTTAGTCAGAAGAAGCTGAAGTGGGTATGACTGACATTTTTATTTGTGGTATCAGTCTGCAGATTGGAGGATAAGTCAAAATACTGACCCCCAGCTCACTCCGTGAGGCAGGCTGCCTCACATTGTTAGGCGAAGAAGCCAGATGCTACGTTGCAGCACCAGGCAACGGGTGTACCAATAATTCAGTTTGTGGCCGCTGTAATCAGTCCTGGCACAACTCATAAATGCTTAGCACCTTATTGTCCTGCTTGCAGAGTTACTGGGCATCTAAGAATGCAGTGGCTACAGAACTGTGATAGGTTGTTTTGGGATTGTGGTAGTGATCCCTGTGACTCAGTAAACGTGAGTTTTAATCAGGGAAACAGTGTGGGGGGCAGGTGAAGCTACCCCACCCCCAATAAAGTCATTCAACCCCATATATTATAGTGTTTAGAAGGAGGTGCCAAATGTAATTGTGAAAGGAGACTTGCAGCGAAAGCTGACCCCAATTTTAGAGGCTGCTGATACCCCGATAAGTTCAGAGTGTCTTTCTCCTGTTGACAAGCGGCACTTAAGTGGTCTGGGTACTAAAGTAATAAATCCTGCAGGTACATGTTCAGTTAAGCTGCCAATAGTGCCACCACTTACGTGTTTGAGACAAAAGTTATTAGGCAGGGGCAGCCTGATTTTGATATCATTGTGAGAAATGATTTCCTGCACCAATTCTAGGGTGCGATTGATTTTTTTTGTTTCTGCTGTCAAATATGCTGAAGCATTTCACTGTTTTGGTGGCTACAGCACCTCACAGATATGAGGAAATCTGAGATAGGGGACCATTCCCTGAAATTATGACATTGCATATCTTGGTGCTAAAGGGATCAACTGCTGTAACAATAAACTCAGCACTGGATGTGTTCTCTGGTTTATAGCCAAAATGGAGGAGTCTGAAGGGCCTGTACTGTGGTTGCTGGGGCTTTCAGGACAGGGTCTCACATGCTCATATTGACAAAACTAATGCATGTTATCGAGATCCTGGTGCTTTGCTTAACACTTGTGAAGCTGTTGTGGAAAGGGAGCTCTCTAGATTCAATAACCTGTGGTATTCCACCATTAAATGCAAGGTAGTTTGATAGTATGAACTCGTGCAACACCCCCCACACTTCCTCCCCAAAAGAAGGTAGTGGTGCTTTGAGGAAAAGAACATCGAACAAGTTTGAGGAACCAAGAGGGTGATATCATGGGGCAACTCAATTGCAGAGTGGTTTGGAACTTTAACCAGGAGTGTCACACTGGGCCATTTTTCCTAGATGCAGGAAAAAGGGTCTGGTAAGGTGCTCAGCTGTATACCATAACTTGGGTGTACTCGCATATGTTGGATCCACTTAATGGGGGGGGGGGGGGGGGGAGGTGTCCAGTTTTCATTTGTCTTCTGGAAGATATTGCTGCTAAACAGACAAGCATTAATGCCCAGAATACTGAAGAGCGGGATGAATTTTGCTCTGCATGGTTGCTTCTGTCTTGGAATACAAATTATGTTCATGAGCTTATGACTATATACCATACATCTGTGAGCACTATAACATCAAAGACATCCCATTCCACATAAAACTCCAGGACATACCAGAATTTGAGAGATAGAACTCAGATTTTCAAGCAATCGGGCCCCTCTATTTTACAAAATTAGCTACTCAGTGCCCCAAACACACAGATTTGATGCTATTCTCCAAGGTTGAAAAGCAACTCTGTGTCAGGATTAAAAACTTGTCACGCCTACTTCCTCCCAAATCTCAAAAAAATAAAGGGGCAAGTATTTTTGCTGTAGATACCTCAACTTTTTTTACCAAGAGAGAGTAATTTGAAAGGCACCTCATTGCCTGTTCAAGCCTAGAACTAGTACGTGTGGAAGTTCGTAAATAGGACAAAAAGTTTGAGAATGACCACGACCAGAAGCAATATCCCTTTGTCATATATGCTGACTTTGAGTGCCTCCGAGTTCCTGTGGTGCATTGTGAGGGCAACCCCAGTTCTCATACCACCTTCATAGAATGCCGTGTACTGTGTGTCGAGGCATATCATGTTTGTATGCTCATATGACTCCAACCACAACAAATTCAAATCATATGTCCTGGATAATCCTGTAAGAGGGATGGTCTCTAAACTTGAAAAACTTTTGGAAGTGGCCCACATTTATCACAGCACCACTCCCATGATCAACTTAGATGCATACATGATACATTATACAAGAAGGCAGTTGATTGTCACATTCATGGGCTACCATAGGACAGAAAAGATGAAAATCCACATAGACACCCTTGCAATATAATGTAGAAATTCCATCGCACACTGTTCACAGTATGTGCAGTTTGAAGTGCCAACAGTTTGAGAGGGTGTGGTGTTCACTTTCTCATTCAGCACTTGAGAGATTTCGGCTTAAAGGACGATAAGGTCAGTGTCACTCCTGACACTGTTGAAAAGTACTTTTCTTTTTCCAAGAGAAAAGCATCAAAAATAACTGTTTCCTGGATTCGCTTCACTACATGTGTGCATCTCTTCAAAAACTTATTGAGAAATTTCATTAGGAAGATGAGCATATGACAAGAGCTGCATATCAAAATGGTGCAAAAAGTTTCAGGAGACGATGCATCAGGAAGGTAAGCGTATCACCAGAGCTGCATATTGTATAATGATTCAAAGTTACAACTTGTGACAAATAAGGAGGTTGTTCCATACCAATACCTGGACTCTGAGGAGAGACTTCTGAAAACCATGCTGATAGTCTCAGATTTGGCTGAAATTTAGCACACCAATGCTACCAAGTGTGGAACACTTACTTATATACAAAAATTTTAAGTTCCCCTGCCAATTAGTTCCAGAATTATGGCTTGTGAAAGAAGGTGGCATGACCCAGAAATTGCAACCAGCATCTGGTAACCTATCTTCAGACCCAACTTCAGGTCTTAATAACTTTGGAACTATTCCACACTGTCCAGTGAAATTTTTACAACCCAGTAACATCCACTTAGAGAACACACTCTATGAATCAAAACAGTAACATATTTCTGAAGGAAAATGAAAAAATTCCAAAATGTGATTTAAAAAATGTAATACGTTAAAAGGTACATGTTGTAGGTGCCCTCTATGCCAAATATAATTCACTCAAAAAGGGTATAATTTTTTTTGTGGTAAGCTTAATGTGGCCTAAACACATATAGAACTCATCTTGCCCATATCAGTCATACAAACAGAGTTACATGCACACGAAAATACAAAAATTTGAAAAATTACCTGAAAAACATGGATTTTCGAAGTGTGTTAGCACAAAAGGGACAAGTGATATCCAAGCCAAATTTCAAATACTGCATAAGTAAACCATAATATAATATGTGGCAAAATTTCAACTTGTTACTGCAAGGCATTTGTGCACAATGAAAGTTAACAGATATGTATTTGGTTATGTTTCTTTTAACACGATTTAGCAAGTAATAGTGATGATACAGACAGTTTGTTTCAGATAAAGCTGCAGCAATTGTTGGGAACCATTAGACAACAGAAAGTTACACAATGGTAGTTTTCTGGGACAGAATTAGTCATTGTTAGGCAGGAACAACAAAGGAAACAAGCAACAATTACAGGTTACTCATGTTTTTAAGATTCTAGTTCAGACTGGTCAGTATTATTGTGGAAAATCAGTATGGAGGCAGAAGAGTGTACTAGTGGTGCATTTGTTCAAACAAGTTGCAGTATTGGTAGAGCACAAGCATCTGAATGTCATAAAACAACATATGGAACAAAATGTGGCATTCGCCTTGTACTGTATGATCTGGATGAATCGGACCAAGATTTGTTGCTATGGAGATATCCGGGATACACCCTGTGAGCACAAGAAGTACAGTTCCAGGAAACTTTAGTGCTTGTTATCATCATATGAAAGTGTTTCTGGATAAGTATTCTCTCCTACAAAGAAGTTGTTTTGATCCATTTCGGATTCATAAGAAGACAGTGAAGTGTAACCTCAGAGAAATTGATATAAGATCAGTATTGAAAGTGAATCAGTGCAAGGGACTTAACATGAATGAAACCAGGACAAAAGTTATGTTCCAGGTGACTTACATTGCTAAAACATGAAGAATATTCAGATAATTTACATGACAGTGACTAAGAGTATCAGCCACCTACAACCACAGCAGATGAGCAAACAAATACTTCAGTGACTGCTCTTGGTTTGTCTCCCATGAAGACACACAAAGTTGGGAAAAGAGACAGGCCCAGCTATGGTAGAAGAAAACTACAAGAAGCTCAAATGGAATTTAAACACAACACAGCTGTCACACTAATGGTAGAAGAGGAAGAACTGTCTCCCCCAAAGGAACAGAAATCATGCCAGAAATGCTCTGGTTTGGACAAAATTGTGCATGATTTGAAAGAAAAATGTGCCATATCCACATGCCAGAAAAAAGTAGCTATTCTTGCACTTGCACCTTCCAGATGTTCTATTGACTACACTGCAAAGGAATTCAATGTTTCTACACACATGGTAAATCAAGCTAGGAAAATAAAAGCAACCCAAGGAGTGCTTCCACAACTTCAGCAGGCTCAGGGTAAGCAACTGAGTTCAGAAATAAAGGTGCTAGTGTCGGAGTTTTATGAAAATAATGACTACAAGCTAATAATGCCATGAAAAAATGAACTATGTAACAGTGAAAATGGTAAATGTACATGTACAGGTGCAAAAAATACTGTTGCTATGCAACATATCAGAACTATATGTAGAATTCAAGGAAAAGTATCCCAATACCAAAGTAGATTTATCATTGTTTTTCAATCTTTGGCCAAAATGGGTTAAGCCTGTAAGTGCAAGGGGCACACAAAATGTTTGTGTATGTGAGACCCATCAAAATGCTAAGCTGATGTTTGCTGCTATCAAGGATTCTGGTCTGGATTACAAAGGTGCAAGGAAGCTTCTAGTGTGTGACATCAGTTACTACCAGTGCATGATACACAGGTGTGAAAAGTGTCCTGGTAAGGCAAATCTTGCAGAACACAAGAATAACAAACAGTATGGTGAACTCCTTATGGATGATGATGATGAACTTGTTTCTTATAAACAATGGACACACATGGATTGCACAAGTCTTGAAACAAAGCAAAGTACAGTGGAAGATTTTGTTGAAATGTGTTTTCAAAAAACGGACAAACTGACCACACGCAGCTTCACAGCAACAGCACAATCGGTTTATCTCCATTTTTGTAAGGATAATTTGAAACAAGATGAAATTATAGTAATACTAGACTTTTCTGAAAATTATGCATTTATAGTTCAAGATGCCATCCAAGGATATCATTGGGACAACAGTCAAGCAACTCTCCAGCCATTTGCGATTTACTATAGATGTGAATCAGGTGATTTGTCTGTCATGAACCTGTGCGTTTTTCATGACTGTTTAATTCATGATGCCATTCCAGTTCATGCCCACATTCACACTGTCATGGCATATGTGAAAAACAAGCTGCCTCACATACATTTTGCGAAATACTTCAGTGATGGGGGAGCTAGTCAGTACAAAAACGGTAAAACTCTCAAAAATTTATGAATGCATTACCATGATTTTCAGATTCACGCAGGATGGAATTTTTTTGCAACAATTCATGGTAAAAATGTATGTTATGGTATTGGTGCTACCATTAAGTGCATGGCATCATGAGCTAGTCTGCAGCACCCTACAGAAGGTCACACTCTACACCTCTTCAATTATTTACCTGGGTACAGAAAAATATATCTGGCATACAATCATTCTATGTTTCGAAAGATGAGGTGAAATCAGTCGAAGAGTTGCTAAAAAGCAGACTAGAACACATTAAAACTATTGCAGGCACAAGGAGCCATCATCACTTCTCTCCAGCCGACTCTGGCAATGTGCAGATGAGCAGACTGTCCAGTTATAACTATAGGTTCATGCGCAACATGTGTCTTCACAGTGTGTCTGACTCAGGATTCAGAAGCAAAAGCAGCAACATACAACCAGGGTGTTATGTTATTGCTGTTTATGATGACAAATGGTACTTAGGATGTGTTGCAGAGTGCTGTGAAGCAGAAGGTGATGTATTTGGAACTTCATGGCACCGGCAAGACCAGCAAGATCATTTCATTGGCTACGTTTAGCAGACAGGTTTTGGACTCCTTTTGAACATATTCTTATGGCAGTTCCAGTTCCTACCACATTGTCAGGAAGACAGTACAATTTATTACTCAATGTACAGAGTACAGTAGCTAAAGTGTGGGAGAACTTCTGTTCGAAGCCCAATCGACTGGTTTTTAGCAGTTAAGGTGCAGTAAACGTTAATGATAGGTTGTGTTAATCTGTCTATATGTTGTTGCTTAGTGACTAAACAGTTGTGGGAGAGGATAAGAAGAGGCAGAACAGTTTACGATATGTTTTTACAAAATTGTGTTGTGGAACAATGGCCACATCACCAAATACATCTGTCAACTTCCACTGTACACAAATGTCTTGCAATAACGTGCTGAAATTTTGAGATAAATGTCATTATGATCTACTTATGCAGTGTGTGAAATTTGGCTTGGATACCACTTACCCTTTTGGTGCTACCACACTTCAAAAATCCATGTTTTTCAGGTAATTTTTCAAATTTTTGTATTTTCGTGTGCATGTAACTCTGTTTGTATGACTGATATGGGCAAGATGAGTTCTGTGTGTGTTTAGACCACATTATGCATACCACAAAAAAATTATACCTTTTTTGAGTGAATTATATTTGGCATAGAGGGCACCTACAATATGTACCTTTTAACGTATTACATTTTTTTAATCACATTTTGGAATTTTTTATTTTCCCTCAGAAATATGTTGTTGGTGTGTCCTCTAAATGGATGTTACTGGGTTGTAAGAAATTCAGTGGACTGTGTGGAGTAGTTCCAAAGTTATTAAGGCCTGAGGTTGGGTCTGAAGATAGATTTCCAGATGCGGGTTGCAATTTCCAGGTCACGCCACCTTCTTTCACAAGTCATAATTCTGGAACTAATCGGCAGGGGAAACATACATTGTACATGAGTGTTCCACACGTGGTAGAATTAGTGTACTGAATTTCAGTAAAATCTGAGACTATGAGCTGGAGCCCCTGGTGAAACCGACATGGAATGACCGATGTTGACATACTCCACTTCTGTGAACATGAGATTCATGGGGGTTTTGCCAGTGCATGCACTGGTATGCCAAGATGAATACCCCATGGATGAGCAAGGAGAAGTACAGGCCATCTGTCAATTTAAATTACATCCTTTAATTGGATGTAAGGAACCTCTAAAGGGAAAGCAATGCAAGAGACTGACGTTTGGAGAATTTTGCGGGTGTCCAAATAGGCAATCATCATATTGAAGGAAGAGATTCATTATGTGACTGCTCATTCTGGCGATGGCTGTATTCCAGAGGCAGAACTGACATATCACACCCATTCATATGATGCGCACAGAGACTTAGTGCAGTGCTCAGAGCTCTTAGTCCCATGAAATTGGTTCTATCCCAAAGCTGTTGACAATGTTGGGGAATACACAATGACATACTCTGCACTACAGAAACCTCCAGCAAGTCTCAGTTTGAAGATGGAGCTTCTTAGAATCATCCACAGCATCGCTAGTTAAAGGAATAAATTGATGTGTACACTGAACAGAGGCTCTCAAAATGTTTAACTTTGAAAAAGATTTTTACAAATTAATGAACAACTCAGTTATCAGAAAAACCATGAAAAATGTTAAAGAATACCACAAAATTCATTTAGTTTATCGATAGGGAGTTCATTTTGGTGCAAGAGATTGTCACTATGGAGATGGCTAAGGTACGTGTGTGTGTGTGTGTGTGTTTTCTGGAACTTTATAAACTTCACATGTACTTACTTATTCCACAATCCCATGTTACTTTACAGGTATAGTTAGTTTCATATACTGAATGAAAGGCTCCAATCCATATGAAGTAATTAGGTACAATCATGAAGAATTTGACTTCTCTGAATAAATGGCCAATAATCCTTATAGAATAACATTATAAAACAAGAAGCACAAAATTTGGTCAAAGGACATCTGCGACTGAGCTTCATAGCAGATCCAGATAATAATTCGCTTCAGTTGTAAATAGTTTTATTGCTTCAAAAAGGGGATCAATGTGAGCAATTTGGAGTCCATAAAGCAAGTAATTTTGTGTTTTTGTGGTTAGTTATGAATGTCTTTTTGTTACAGGTTGATCACTGAGCAATAAGCTGACAATTCCTGAATGTATTGTCATTGTCTCAGGGCATCTACGGGGTATTCCATATGATGAGCTTCAACAGAAAAATAGGAAGGATGGACCAATGAATAAATTTCAGTGAACAGGCACCGTTGCTGATGAATCTTGACCTGTCGGCCTTCCACAAGTGCAGTTGGCAGTAATGCCGTACGGGAGTCAATTTAACAGAGTCCTAAATCTGTACAGTGTCTTTAATGTTAGTTTGTGATGAATCATTTTTTTTTCTTTCTTTGTTCTTTTCTTTTTATACATGTAAGCTATATACACGCAAAGCCAAAGGTAAAGTAACGAGTTATTTTGTAGCAGAGATAATGTTTTGATACAAAAAAGAGAAGAGATACACTCTTCAGTTGATTAATTTCTGTATCATCACCTGTTTGTTTCTATAAATGGTAGCGAGCAAACATATGATGAGACCCGTTATACCATTATTGTTTAAAAATGTGTATTTCAAGCATACATTGAAAATGCCAGAAAAAGTTATTAATAAAATAAAGTTTTATTTATATATTCACATCGATGACATCTGTCTGTTCATCATTTTGCTTGCGCAGAGAGTCTTGCATTCGGAGGTTTGGAGCAGACAAGAGGAATTTGCTCGAGCAGCGGTGGAATTAATGTGAAGAAGTACGTAACTTAAATGATGAATATTGATCTTATGTGTATTGATATTGAAGGTCTGTTGATATTAGTACCAGTTAAAGTTCATCCAGGATATGTGTACCTTCCAATTTCTTTCAATTATTCTTTCCAATTAAATTTTTTAAATTATTCAAGCAGCAATTTTAGTCAGTTTCCATTTTTTATGCACCCACCTATTTGCCACTATTCAGTGGTGATCATTTAAAGGACTGGTGGTGAGCAAAATATGAACCGGCCTTTCAATTGTTGAGATACAATCTTTTTGAGATAAATGATTTGTTTTATTGTTACCAGAAACCAATGAAATTTTCATTGTATTTTTTACATGTCCACGAGATTAGGGCTCATAAAAACTCTATGGAGCCAATTCAAATTAAATTCTGCTACAAATGAGACGCGCCAGGACTCCTGATTTCAGTGGTAAAGATAGGAAGTTGCTATGCTGTATTTTTAATAATTTTGTTAAACACTGTTCACAATAGAGTCAAAGAAAATAGCCATTGTTGAAAATTCATTACAAAATGCAGTATGCAAAAATGTTGGAAATCTGAGCTTGGCAACAGTTGAAGGTAATGCACCAAGTCATGAACTGGCCAATGGCAACCAAACTAACAGGTTTGGCATCCCACTATCAAAAAATGATGACACTGATAATATAACTAATCATGATGTCACTTTTATGCTGCTCGATGAAATAATTTTTCAGTTCTCACCAGGGAATATTTTTCCAGATAGAGAAACTGAAGTACGCGACAGTGAAAATTCCCCTCATTATTTCCTCACGGCATCATGAACACAAGAACAGGAAACAGGTCATAAAAATAATGTAATTACTACTGATAGCCACAATTTGACACAACAGGAATTTCAGGAAAATGTAACTCAACTACTTAAGGGTGTAACACAACAGTTCACAAAAAAACAGGAATTTCTGGAAAGTGTAACACGACCACTTAAGGATATAGGACAACAGTTTACACACCAAAATCAGGCATTCAACGATTTCAAGAATAGTATTAGACATCAGTTAAGTGAGATGAGCAAAACTGTATGCACTGAATTATCCGACAAACTATCCAGGAAATTTACAGAGCTAGGTTAACAACCGAAACAATAAATAATTACCAACGTGTCCTGCAGTATAAATACGTTAATGGAAAAAGTACCAACCATAGATGGTAAACAGTAACAACCTGCAGGTGAGTTACAGAATGTTAGTGAAGCATATTCTCAAATCCCAAGTGCCCCCACCCCCATGAACCATGAACCTTGCCATTGGTGGGCAGGCTTGCGTGCCTCAATGATACAGATAGCTGTACGATAGGTGCAACCACAACAGATGGGTTTCTGTTGAGAGGCCAGAAAAACGTGTGGTTCCTGAAGAGGGGCAGCAGCCTTTTCAGAAGTTGCAGGGGCAACAGAATGGATGATTGACTGATCTGACCTTGTAACACTAACCAAAACAGCCTTGCTGTGCTGGTACTGCAAACGGCTGAAAGCAAGGTGAAACTACAGCTGTAATTTTCCCTGAGGGCATGCAGCTTTATTGTATGGTTAAATGATGATGGCATCCTCTTGGGTAAAATATTCTGGAGGTAAAATAGTCCCCCATTCGGAACTCCAGGCGGGGACTACGCAGGAGGACTTATTATCAGAAGAAAGAAAACTTGCGTTCTATGGATCGGAGCGTGGAATGTCAGATCCCTTAATCGGGCAAGTAGGTTAGAAAATTTAAAAAGGTAAATGCATAGGTCAAGTTAGATATAGTGGGAATTAGTGAAGTTTGGTGGCAGGAGGAACAAGACTTCTGGTCAGGTGAATACAGTGTTATAAACACAAAATCAAATAGGGGTAATGCAGGAGTAGGTTTAATAATGATAGGAAAATAGGAATGCGAGTAAGCCACTACAAACAGCATAGTGAATGCATTATTGTGGCCAAGATAGATACAAAGCCCACGCCTACCACATCAGTACAAGTTTATATGCCGACTAGCTCCACAGATGACGAAGAGATTGATGAAATGTATGATGAGATAAAAGAAATTATTCAGATAGTGAAGGGAGCCAAAAATTTAATAGTCATGGGTGACTGGAACTCGATAGTAGGAGAAGAAAGAGAAGGAAATGTAGTAGGTGAATATGGAATTGGAATAAGAAATGAAAGAGGAAGCCGGCTGTTAGAATTTTTCACAGAGCATAACTTAATCATAGCTAATACTTGATTCAGGAATCATAAAAGAAGGTTTTATACATGGAAGAAGCCTGGAGATACTAGAAAGTATCAGATAGATTATATAATGGTAAGATAGAGATTAAGGAACCAGGTTTTAAAATGTAAGACATTTCCAGGGGCAGATGTGGACTCTGACCACAATCTATTGGTTATGAACTGCAGATTAAAACTGAAGAAACTGCAAAAAGGTGGGAATTTGAGAAGGTGGGACCTGGATAAACTGAAAGAACCAGAGGTTGTAGGGACAGATTCAGGGACAGCATTAGGGAATGACTGATAAGAATGGGGGAAAGAAATACAGTAGAAGGACAATGGATAGCTTTGAGAGATGAAATAGTGAAGGTAGCAGAGGATCAAGTAGGTAAAAAGATGAGGGCTTATGGAAATCCTTGGGTAACAGAAGAGATATTGAATTTAATTGATAAAAGGATAAAATATAAAAATGCAGAAAATGAAGCAGGCAAAAAGGAAAACAAATGTCTCAAAAATGAGATGGATGGGAAGTGCAAATTGGGTAAGCAGGGATGGCTAGATGACAAATGTAAGGATGTAGAGGCGCATATCACTAGGGGTAAGATAGATACTGCCTACAGGAAAATTAGAGAGACCTTTGGAGAAAAAGAGAACCACTTGCATGAATATCAAGGGCTCAGATTCAAACCCATTTCTAAGCAAAGAAGGGAAAGCAGAAAGGTGTAAGGAGTATATAAAGGGTCTATACAAAGGCGATGTTCTTTAGGACAATATTATAGAAATGGAAGAGAAAATAGATGAAGATGAAATAGGAGATATGATGCTGTGTGAAGAGTTTGACAGTGCACCGAAAAACCTAAGTCGAAACAAGGCGCTGGGGGTAGACAACATTCCATTAGAACTACTGACAGCCTTGGGAGAGCCACTCCTGACAATACTCTACCAGCTGGTGAGCAAAATTTATGAGACAGGTGAAAACCCTCAGACATCAAGAAGAATATAATAATTCCAATGCCAAAGAAAGCAGGTGTTGACAGATGTGAAATTTACCGAACTATCAGTTTAATAGTCACAGGTGCAAAATACTAATGTGAATTCTTTACAGACAAATGGAAAAACTGGTAGAAGCTGACCTCATAGAAGATCAGTTTGGATTCCGTAGAAATATTGGAACACGTGAGGAAATACTGCCCTTACGACTTATCTCTAAGAAAGATTAAAGAAAGGCATACCTACATTTCTAGCATTTGTAGACTTAGAGAAAGCTTTTGCCGATGTTGATTCTAAAGGTGGCAGGGGTAAAATACAGAGAGCGAAAGGCTATTTACAATTTGTACAGAAACCAGATGGCAGTTATAAGAGTCGAGGGGAATAAAAAGGAAGCAGTGGTTGGGAAGGGACTGAGACAGGATGGTAGCCTCTCCCTGATGTTATTCAATCTGTATATTGAGCAAGCAGTAAGGGAAACAAAAGCAAAATTCAGAGTAGATATTAAAATCCATGGAAGAGAAATAAAAACTTTGATGTTCGCCAGTGACATTTTAATTCTGTCAGAGACAGCGAGGGCCCTGGAAGAGCAGCTGAACAGAATGGACAGTGACTTGAAAGGAGGATATAAGATGAACCATCAACAAAAGCAAAATAAGGATAATGGAATGCAGATGAATTAAATCGGGTGATGCTGCGGTAATTAGGTTAGGAAATGAAACGCTTAAAGTTGTAAATGAGTTTTGTTATTCAGGGAGCAAAATAACTGATGATGGTCAAAGTAGAGAGGATATAAAATATAGACTGACAATGGCAAGGAAAGCGTTTCTGAAGAAGAGAAATTTGTTAATATCGAGTATTGATTTAAGTGTCAGGAAGTCGTTTCTGAAAGTATTTGTATGGAGTGTAGCCACATATGGGAGTGAAACGAGGACAATAAATAGTTTAGACAAGAAGAGAATAGAAGCTTCCAAAATGTGGTGCTACAGAAGAATGTTGAAGGTTAGATGGGTAGATCACATAACTAATGAGGAGGTATTGAATAGAATCAGACAGAAGAGAAATTTGTGGCACAACTTGACTAGAAGAAGGGATCGGTTGGTAGGGGATATTCTGATGCATCAAGGGATCACCAATGTAGTATTGGATGGCAGCGTGAGGGGTAAAAATCATAGAGGGACACCAAGAGATGAATTCACTAAACAGATTCAGAAAGATGTAGGTTGCAGTGGGTACTGGGAGATGAAAAAGCTAGCACAGGACAGAGTAGCATGGAGAGCTGCATCAAACCAGTCTCAGGACTGAAGACAACAACAACAACAACAACACTCAATGTGTTGGTGTTTTGAAACAGCATTTTCATTGAACATAAGATAAATGAGCTGCTGCTTTATTTCGTCTGCTTGAATGATTACCAACCACTTGCCAAGCACTATGCCACAAGCGAACACAAACACGACTGTCACTGACAGCGTGGCGCGTTTCTCAACATCACTTGCGGATGAGGGATTACTTAGGCATCAACAATTTTAGGTATTTCCCTCCTAAGGGAAAAGAACAAACCCCATGGTCTTTATCAGAGCATTTCGAAATGTTTTACCTTGTACCAGGAACGAACCCGAGAAAACAGATTTGTTGTTGGGTACGCACAGGGTGACGTTCTGCTATGGGCTATGGATATGGCAGAACACTGCCACTGCTACGAACAGTTTGAGAGAGCCTTTCTAGGTAAATATTGGTCTGAGGTGGTACAAGAGAGGCTCAGATGTGAAGTATTCAACTGAGCTCCATTCAATAGCAAACATGGAAGCTTAAGGGACTATTTTGAAAAATATTTGAATAAAACCAGATTCTGGAGGAACCTGGTATCTCAAGTGGATTTGCTGAAAATTTTAAAGAGCCATCTTTCTGTCCTTATTTGAGAAAAACTCATTACCATTCCAGCACACAACACCGAATACTTCCTATCTGTACTGGACTCAATAGATTTGATATACGAAGAGAGGCCAGTACAACTCAATCCTGTTAATATGCAGATAGTGCCACAGATTTTTACAGACCAAAAAGTAAACAACGGATTCGTAGTACGACACGGATGGTAAACTTACCCCACACAGACCTGTGGTAACAGTACCAGTAATCACAACGGCAATGGACAAAGCTATAAATTTAAGGGCGAATATAAACGAAATGGGTAAAAATTTATCAAAAATAACTACAATGGGCAAGTAGCGTATGGCCAGCCTGTACAATATGTACAGATGTACAGACACAAGGTACTGCCAACAGTCAGCCAATCACTTGGCAAACTCAAAACAGTACCAGATAGCCAAATAATCCACTGACAGTGGACTTCGGCCAGCAAAGTAACGCACATATGTCGAATAATGGGCAAAGGCAAGAACCTCACAGGATACTAATTGGTGTAATCAAACACCAATAATTCATAGAGTGGAAGTTACGCCTAACCCAGAGACTGATGCCACTGTGATGCCGGAAAACTTGAACTGATCATGGTAGGCCCCCATTCTGTGACCTTGGAGGAGAGTGGGGGTATGAGCTTGATCGACACATGCTTTATCAGATTTGATCGAGGTAGTGATGTGAAAGACGATCTGTATCAAAGTAATGAGGGTACACAAAGAAACCTGACAGAGAGCAAGGTCCAAGCTACTGTTAAGCCAAAATATTTGGCCCTGATGTACCCACTGTGCTTGACACAGGTGCTACAACTAATTTGATGTCACAGGGATTCTTTAAGAGCTGAAGAAAATGTGGGTGTATACCCTCACTGCCAGTGCAAATTTGCAAAGAACATACTGCCACTAGTCAGAAACCAGAAGGAGTCAAAATACAAGCCATAATTCCTGTACAATTAGGGCAGTTTCTTGTATGATGCAATTTTTGGATAGTGGAGAAATTAATAGTCGATTGTGTAATTGGCATGGATACATTTAGGACATACCAAGCACAAATTGGCATAAATAAGGGCCAATGTCATTTCACTGTAAATAACCAATTGTTTGTAATAGACCTAATCAGGGGAAGTACTAATAGACATAAAACTGAAGCTAATCACAATTTTGAGGTTCAATTGGTAAATCCCATAGTTATGTTCGTCAACACATACAGAATCAAAGTGCTTGTCTCAAGAACAGCAAGCGGGACTTACGGAACTGATACTTGCTCATGCACATGTATTTGAAAAAAGACCAGGTATCTTTAAGGATCTTGTGTACAAAATGGAAGTACATCTCCATGAAACTTTTTGTTGCACTTCATACCCTATACCATGGACAAAGAGGATAGCTATAAGAAAAGGGATTAACAGGATACTTGAATTGGCATAACATAACCACTGTTTCCTCTTATTGTGGTTCTATTTTTGCCTTGAGTAATCCAGATGGCAAGGTGCACTCGGTTCTCGATGCATGTAACATTAATAAGATTATTGTACCAGTCCAAACATGTCCAGATAATTTACAGGAACAGCTTATGAAATTCCGTGATGCTAAATTTCTTACTATAATCGATCTCCCGTCTTCATATTGGCAAATAAAACTACATGAAGAAAGTCAGAAGTATGCCACTTTCTATGTAGGGGCAGGAACTTTGAATTTCAAGTATTACTGTTTGGATTGAATGTAAGTGCAGGTGTATTTATCTTTGCACTGGACAAAGTACTAGGGCCAAAACTTTTGAGTAAGGTAATAGTATACGTGGATGACCTTTTAGTTGCTATACCCACCTGGGTAGAACACTTACAATTTATTGAACAAGTATTGAGCCACTTTTCCAAATATGGAGTAACAGCAAATCTCAAGAAATCTAATTTTGGAGAAGAAAAGGTAAAATTTTTATGACACACAATCTCTTTGGAAAGCATACTGTCAGATCCTCAAAAACGTGATGCCACTAGGAACCGCCCTGTTCCTCAAAACAAGTCAATTAAAGGCACACTTAGATCTAATTTCATTGTTCAAGAAATTCATCCCTAACCAACTTATGAATAGTCATGCTTTACTCAATCACCTCTGGAAAAATAGACCTTGGTTATGGGATGAGTAATGTCACACCAATTTCAAGAACATCAACTAAGCCTTATTAAATGCTAATATTTTATCTCAACCAGATATGAAGAAGGATTTTTGTTTATGCACTGATGCATCTTCTTAAGGTCTGGGTGCACGCCTTTTTCAAATGGTAGAAGAAGAGAGAAATCTCATTCCTTAAGTAATTAGCTTTGCCAGCCGCACCTTATCCAAAGCTGAATGTTCATCTTCATTTACGGAGTTGGAGGGTTTGGCTGTAATTTGGTCCTTTAAAAAGTTTGAATATTTCCTCTGGGGTAAACACACACAGTATACTGTGACCATCAGTCCCCATCATTTTAGTTAGCTTGTAAATTGCTATACCGACAGATAACCAAGCAGTGTATGTACCTTCAAGAATTTGATTTTGAAATAGTGTACATAAAAGGAAACCAAAACATAATAGCTGATGCTCTTTCCTGGTTACCATAAGGCTTAGAGGAATTCAACAATCTTTTAAAGCAGGAAGGTGAAATAAGAGCTATGTTGATGGAAGACAAAACACTCCAACTGTACTATGTACACACGTGTAAACACATGGATCAATTACTGCAGGAAGACAAATGCTGGAGTAGGGTAAGAGCGAAGAGCAAAACGGCAATGAAGAGTCAAAAAGGTTTTTCACTATTCACAAAGATGTTCTGTTCCATAGGAACTACACCAAACAAAAACAATGGCACTTGTGTCTGCCAGAGGAATATGTAGACGATTTAATCTTATACATACACACTACAATAGGTCCATTATGGCACTGGCACTGACAAAATAGATAAATAATATTATTTCCTCAACCTGAGACAAAGAGTACTACAGGTGGTAATAAAGTGTATTGTTTGCCAGAAAGCAAAACATTCTAACATCTCCGAACAGGTAGAACTACATCCCAATGTGGCTAAAATTAAACCTCTTACCTCAGAGGTAAGAGGGGGGAGTAAAATATATAGAAGGTCTATATGATATTTTCACCAAATATATAAACCTGTATGTGTATAGAACATTATAGCCAGTTCAAATATAAGACAATACATCAATAACTTTCCCAGTAGTGTTACTCATAGTGAAAAAATGCTCTTTGCTGAGAAAACAAGAGAACTCCTAGCAGAGAAAGCAAATGAAGCTCTCAAAGAAGTATAGGACTGGTCAATAAGCAATAAAGTGACATTGAACATAAAGAAAACTAATGCCATGAATTTCAGTTTGATGAGGGAAAATGACAATGTTAAATTAAATGTAGATGGCACCTCTATAGATTGTGTAACTAATGCAAAATTTCTAGGAATGAACACTGATTCTCAATTGAAATGTGAACACACAAAGGTATTTGCAAACAGAATGTTATCAGCGTGTTATTCCCTTAGAATCCTGTCATCAGTGTGTAACATGCAGTGTCTTTTAGTTACATACTACTCATATGTACACTCAATTCTTAGCTATGGCATTTTTTTTTGGGGAACAAATGCACAAAATATGAACACAATTTTCAAACTCCTGAAAAGAGCCATAAGGATAATAATCAAAAATAGTAGTCGAGCTCGTTGTAGAGATTTGTTCAAAACACGGGATTTTAACTGCTCCATGTGAATACGTTTACCAGTCAGTTTTACATGTCAAAAAATAACATTGATAATTACTGCACAAACAGTTCTGCCCATGACCATGGAGCAAGAAGCAGACTCAACTTACATTTGCCAAGAAAAAATAAACATAAAACTCAAAACAGCATTTTCTACCAAGGAATAAAACTGTACAATAAATTACCAAAAGAGATAAAAGAAACTGCAAAAATACCTTATCAAAAAAAAAAAAAAAAAAAAACAGCTAAATGTACTTGTCTTGCAACACATTTCATACATTGGAGGATTACTTAGATAAAACAGAGTAGGGGTTTGACAAAAAAATTTGTAGAAAATAATAACAATAATAATAATAATGATTATAAAACATCTAACATTCCACACAACACCTTCACTTTATGTTTTTTCCTTTCTAGAAATACTTACCCCAAAGCTATGCCTACCACTCGCTGTGTGTGTGTGTGTGTGTGTGTGTGTGTGTGTGTGTGTGTGTAGTGAGTGAAGTGTTATGACACAATGTATGTATAATGTGTGCAGTCACTGATAGTGAGATATGAGTGAACAGTATGGCATTATATTATTTAATAAGTTATTTGTAAAAAAAAAAACAATGTATATAAGGAGTAAATCTAATGACTTTCTCTACCTAGAAGTTTGTAAATGTGTGTGTGTACGAATTAGCTTATTTTAAATTGGTCTAAACTTTTAAATACTTTGTCACATCCTATATCCTTGTAAAAAGTGATCTACGGATGAATAAAGCTACTATTACTATAACCATTCCATTACTTTGTCTTTGACCTATTTTTCTCGATTATTGTATGTGTGTAATTCTATTTAATTATGTTTCTGTGTATTTATGTACTGTGTATAAGTAGAGAAGAAATAGTGATGGAAGGGTTTTTTGTGTAGGGAAGGGAGAAACCATGATGAGTGGACATAAGTACACAGCAGTGTGATGGAGAGTGAGTTAGAGGAGAAGGTGACGAGTGAGATGTGAAATGAAACTGTGAGTGGTGGGGAGGGGGTGGAGGGGTTGTGGGGACTGCAAGGGGGTGAAAGATGGAAAAAGCTCTTTTTCTTTTCCATGTAATTTGATCAATTATTCTAAGTTGCTGTTGTTGTTGTTGTTGTTGTTGTGGTCTTCAGTCCTGAGACTGGTTTGATGCAGCTCTCCACGCTACTCTATCCTGTGCAAGCTTCTTCATCTCCCAGTACTTACTGCCACCATACATACTTCTGAATCTGCTTAATGTATTCATCTCTTGGTCTCCCTATACGATTTTTACCCTCCACGCTGCCCTCCAATGCTAAATTTGTGATCCCTTGATGCCTCAGGACATGCCCTACCAACAGGTCCCTTCTTCTTAACAAATTGTGCCACAAACTCCTCTTCTCCCCTATTCTATTCAATACCACCTCATTAGTTATGTGATCTACTCATCTAATCTTCAGCATTCTTCTGTAGCACCACATTTCGAAAGCTTCTAATCTCTTCTTGTCCAAACTATTTATCGTCCATGTTTCACTTCCATACATGGCTACACTCCATACAAATACTTTCAGGAACGACTTCCTGACATTTAAATCTATACTCGACGTTAACAAATTTATCTTCTTCAGAAACACTTTCCTTGCCATTGCCAGTCTACTTTTTATATCCTCTCTACTTTGACCATCATCAGTTATTTTGCTCCCCAAATAGAAAAACTCCTTTACTACTTTAAGTGTCTCATTTCCTAATCTAATTCCCACAGCATCGCCCGATTTAATTAGACTACATTTCATTATCCTCGTATTTTGGTTCTGTTGATGTTCATATTATATCCTCCTTTCAAGACACTGTACATTCAGTTCAGCTGCTCTTCTAGGTCCTTTGCTGTCTCTGACAGAATTACAATGTCATTGGGAATTACAATGTCATTGGCGAACATCAAAGTTTTTATTTCTTCTCCATGGATTTTAATACCTACTCCAAATTATTCTTTTGTTTCCTTTACTGCTTGCTCAATATACAGATTTAATAACATCGGGGAGAGGCTACAACCCTGTCTCACTCCCTTCCCAACCACTGCTTCCCTTTCATACCTCTCGACTCTTATAACTGCGATCTTGTTTCTGTAAAAATTGCAAATAGCCTTTCGCTTCCTGCATTTTACCCCTGCCACCTTCAGAATTTGAAAGAGAGTATTCCAGTCAACATTCTCCAAACCTTTTTCCAAGTCTACAAATGCTAGAAACGTAGGTTTGTCTTGTCTTAATCTTTCTTCTAAGATAATTCGTAAGGTCAGTATTGCCTCACGTGTTCCAACATTTCTACGGAATCCAAACTGATCTTCCCCGAGGTTGGCTTCTAACAGTTTTTCCATTCGTCGGTAAATGATTCGCATTAGTATTTTGCAGCCGTGACTTATTAAACTGATAGTTAAGTAATTTTCACATCTGTCAACACCTGCTTTCTTTGTGGTTGGAATTATTATATTCTTCTTGAAGTCTGAGGGTATTTTGCCTGTGTCATATATCTTGCTCACCAGATGGTAGAGTGTTGTCATGATCGGCTCCTCCAAGGCTATCAGAAGTTCTAATGGAATGTTGTCTACTCCCAGGCCCTTGTTTCGATTCAGGTGTTTCAGTGCTCTGTCAAACTCTTCATGCGGTATTGTATCTCGCATTTCATCTTCATTTGCATCCTGTTCCATTTCCATAATATTGTCCTCAAGTACATCGCCCTTGTACAGACCCTTTATATACTCCTTACACCTTTCTGCTTTCCCTTCTTTGCATAGAACTGGGTTTCCATCTGCGCTCTTGATATTCATACAAGTGGTTCTCTTTTCTCCAAAGGTCTCTTTAATTTACCTGTAGGCAGTATCTATCTTACCCCTAGTGAGATAAGCCTCTACATCCTTACTTTTGTCCTCTAGCCATCAGTGCTTAGCAGTTTTGCACTTCCTGTCGATCTCATTTTTGAGACGTTTCTATTCCTTTATGCTCACTTCATTTACTGCATTTTTATATTTTCTCCTTTCATCACTAAATGCAATATTTCTTCTGTTGCCCAAGGATTTCTACTAGCCCTCTTCTTTTTACCTACTTGATTGTCTGCTGTCTTCACTACTTCATCCCTCAGAGCTACCCATTCTTCTTCTACTGTATTTCTTTCCCCCATTCCTGTCAATTGTTCCCTTATGCTCTCCCTGAAACTCTCTACAACCTCTGGTTTAGTCAGTTTATCAAGGTCCCATCTCCTTAAATTCCCACCTTTTTGCAGTTTCTTCAGTTTTAATCTACAGTTCGTATCCAATAGATAGTGGTCAGAGTCCACATCTGCCCCTGGAAATGTCTTGCAATTTAAAACCTGGTTCCTTAATCTCTGTCTTACCATTATAAAATCTATCTGATACCTTTTAGTATCTCCAGGGTTCTTCCATGTATACAACCTTCTTACATGATTCTTGAACCAAGTGTTAGCTCTGATTAATTTATGCTCTGTGCAAAATTCTGCTAGGCGGCTTCCTCTTTCATTTCTTACCCCCAATCCATATTCTCCTACTATGTTTCCTTCTCTCCCTTGTCCTACTATCGAATTCCAGTCACACATGACTATTAAATTTTCATCTCCCTTCATTACCTGAATAATTTATTTTATCTCATCATACATTTCATCAATTTCTTCATCATCATCTGCAGAGCTAGTTGGCATATAAACTTGTACTACTGTAGTAGGCGTGGGCTTCGTGTCTATTTTGGCCACAATAATACATTCACTATGCTGTTTGTAGTAGCTTACCCACACTCCTATTTTTTTTTATTCATTATTAAACCTACTCCTGCATTACCCCTATTTGATTTTGTATTTATGATCCTGTATTCGCTTGACCAAAAGTCTTGTTCCTCCTGCCACCAAACTTCACTAATTCCCACTATATCTAACTTTAACCTATCCATTTACCTTTTTAAATTTTCTAACCTACCAGCCTGATTAATGGATCTGACAATCCAGGCTCCAATCCATAGTATGCCATTTTCTTTCTCCTGATAACGATGCCCTCCTGAGTAGTCCCCGCCCAGAGATCCGAATGGGGGACTATTTTACCTCCGAATATTGTACCCAAGAGGACGCCATACAGTAAAGCTGCATGCCCTCGGGAAAAATTACAGCTGTAGTTTCCCCTTGCTTTCAGTTGTTCGCAGTACCAGCACAGCAAGGCCGTTTTGGTTATTGTTACAGTCAATCATCCAGACTGTTGCCCTTGCAACTACTGAAAAGGCTGCTGCCCCTCTTCAGGAACCACATGTTTGTCTGGCCTCTCAACAGATACCCCTCCATTGTGGTTGCACCTACGATTCGGCCATCTGTATCGCTGAGGCACGCAAGCCTGCCCGCCAACGGCAAGGTCCGTGGTTCATATATAGAATCTGATTTCCAATATTTACTTGGTCATTGAGGAACTGTTTGTTTAGTGTTAATGCTTTTTGTATGTGGAAATTTTCTTGGAAAGGGAGGAAGCGCCTGTCTTTAGTGATTTTTATGATCTTCAGATCCTTTTCAATATCGCTTGGTCTATGGTGTTCTTGTTTTAGATGATCTGCAAATGTTGAATGATTTGTACCATATTTAAATGCTCTGGTGTGTTCTTTATATCTCATGTCGAGTGTCCTACAAATAATTCCAATGTGTATCTTCTCACAATCTCTCCAACTGAGCTGATAGATACCACTTTGTTGTTATCTGTCTGATTTGATTTCACTTTTGGCATGTGCTTTTGTATGCAACTGTTTGTTTTGTAAGTTATGTTTATTCCTTGTTTTTTGAATATGTTCTGTTTTATGTGTGAATTTGTTGTGGTAGGTCATTGTATGCTTTTATTTTTTTTTTTAGCGCAGGGTGTACGAGGTGGAGGGGTTTGGTTAGTTTTTTTCAATTATTTGTCTCTTTATTTTTTTGTTTAGTTTGTTTACCGTTGTTTCTTTGAGTCCATTTTTAATGTTATTTGTTTTATAATGGCTAGCACTTTCTGGTAATCAGAAGTGTTTAGGGGGATCCTGTTCAGCCTATTTAACATGCATCTGATTGCTGTTTGTTTGTGGTTCTGTGGGTGGTTTGAGGTTGCATTTAAGATATTTTCACTTGTTGTGGGTTTTCTATAGATTAGATTAGATTAGATTAATACTTGTTCCATAGATCATGAATACGACACTTCATAATGATGTGGAACGTGTCAGGTTAATGAAAGATGTCTGTACAAGATATTACATTACACAAAATATTGCATGACACTAATGCTTAAGTTAATTTTTTTCCCTCCCTTAATTTATATCTAAAAATTCAGCCAATGAGTAGAAGGAGTTGTCATCTAGAAATTCTTTTAATTTATTTTTAAATGTTGGTTGACTATCTGTCAGGTTTTTGATGCTGTTTGGTAGGTGACCAAAGACTTTTGTGGCAGCATAATTTACCCCCTTCTGTGCCTAAGTCAGATTTAACCCTGCATAGTGAAGATCATCCTTTCTCCTGGTGTTATAGCTATGCACACTGCTATTACTTTTGAACTGGGCTGGATTATTAACAACAACTTTCATAAGTGAATATATATACTGTGAGGTTACTGTGAGGATCCCTAGATCCTTAAATAGATGTCTGCAAGATGACCGTGGGTGGGCTGCAGCAATTATTCTGATTACACGTTTTTGAGCAATGAATACTTTTCTACTCAACGATGAATTACCCCAGAATATGATACCATACGAAAGCAGTGAATGAAAGTAGGCATAGTAAGCTAATTTACTGAGATTCTTATCACCAAAATTTGCAATAACCCTAATAGCATACGTAGCCGAACTCACACGTTTCAGCAGACCATCAATGTGTTGCTTCCAGTTTAACCTCTCATCAATGGACACACCTAAAAATTTTGAAAATTCTACCTTAGCTACAGACTTCTGTTCAAAGCCTATATTTATTACTGGAGTTGTGCCATTTACTGTACAGAACTGTATATACTGTGTTTTATCAAAATTTAAAGAGAGTCCGTTTGCTGAGAACCACTTAATAATTTTGTGAAAAACATCATTTACAATTACATCACTTAGTTCTTCTTATTACTATACTTGTATCATCAGCAAAAAGAACTAACTTTGCATCCTCATCAATATGGAATGGTAAGTCATTAATGTACACTCCTGGAAATGGAAAAAAGAAAACATTGACACCTGTGTGTCAGACCCACCATACTTGCTCCGGACACTGCGAGAGGGCTGTACAAGCAATGATCACACGCACGGCACAGCGGACACACCAGGAACCGCGGTGTTGGCCGTCGAATGGCGCTAGCTGCGCAGCATTTGTGCACCGCCGCCGTCAGTGTCAGCCAGTTTGCCATGGCATACGGAGCTCCATCGCAGTCTTTAACACTGGTAGCATGCCGCGACAGCGTGGACGTGAACTGTATGTGCAGTTGACGGACTTTGAGCGAGGGCGTATAGTGGCCATGCGGGAGGCCGGGTGGACGTACCGCAGAATTGCTCAACACGTGGGGCGTGAGGTCTCCACAGTACATCGATGTTGTCGCCAGTGGTCGGCGGAAGGTGCACGTGCCCGTCGACCTGGGACCGGACCGCAGCGACACACGAATGCACGCCAAGACCGTAGGATCCTACGCAGTGCCGTAGGGGACCGCACCACCACTTCCCAGCAAATTAGGGACACTGTTGCTCCTGTGGTATCGGCGAGGACCATTTGCAACCGTCTCCATGAAGCTGGGCTACGGTCCCGCACACCGTTAGGCCGTCTTCCGCTCACGACCCCACAATGTGCAGCCCGCCTCCAGTGGTGTCGCGACAGGTGTGAATGGAGGGACGAATGGAGACTTGTCGTCTTCAGCGATGAGAGTCGCTTCTGCCTTGGTGCCAATGATGGTCGTATGCGTGTTTGGCGCCGTGCAGGTGAGCGCCACAATCAGGACTGCATACGACCGAGGCACACAGGGCTAACACCCGGCATCATGGTGTGGGGAGTGATCTCCTACACTGGCCGTACACCTCTGGTGATCGTCGAGGGGACACTGAATAGTGCACGGTACATCCAAACTGTCATCACACCCATCGTTCTACCATTCCTAGACCGGCAAGGGAACTTGCTGTTCCAACAGGACAATGCACGTCCGCATGTATCCCGTGCCACCCAACGTGCTCTAGAAGGTGTAAGTCAACTACCCTGGCCAGCAAGATCTCCGGATCTGTCCCCCATTGAGCATGTTTGGGACTGGATGAAGCGTCGTCTCACACGGTCTGCACGTCCAGCACGAACGATGGTCCAACTGAGGTGCCAGGTGGAAATGGCATGGCAAGCCGTTCCACAGGACTACATCCAGCATCTCTACGATCGTCTCCATGGGAGAATAGCAGCCTGCATTGCTGCGAAATGTGGATATACACTGTACTAGTGCCAACATTGTGCATGCCCTGTTGCCTGTGTCTATGTGCCTGTGGTTCTGTCAGTGTGATCATGTGATGTATCTGACCCCAGGAATGTGTCAATAAAGTTTCCCCTTCCTGGGACAATGAATTCACGGTGTTCTTATTTCAATTTCCAGGAGTGTATATCAAGAACAGTAAAGGACCTAAGACCGAACCCTGTGAGACCCCGTGCTTGATAGCCACCCAGTTTGAGGAATCAGCTGTTGTATTAACATTACATGAACCACTTATTTTAACTTTCTGCATTCTTCCAATTAAGTATGAATTAAACCATTTGTGCACTGCCCCCCCTCAAACCATAATGATTTAGCTTATCTAAAAGAATTCCATGATTTACACAGCCAAAGGCCTTTGAGAGATCATGAAAAATACCAATGGGTGATGTCCGGTTATTCAGAGCATTTAATATTTGATCAGTGAAAGCGTATATAGCATTTTCTGTTGAAAAGCCTTTCTGAAAACCAAACTGACATTTTGTTAGTACTTTATTTTTACATATATGGGAGGCTACTCTTGAATACATTACTTTCTCAAAAAGTTTTGATAGAGCTGTCAGAAGAGGTGATAGTTGTTGACATCTGACGTATCCCCCTTTTTATGCAATGGTTTAACAATGGCATATTTCAGTCTATCGGGGAAAACACCCTGCTCCAAAGAGGTATTACATACGTGGCTGAGAATCCTACTTATCTGTGGGGAACAAGCTTTAAGTATCTTGCTGGAAATGCCATCAATTCCATAAGAGCTTTTACTTTTCAGTGAGTTTATTATTTTACTGATTTCAGAGGGAGAGGTTCGTGGAAATACAGTTGTTTCAAACTGCACAGGTATGGCCTCTTCTATTAGAAGCCTTGCCTCTTCTAGTGATGATCTAGATCCTACTTTCTCCACAACATTTAAAAAATGATTATTGAAAATATTTCCAATTTCAGATTGTTTGTTAGTACACTTGTCATTCAGTTTTATGGCACTAAAGTCTTCCTGAGCTCTTGGTTGCCCTGTTTCCCTTTCAATAATATTCCAAATTGCTTTAATTTTATTATCAGAGTTACTGATCTCAGACATGATACACATGCTTCTGGAATTTTTAATAACTTTTCTTAGTACCACACAATAGTTTTTATAATATTGAACAATTTCGGGATCAGTACTCCCACTTGCTGTTAGATACAGTTCTCTTTTATGGTTGCAAGATATTCTTATTCCTTTAGTTAGCCAAGGTTTTTTATATGTTTTCTTGGAATTATGTTTCACTGTTTTCTTGGGAAAACAATTTTCAAATACCCTTAAAAATGTATCGTGAAATAAGTTACATTTCAAGTTTGCATCGGGTTCCATATACACTTCATCCCAGTCTAGCTCCTTTAGTCTTTCCCTAAAGTTTGCAGTATTTATATTGTTAATTGAACGCACTGCTTTGAAATTCTGATTTGATATACTGCATGGAGCTATGCCATGTACTGTAGCCAGCTGTGCACCATGATCTGAAAGACCATTCTCAACAGGATAAGCATTTATGTCCTTAAACTTATCTTGGTCTATAAAAAAGTTATCTATCAATGTCCTGCTGTTCTTTGTTATCCGAGTAGGAAAATCAATGACGGAGCTCAAATTGAAAGAACTGAGTAATACTACAAGGTCATTCTTCCTATCACACTCTTTCAGGGAATCAACATTGAAATCCCCACAAATGATAATTTGCTTCCCCCTGTCTGACCGATAGCACAACAAAGCATCCAAGTTTTCTAGAAATAGCTGGAAATTCCCTGAGGGGGACCTATACACTGTTACAATTATGAAAGTGCCATCATTTAGTTTTAGTTCAGTGGCACATGCTTCCATATGTTACTCTACACAATTTTTTTTAGTTTCTAAATGTTTTGCGCTGTGGAAGCTTTTGACATGTATGGCAACTCCTCCTCTCATCATATTATCTCTACTTACATGTGCAGCTAATTTGTACCCATTGATGCTAACCTTTTGCATATCAGTGACAATGTGATGCTCAGACAGGCATAGTACATCTATTACATTCTCAGTTTCTATATCTTCTAAACAAAGCAGAAGCTCATCAATTTTATTCTTCAATCCCCCAATATTTTGATGAAATATACTAACATTTTTCATTTTACTTTTGTGAGTATCTTGAACTTTTTTAACATCTTTAGTACTTGCCTGGCTGAGTTTCCCACTGGACACTGATCTTACACTAAAAAAGAGTTACCACCATGAGATGTAGTTCCTCCCCCCTTTAAATTTCCTGCTATCAGCCCACCCAGTGTACCCTTCCCCTTCTTGTTGAGATGTAGGCCATGTCTATTATAGTCCCACCTACAGAGTGAATCAACAGGAACCACACCAATGTGTGACTCCGCATCAGATCCAGGTAGCCGTTCCAATATCAAATGTGTGTTTATTGTTGTCATTTCTTATTGTTATGTCTAAAAAGGTGAGTGAGTTTTCTTGTTCTTCTTCCATAGTGAACCCTACTTTTTTTGTACAGTATTTATGTCTTTGTGTAGTTCCTGTATTCTGTTTTTTAGGCTCATCTACCATGCATATTATGTCATCCATGTATCTGAACCAGTAGACGATGTTGTAACTTTTCTTTATTATTATGACTTCAAATATTAACTTTTCTATGTGATTCATGAAAATCTTGGCTAATGTTCCTGAGATAGGTGAACCCATGGGTAAACCTTCTTCTTGTATGTTGTATTCTTGATTGAATTCAAAATAATTTTGGGTGATGTGTTATTAACTGTAATAATTTTATTGTATCATCTGTGTTTTCATGAGGTAGCTGGTTGTGTGTTTTCAGTTTTTTTCAATTATTTTTATGGTTTCCTTAACAGGGATGGAATTGTACACACTTTCTACATCAAAGGGGAGCAATGTTGTTGTGTCACAGTTTTTAGTGTGTATCATATATTCTACTAGCTGAGAGGTACTTCTGATGGTTCTGTCATTTTCTAGTTTAGCTGTGATTGTATTTGTTTTGCTACTAGGTATGTAGGAGCTACTGTGAAATTTACTGTTGGACAGGCTGGATAATTTTCTTTATGAACCTCACTTCATGTTGGGGGCTTTAGTTTTTTTTTTTTTTTTTCAGTTCTCTGTTTCTCTCTGACTGTAAATGCATACTCTATGTTCTAGAGTTTGAAATCTGTTAGTTGGGTTTCATTTTAAGTTTTTTATGTTGTTTTTGCTGATGTATTCTTTTGTTTTCGTATGGACAATACTATTACCTTTGTCAGATTTTGTTATAATGCCATTTTCTGCTTGCAGTTTTTACTTTAGGTTTTTTAACTGTGTTTCATTACAGTTATTTTTGAATTTATTGTTTTCTTTTTTAATCTGTGTTGCTATGTTTTTAAAGTCTTCTTTTATTGACTCCCTAGATAGCCCTGTGTTTGCTCTACTGTTTTCATTTTTTTCTTCTATTGTGAGACTATATTCAGATTCTATAATGAGATCTTGTATCTGATGTTCTTTTGCTGGTAAGTCAGCATTGTGTCTTAGACTTTTTTCTAACAGCTGTTTCTCATGTTATATCCATAAAATTGACCACTCTAGGATAAAAATTGTGTGTGTGAGTGTGTTTGCTGTTATGGGGTTTTGTTTGGGGCGATTTCAGATGTTCACTTTTCTTATTATGCTTTAGTTGCAATTTGTTTATAGCTCTGCATGTTCAGCCTTTGACTTTTTCCACAATGGAAGCAAAAATTGCATTATATTTGCTCATCCTTTCTGGTAGCATGTGGTCCACTATTTCATTTATGGCCTCAAGCAGAAGAAAATAACAGTGCCTTTTCATAAAATGGTCATTGCTTGGTTTTATTAATTTTATGCACCAACGGGTCAGCAGAAAAGTGACAAAAAGTTTCAAAATTCCTGTGCACACTGTGCCTATGGGTTATTACATGTACAATAGCAGAAATAAAAAACATCGCTACAAACACATGAGATTCAGTATGATCCACTGAAACAAGAGTAATCAAATAAACAGCATCATAATAGTTAATTTCTCAAGTTGTTTTCGGAATAAATCCGAAAAACTCGCTTTAGATACAAGTCAAGTGATAGCAATTTTTAAATTTTTACTCAGAAAGGGGGAAGGTTTCTCTCTTGACATTGAGTTAGCTATCCCATTTACAAAGTGCTGAAACTCTTCTGAGCCTGACTGTGGAGATAGATCAGTCGATGAGATTTGTGGCAGAACATACACTGGAACGGAACGAAGAACATAAAGATGAAGCGACTAAAGATAATTGCTCAACAACACCAGCAACAGCAAACAAAGGAGATAACAAATTCGGCAGTTTCTGCCCCAAGACATGTCTGACACTTTTTCCTTATACTAAACGAAAGATAAAGTTTCACTTTCCTCGGGAGGACTTTAATGCCATAGCTGGGTGTAAGCTCAGTTAGCAAATGAAATCTACAAGAAACATAGAATTTACAGAGGGAAATTATCACTGAAACAAATGTGACTGTAATTTATGATCAAAATAAAACAAATAAGTATCATATTGATAGAGCTGGGCCATTTTACTTATTTCTTGAGGGTCTCAATGGCAATGTCGGTAAATACTGTTCCATGGCTTTTGAAAAACTTAATATCATGAACCTCAAGGTTGCTGGAAAGAATAGGACTAGAACTAATCTGCCAACAAAGGAGACTGCCAATAAATTTGTGGAAGGCAACTCTCTCAGCAATAAACAACAGATAGTAGCACACATACCAAATCAAGGGTAACATACAGTTCACGGCACTAAGCACTTTTTGCAGAAATGACGTCATTTTGACCAAAGGAACTGCTATCGACTTTTTAATGCCCGATGTTGGGTGCTTGGAGACACCATATAGGATTTCGAATCACAGCTTGCTTTTTACGCTTCTCAAGGCAACGGAACATTGAAGATTTGTAAAAACCTGTCATTCTTTGTACAATATGTTATAATTAAACGTCATATAATGTTAAAGCCTTCATTACTTCTACATTACAGTACAATGGCAGAAGTTCCAATAGTTCAGCGAGCTTTAGTTATGATAAGCGTTGACTTCCAAAGCTTAGGAAAGTTATGGAAGTGGTTTGCAACCTGCATTATCAGATTTTTTTCACTTTCGCGTTTCTTAAAAGTTCTGTGACTTCTCTATCAAGCTAACAGAAGTACGTTTTGTAATATTCGTTTTTATATACGTATATGAGTGCTCTCTCTCTTTCAGGTGTGAGTTGTCACTACCAATAAATGAAATATCCAAATGTGAATAAATATTCAAATGTTGATAATCTGATAAAGAAAAATATCATTCAAAATAAAAAGCATAGAAAACACTGAGACATTTGCAACAGAATTAAAATGTAACTTAGTCTCAGTAACCTGTAAAGGGTATAAAAGATTATTTATAAGCTACTTCTTTTAGGGCTCTTCTTTTCCAAACAAATGTCTTCAATTAAAGTATATCTTTAACGAAAAATATTATGCTTTTCATCATTTTATTACAACAAATTTCACCAACAATGACGCATTTTTCTGGGATACTCGAAAATTAAAGAGACCTTTGGAGAGAAGAGAACCATTTGTATGAATATCAAGAACTCAGATGGCAACCCAGTTGTAAGCAAAGAAGGGAAGGCAGAAAGGTGGAAGGAGTATATAGAGGGTTTATAGAGGGGCGATGTACTTGAGGACAATATTACGGAAATGGAAGAGGATGTAGATGAAGATGAATTGGGATTGGGAGATATGATACTGCGTGAAGAGTTTGACAGAGCACTGAAAGACCTGAGTCGAAACAAGGCGCCGGGAGTAGACAACGTTCCATTAGAACTACTGACAGCCTTAGGAGAGCCAGCTGGTGAGCAAGATGTACGAGACAAGCGAAATACCCTCAGACTTCAAGAAGAATATAATAATTCCAATCCCAAAGAAAGCAGGTGCTGACAGATGTGAAATTTACTGAACTATCAGTTTAATAAGTCACAGCTGCAAAATATTAACGCGAATTCTTTACAGACGAATGGAAAAACTGGTAGATGCGCACCTCGGGGAGGATCAGTTTGGATTCTGTAGAAATGTTGGAACACGTGAGGCAATACTGACCTTACGACTTATCTTAGAAGAAAGATTAAGACAAGGCAAACCTATGTTTCTAGCATTTGTAGACTTGGAAAAAGCTTTGGACAATGTTGACTGGAATACTCTCTTTAAAATTCTGAAGGTGGCAGGGGTAAAATACAGGGAGCGAAAGGCTATTTACAATTTGTTCAGAAACCAGATGGCAGTTATAAGAGTAGAGAGGCATGAAAGGGAAGCAAAGGTTGAGAAAGGAGTGAGACAGAGTTGTAGCCTCTCCCAGATGTTATTAAATCTGTATATCGAGCAAGCAGTAAAAGAAACAAAAGAAAAACTCGGAGTAGGTATTAAAATTCATGGAGAAGAAGTAAAAACTTTGAGGTTCGCCGATGACATTGTAGACAGCAAAGGACCTGGAAGAGTAGTTGAACAGAATGGATAGTGTCTTGAAAGGAGGATATAAGATGATCATCAACAAAAGCAAAACAAGGATAATGGAATGTAATCAAATTAAATCGGGTGATGCTGAGGGAATTAGATTAGGAAATGAGACACTTAAAGTAGTAAAGAAGTTTTGCTATTTAGGAAGTAAAATAACTGATGATGGTCGAAGTAGAGAGGATATAAAATGTAGACTGACAATGGCAAGGAAAGCGTTTCTGAAGAAGAGAAATTTGTTAACATCAAATATAGATTTATGTATCAGGAAGTCGTTTCTGAAAGTATTTGTATGGAAGTGAAACATGGACTATAACTAGTTTGGACAAGAAGAGAATAGAAGATTCCGAAATGTGGTGCTACAGAAGAATGCTGAAGATTAGGTGGATAGATCACGTAACTAATGAGGAGGTATTGAATAGGATTGGGGAGGAGAGAAGTTTGTGGCACAACTTGACTAGAAGAAGGGATCAGTTGGTAGGACATGTCCTGAGGCATCAAGGGATCACAAATTTAGCACTGGAGGGCAGCGTGGAGGATAAAAATCGTAGAGGCAGACCAAGAGATGAATACACTAAGCAGATTTAGAAGGATGTAGGTTGCAGTGGGTACTGGGAGATGAACAAGCTAGTACAGGACAGAGTAGCATGGAGAGCTGCATCAAACCAGTCTTAGGGCTGAAGACAACAACAACAACAACACTCAATGTGTTGGTGTTTTGAAACAGCATTTTCATTGAACATAAGATAAATGAGCTGCTGCTTGATTTCGTCTGCTTGAATGATTACCAACCACTTCTAACTACAGAACAAATCCTAACGCTTGTTTAGTTTCTACAAAAAACTTATTTTATTGAGACATTTTAATGAGCACAGTTGAATATGAACTTTTTACATTTTTTTCTTACAAATCAGTTAGTAATCTCGCTTCCCGGATTAATGAAGGTGTATTAGGAAACATAGTTGGTATAACTTTTTCAGTACTGGAGTTACTTCCTACCAAATGTCTCCATTACATACAGGCATACAGCCCATTCCACGTGAATGCAGAATTTCATATATTTATAAGCATCGTTAGTTCGTGGTTAACGTAACCTGAGGTCAATAAAAAGCATAACCTTCAGTTCTGTATGCTTGAGATGAGTGTTATTGATTTCAGCGTTAACCTGGGTTCACGTACACAACTAAAGTGCAGCCACAGCTAGTGGCGACTGCAGTTGCATGTGTGAACTCCCAGTTTTCAGTGGCGCAAATTAAGAGACGCAACTTTTGTCACACCACAAAAAGTTCAGTTTGGTCGTACTTTGTTGCGCCACTTCCCTTAACACCATTGCTCCCTGGTGGCGATATTTCGAAACACGAGCATTCTGTCGCAATTATCGTGGTATAACTGCTGCTGTAGCCATTCGATTTCGGTGTTTTCCTTATTTTATTTCTGAAAAAAGTGAAAGCAGTGGTAGGCTGTTATACTTTCACAGTTTCTAGAATTACAAGCACAGTAAGATGTTTTATTTTCTGCAGTAGCGTGTGTGTGTGTGTGTGTGTGTGTGTGTGTGTGGTGTATGTGTGTGTGCGCGCGCGCGCTAACCAATGAACTACGCCACAGTCTTAAAAGATTATTGAATGAATAATGAAACTTAATATACTTAACCAAAACATGTGAGTCTTATCAATTTCGCTATTTGGAAGAGCAAGCATTGTATAAATTGTGGATTATACACACAAAATATTTTCAGGGAGTGATATGGCAACTATTAAACTAAAAATAGTTATTCGAAGTGCCAGTATCAATGAATATAATAAGATTTTAAAATCGTGGGAGAAAGGCGTGTTTGCTGATGATATTTAGATGCACGCTGTTGGTTAGTTAACGATTTCAGACAGCATTTTTTTTTATATAGATGTGATTTATCCCCATGTGAACTCTATTTTTTGGATCCAACTTTTGGGTTTCTTCTTCCTTAGGCAACTTCTTTAAAATGTACACAGAATTATGATACTCTTTCTCATCAGTAAAAAAAAAATAGATATCCAAGTGAAATGAAAAAGAAAAACTGATCTGGTTTACAGAAGAGCTAGCAGAACTCATATGCTGTACCAGATGAATAAGTAGCCTCTACCCAAGGGGCACAACAGAGTGTGATAATTCATGGTTCGTATCTGAAATGCAAAAAATTTCTACAAAGCTAAGCTTCTGGCAATAAAGCAAGCAGTGGAAGACTATATAGGAAGGGCTTCCAATAAATGAAAGGCATCATGGCAAATAAAACAAGGGAATACATCACAATGCACAGAAACAGTTCTGCTTGAACTCAAGGAATTAAATCAGTACTTTTTAAACTAAGTTAAGGAATTAAGTAACAGTATCAAAGCAACAAATTGATCTACAATGGACCTTGTTGGAACACCATTCCCTGTTAACTTGGTATATCAATGGAGGGCTGTCACACCTGCTGATATTATAAAAGCTGTATCCACATTTTTAGGTTCTAAAAGAATGGACTGTTATTGGTTATCGAATAACATCCTCAAAAAGAAAAAATTTGGAGTTTTTCCAGATATACTTTAAGTAATCAAAAGATGTCCCAGTTTTTAAAAAAGGGAACAAACATCTTCCCCAAAGCTACATACCAATCTCCATTTGAGTTACTGATACACACGCAAATAAGCAGTTTATTTGAAAAATACAATATCCTATGTAACAATCAGTTTGGTTTTCACAAGGGGAGACACACAACAGCGGCCATCTTGGAAATCATTGAACAAACCTTAACAGCTTTTGAAAACAATAACATGGTATCACTGATATTATGTGACTCAAGCGAAGCTTTTGATTGCATTCTTGTTGACATACTTCTGAGGAAACGACAGTTTTATGGGGTGCACTTTAGCTGTGATAAGTTCTTATTTAAGTAACACAAAACAATTTGTCTTAGTCAGAAATTTAAATTCTTTCATTATGAAAATCAGCACAGAGGTACCACAAGCGTCTATCCTTGGATTCTTCGTCTTCATTGCAGTTATAAATGATTTACCTGATAACATAGCCCACCCTGTCATATGTTATGCTGGCGATACAACGCTACTTACCACACATCTGAACATTTTCAGATCTGAATAGCATAAGAAAAGAAACACTTAACAAGGCCCTGGACTGGTTTGCAGCCAATAAGCTCCTGTGTAATCCAAAAAAAAAACCAAAAACTTTTAATGAGAATATTAAATGAATTAGGCAATAAGTCAGTAAAACTCTTAGGTATTTACATTGACTCAAAAGTCTATTGGGAGGAACAGATCAATCATTTATGTGAAAAAAAATCCTGGGTGGCATACCTTATCTTGAAACTAAGGGAGTTAGTGACCTTGGAGTATCTTAAGGTGACATACTTTGGGCTATTCCAGTCACACATGGAAACAAACAGAGGTGGTTCATCTCCAGCATAATATCTCGATCAATAGCAGGGAAGAAGAAGATAGTTTGGGAACAAGTTTTATGGTAAAAAAGTCTGTCAGTCACGCCATGGTGGAATATGAAACAATAAGCCTCAGATTATGCCGACTGAGGCTGAAGGGAAAATTCTCCAACTTGTCACTGATTAGTGTGCATGTCCCAACAGAAAATGCAGTTGAAGAAGAGAAAGAAGAATTTTGTGAGAAACTGGAGCAAGTATATGATAAGCTGCCAAAGTATGATGTCAAAATTATACTAGGGTACTGTAATGCTAAAGTAGGTAAAGAGAAAGAGAAACAACCAGTGGCAGGTCTTAATAGTAAACACATGGAATCAAATAACAATGGTTGCAAACTGCTTTTAGCAAAGGACTAGTGATTAAAGGCATGTGTTTGCCACACAAAGACAGTCATAAGGGGACTTGGATGTCACCAGATGGGCTGATGAGACTCAAATCCAGTATGTACTGATAGATGAACGGCATGCCACAGATATTTTGGATGTGATTAGTCGCTGAGGAGCAGATATTGGCTCAGAACATATTTTGGTAAGAATCAAAACCTTAGAAAGGATTGCACTTAAAGCCAGAAGGGCTGGGTTGGACAAAAGTAAGGTCTACAATGTGGAGATGCCCAAAGACCAGAAAAAAGGAAGAGTATAGGGACAAAGTGCAAGAGAAGTTGCAAAACATCAACGGGATGGAGAGAAAGGATATCAACGTACTATGGGAGGAAATTAAGATAGCTTTAAAAACAACAGTTCAAGAGGTACTTGGAGGAAGAGGGAAACAGAAAAGAAATGGATGTTTTGATGAGGAGATGCCAAAGGTACTAGATGATAGTAATCAAGCTCGACAAAGAATGTTAGAGATACCTACACGAAATACAGTGGCTATGTTTAAAGAGAAGAGAAGGGGAGCTAAGAATTTAGTGCAGATTAAAAAGATAGTATAGGAAAGGGTTAGGATGGATGAAATACAGAAGAATGTTGAAAATAAGCAGGGGAGGAAATTCTTTTATGAGGTGGCACAACTAATGAGAGGATCTCAGCCAACGATAGACATGCTGAAAGATGAGACAGGCAGTTTGATAGTTGGAAAGGAAAAAATAATTAAAACAGGGGCCCAAATTTTGAAGTGTTACTGTCAAACTGGCACATCGTGAGTGAAGAAAAAAATGGAGGGGCTAGAGAAGAAACTGAAGAAGAACAAGAGGGGGGTGGAGATGATGATGCAGTGGACACAGAACTACTATTGGTAGAAGAGCTAAGAGTAATTATAAAGCAACTTGGGAATAACAAAGCTCCTGGACACATGGACACAACATGGTAATGGCGGAAATGATAAAACACGGAGGTGAAATATTAGTATGAAGGATACATAAAATAATTGTAATGGCCTGGGAAACAGAGAAAATGCCAGAGGACTGGACGTTACCAACCATCTACCCTATACATAAGAAAGGATCGTGCATGCAGTGTAAGAACTACTGAAGAATGTCTCTGCTTAGTGTCATCTACAAAAACTTTTCTACTGCTATAGCAAGGAGAGTAAGTAGAAGAGCAGGAAAGATTATAGGCGAGTACCAAGCAGGTTTTAAAGCTGGGCGGCCTACAGCTGAGCATATCTTTACAGTACGTATGATGCTGGAGAAGACTTAAGAATATAATGTAAGGTTAGAACATCTCTTTATAGACTTTAAACAGGCCTATGACAGAGTTAAAAGATCAGCACTGTGAGAAACAATGCAGACATTCAAATTTCCTAATAAGCTAATAAAATTAATTAAGATGATCCTAGAAAACAGCAAAAGCCATGTTAAAGTTCAGGGATATCTGTTAATATCGTTCCCAATGGAAGAAGGACTAAGTCAGGGAGACCCACTATACCCAGTACTATTCAACCTGGTATTAGAGAGTGCAGTAAGATCAATAACCACAAACCCAGGAGGCAATATTTACAATAGACTTCCCCAAATCCTAGCCTATGCAGATGATGTAGTACTAAGTGCTAGAAGTACACAGGCAGTCACATCACCCTTCAAAGAGTTGCCAAGAGCCTTGGTTTAGAAATTAGTGAGACAAAATCTAAGTATTTGGTAACTGAGAAAGATAGAAGAAACACAGATGATCTACAGTTAGAAGAGTACAACTCTGAGAGAGCAGATAGCTTAATTTATCTTGGTTCAAAAATGACACCAGAAAACAAAATGGAGGCAGATATAAAAAATCGAATTAAGGCTGCCAATAGATCATATAGAGTACTATATATCATACTCAAAAATAAGCACCTAAGTAGGTTACTAAAACTGACACTGTACAAAACGGTGATAAAACCAGTTCTTATGTATGGCAGCAAGGCATGGGTACTGACGGAGGCTTTGGAGAAGAAACTAAATATATGGGAAAGGAAAGTGCTGAGGAAGGTGAGATATGGAGAATTAGGACTAATGATTAATGAAGAACTAAGGACTCTGAACAAAGAACCTGAATTGGTAAACTCAATCAAAATGGGAAGGCTAAGATGGTTAGGACGTGTCCAGTGTGTGGCAGAAGAAAGGCTCCCAAAGGAGATTATGGTGGGATATCCTGGTGGTAGAAGCAGGAGAGGACGACCATGTGTGAGATGACTGGAAGATGTGGAAACCAACTGAGAGAAGTAGAACTGAGGAGTGATGAGGTGGCGCAGGTGTGATGAAAACTGAGGCTATTGGGAAATCTCTGATTGAGGAGGCCAAGGTCTTCAGACAGCCATAGTGTTATGGAGTCAGTCAGTCACATATTTCATGTGGTCTGATTATATGGGGGCAATCCCCTCATGTCAAGAACGTTTTGAAATTGCAAGAAAAGGCTTATGCATAATATGTAAAAGAGGTAATACGGCGCACTGAAGTTCCATTTCTTCTGGACTCAGAATACTCACAATTATAAATTTATACATTTATATGTCTGTACTCTATATTAAAAATTATATTTAAGAATTTGTTGCCAGAGGGGAAATACATGAACACAACACCACAGCTAAGGGTAATTTTGACATACCATGCCACAGATTAGCAACAAAAGGAAATTTCCACAACATAAACACACTCAAAACGTTCAATAAACTGCCAATTCACATTTAGTCTATGGATATATATATATATATATATATATATATATATATATATATATATATATATATATATATATATATATTAAATTAAGTGGTACAGTTCAGTTAAAAGTTTTCTGTAGCTAAACACATTGTGTGCTTTGGTTAAGTCGTGTGGAATTACATAGGGGAATACAATACACAGTTTAGTATGTACAGGGTATACTATACTATATTATACTCTTCTATATTATATTATAGTATAGTATAGCTAATTGCTTTAACTTTTAGAAACTATCCTGGTGTAATTTGCTACCCCGCTACACTTAAAATGTATAGTAGTATTAGTAGTAGTAGTAGTAGTAGTAGTAATAGTAGCTTTACTCACCTGTAGATCTCTTTTTACAAGGATATACATAGGACTTGTCAAAGTATTTCCAAGATAAGATCAATTTAAAATAAGCTAATTTGTACACACATATATTTACAGACTTCTAGTTAGAGACAATCATTAGATTTAATCCTGATATTCAATAATTTTTTGACAAATAACTTATTAAATAATGTAATGCCACACTGTTCACTTATATCTCATTATCAGTCACTGCACACACTATACACACATTGTTTCATAACACTTCACTCACTACACACAACATCATAATGTGCTGAAAGTAACACCATAATGTACTGATATTTTATTGTTCTGTATGTACTGCTACATACTGTATGACGAAGCCAATATCATTGTAAAATGATCTATGGTGATTGAAAAATTCATGTGTTTAACTCTTGTCACAGCTCTAAGCCTGTAACCTGCACCATTACATTCATAACCGCTCATATGATTTCAATTGGCGCTATACTGAAAAGTGTGCAACAACATTGAAATTTTGGTGTCCTATGTGAAAGGTAGTTTACGATGCCACAAGCTGTTGTGCCATATTGGATGCGTGTGTGAACTTTTTGTTATGTTCACCTCGTGTGTTGTGAACCACCAATGTCGATAGACAACTCATTTCATCTTCGATACAGCATGTTGCATCAAAGTTACATCACATTAACAGAAAGTGGTGTGAACTGCAGGTAACCCACAAATCACAGGACTCACTGCCAGGGAGTTAAAAGAAATGTAGACACTGAACTGTAAGAACTAGAGCTGATGGAATGTGTTAAGCCTGAAACCCCTATTACAGATGTACGCAAGTGAGTCAGGGACAGTGACCAATGCTCCTCAACAAATGTGTATTATCAGAATCATTTTCAGGCTGCTTATAATACAAATATGTTTTTTGGAGGGGATCCACCCAGAGAAAACAAAATATTATATTATCTTCCATTTCCCTCAAACGTTTCACTGTCGTTTCAACATCATATGTGAGCACTTATTTTTCCGTATTACGCAGGAAAATGCTCTTTATTACCTGTAAATATATAAATATGAGTTTTTAAGACACTATTTTCAAATCTGAACGACAGACATAGTTTTGTATGTATATCTTGTGATGAAAAATATCATTTTAAAGGCAAGAAGACATTTTATTAACTTTATAATTACACCCTGGATACGAAAAAAACACATTTACTGAAAAAAAAACAGAAGTTACATACAAACCAAGAATAAAGATATTGACAGCAGAGTCATGAGGCAGCACATAAATATAGATTTTTCCCTTTCTTTTAACACTTCCTCCAAAAGAAAAAAATCATGAAATTATTGCTTTGTCTCTTGCATGCCAATTTCTGAATATAGAAAATTAAATCGAACTCGTCAAGGGGTTTTGTCAAAATATCTGCCAACTGGATTGTCCATCAATGTGTTCCAAGAAAATCTCACCATTCAGATTTCTTTCACTATATGTTTAGAACGTCGATGATATTCTGGATTTTTTGCTAACTTCAATGCAGTAGCATAGTCAATGTAAAGAACTGGAGGCTGCCCCGACATTTCCACTAATTCTGATAGCAGACGACATAACCAAACTAACTTTTTCGCTCCTTCACTAGCTGCAATTATTTCCGCCTCTGTAGTGGATGTGGCCACTATTTTCTGCAACTGACTTGTCCAAGACACTGCACCACCTGAGTACTTTACAAGAATTCCATTTATTGAGAACCTTGTCTAGTGATCACCTGCGAAATCTGCATCAGCATAAATCTTTAATTCTTCTTCGGTTTTGCAATACTTTGGCATTCTTCAGACGGTCAACCAGCACCCAGGTATTGTTTTTCTTTAGAGATTGAGATTCTTCACTGATAGCTTGCATCCATTCTTCCTTCTCATTTGACTGCAATATTTCTGAAAAACAGTTTGGATCTTTGTGTTCAAGTGCATCAACTTATGTTGCCATACAAAATTCACCACTTTGCATCCAGGTTGGTTTTCTTCATTGTCTTTTATTCTTCTGTTTCTCGTCATTAGAAGATTCAGCAGCTTCAGCTTTTAGAACTTCTGTTAATTCTTTATTTTCATGAGATTCACTCGGCTCTTGACTTACTCTAGAATCGAGAGTGCCAGTTTTTTCTTGAGTTTGACTTCCTCCAGAAGTGTACAGCCTAGGAGATTTACATTGGGCATCTTTAGATGCATTCGGATCATTAAATTCTTCCTGAGGGACTTCAAATTCAACATGATCACTATGTAAGTCACAAACAATTTCTGGCTGAAATTTCACATCATGACTCAACACCACATTTGTTTTAGATGGAATCCAAACTCTGAACCCATCCTTGTCATTAACATATCCAACAAGTCGCCCAAAAACTGTCTTATCATCAAACTTGGAATGGAATTGTTTGTTAATGTGAACATAGCAGCCTGTGCCAAAAATTCTGGTCGATTAAACCATAGTTCATAAGGGGTTTAATTTTCAACTGAAGATTTTCCAGTACGATTTACTAGGTAGACTGCTGTGTTACATGCCTCTGCCCACAACCATTTAGGTAATTTACTAGGATTTAGCATTGACCGGGCAGCTTCAACAATGGTCCTATTTTCCTGTTCAGCCACACCATTTTGTTCAGGAGTGTAAGGAGGAGGAATCAGTAGCTCTATTCCCCTGTCTGCAAGCAGTTCACTGACATTCTTATTGTTAAATTCTTTGCCACTGTCACATCTAAATTGTTTGACAACATGTCCATTAGTTCGTGCTTCATTTAAAAACTACTTAAGCACAGTACATACTTCACTTTTATGTCTTAAAAAGAAAATTCGACGAAATTTACTAAAATCGTCTTTGAAACATATATAATAATGCTTACCTCCAGAAGATTTCGTGCTCATTGGTTCATTGACATCCACGTGGATTAATTCACCAATACTGGTAGAGCGTATTTTTCGTGTTTTGAATGGCAGCCTATGCATCTTTCCAACCACACAGCCATCTTCCCCATTAATGTTCATTCCTTTTAAAATATTCTTCACATGTTGTTTGTTTTGATGACCAAACCTTTCATGGTACACTTGCAATGTTTCGGATGAAGTCATCAAGTTCACATGATACATTTTTGCATTTCTAACAACACGCATATTCAACATATACAGTCCATTTTTTACATAACCTGCCATAACAATATTGCCACTGACTTGTTTTAGAACACAGACATTATTATAACTAAAATTAGACGGTAGCCTCTGCAGGCAATGGTTCTCACAGAGAACAAATAGCACTTGCATCAGGGACATACAAAACATTGTCCATTCTAGCATTGTACCATATATTGTTTTGTCGAATTTGGATATAAACTGTTCCTTGACCGTACGCACACGTTTTGACATCTTGTTTTCCCAATGAAATTACTTGAGGAGCATCAAATCCACTATGCGAAATAAAATATTGTTAGTTGGGAGTGACATGATTTGTAGCGCCACTGTCGCAATACCATTTATTTGGGTCACTGTGATTACTGGTACACAAACCCAAAGCATATGAAGTAAATGCAGTGTGTTCAACTTTCTCGCTTCTTCTCTTTTCTTTTATTGCTGTCACGAGCGTTCTGTGAATACTCTGCTGCCCAGTGACCTAATTGTTTGCATATATTACACGGAAACTTCTGTTTTAATTGTGACTTCATCTTTACTTGCTGATTACTTGTTTGCCGTTTTCTTGTTTTAGAAACGACGCAGTTCAATAGTACAGAGTTTTTCAATCAATAAATTCAAGCTTTGTTTTTCTGTCGGTATCGTAGCCCAGAGATCCTTAAAATTGTCGTAGTCTTTTCCCAGTGTAGACAAAATTCGACCATTTAAGATTCTTTCACTTAGCGTATTTTCTTCATGTTTTGCTAATTCATTGTTCAGGCCCACAAATAACTTTTGCAGTTTGGCCACATGTGCACTAATGTCTTCCGTTTCATCACGTTTAACACGGAAAAATATTTCAATTGACATATTCAAACGCGGAGTACTGCTACATTTAAATCGGGCGCGTAATTTGTCCCAGATTTCTTTAGCATTCTTGCATGTTAAGACGAGTTCTGCAACAAGTTTACTTAGTGCACTTGCTATAAGACTTGCTGTCTTTGTGTCGTCCATGTGCCATTCCACATACGCTTATTTTTGTGCACTTGTCGCATCTTGCGGCAACTCTACACGTTCACGTGTACCGTTAATAATATATCTAGTCCATATGAACGCAGCACCATAGAAATATGCCCAGTCCTCAGGTCCTTCAAGCTTATCTATGGTGACCTTATAATCGCCGCTAGCAGTCATGTTTCTTTACAGACATAGGCTCATTTCAAATATTGTTTTAATGAAACTATGTTGTTTGCCTTTACACGTGTACTGGGTCCATAACCTGATGAAAATATTATTTTAAAGGCAAGAAAACATTTAATTAACTTTATAATTACACCCTGGATACTAAAAAAACACATTTGCTGAAAAAACACAGAAGTTACACACAAGCCAAGAATAAAAATATTGACAGCAGAGTCATGGAGCACCACATAAATATAAACGTCAAGGAATTTTTCCTTTTCTTTTAACACCTTGTTACCATATGCTGTGGTTTTTCCTATTTTTTTAATATTTCCTATGGCACTTATTTGTTTTCTTAGTCTGTAACCTACAGCCATATACTACCTCATGTCGAAAAGTTATTTACTCTGAAACTTTACGACTGGGAATTTTATGATTAGGCCTATCATTAACTAATAGTATGTGTTTGTATTTAAGTGTGTGTGTGTGTGAGAGCATATGTTTGTTTTGCGATATATTTCACTTACTTTTTCTCGTTTCCTCACCACCTTCACTGTGAAAAAGTGCACCCTGTAACTTTCATTGTCACTGTTTACGACTTACGAAAACAAGATGGTGGATAGTGGAGCAGCTGACTGTGTTCAGGGCGAGAATTTTGAGACTTTGTGAGCTTTATCTGCATTTTACGTAAGGGAGTGAGTGAGTTTGCGTCTGTGTGATTGTGTGTGTGAATGGTAGGATGGTGGGTGGGGGTGTTTATGGGTTGGTATTATTTGATAGTTCTTTGAGCGCAGAGAATAGAGTTCTGTTGCAGAGAGCTGTGTATTCATTTATTATTTGTTTTCCTTCTACTGTAGCTTCCTGTATTCAATAGTTCTCTTCAATTTTTAGATTTTGTGGGAGGTTGTTGTTGCATTTGAGAATTTTCAAGTCAGTATTGATATCTATGGCGCACTGTTTCATATTTATAATGTTGTAGTTTTCATGTATCGTAGGTCGGTCATAATACACTTTGAATATCGTAAATGCATTTATTAGACACTGAAGCAAGCAAGAACAAACTTGGCAATGCACAACTTGCGCGCTAAGATAGTATAGAGATAGTATAGCCACAGAGCCCCCTTCGCCCACCCTCCTCAGTAGTGTGGAGCACGGCGGAGGGAAGCTTCATCACTTGAACTCACAATCGTCGTGCCAGTGCAGAGGTTGCAGACGGCCACTGGAGTGAGAAGTAGGTATCTCGAAAACTGTGTTGCAAGAGCCCCGTGTGGCTAACTGCTACATAGGTGGAGAGACATCAGTCGAAGTTAGGGTGGCGGAGCTGCAGCGACAGCAGGCAGGTCGGAAGCGTTGGAAGGGAGGTCAGAGAGTGGTCACACTGGTTTCAAGTGGTTAACAGACGTTGTCTGTGGTCGTCCATTTAGATGAATTACAAAGGTATTCACACCTCGGCGTAGCAGACGGTGAGGACCTAAATAAGGTGGTTGCAAGGCGGCTCCCACAGAGTCGACACGCAGCATCACAAATTCAAATGACACAAGGTCCCTGTGGATGAACACCAGCGGGGTGGAATGAGGGCGTGGGAGGGGAGTATGCTGGGGTGGGACGTGCACACAAACCCTTTCAACCAGAGCCGAAGGATCTGTAGTATTGGTCAAAGGTGTGTCCTCCATGAACTCTGCTGGAAGGAGTAGGGCTCTCCATAAAGAATCTCAGCGAGCGAGGCGTTCAAGTCTTTTTTATGGGCTGAGTGAATACCCAGCAGGACCCATGGGAGAGTCTTGGACCATAGGCCAGTGTGGCACATAAGCATGGCCTTGAGTTTGTGGTGCCACCATTCTACCAGGCTGTTCACCTGCAGGTGGTAAGCTGTGGTATGAAATTTTTCGTATGCTGTAGAATTTGTAGTCTTGCGAAGAGGATGGACTCAAACTGGCACCCCTGGTCGGTCGTGGGAGACAGGGGACAGCTGAAACGAGGAACCCACGCCGAGACGTGCGATGGTCTCAGCTGTGATGTCAATAAGAGGGATTTCCTGGACCCGGCATGCACGCAGAAGACGCACCTTTGGAATGTCAAAATTGCCCAATGGATGTTGGGCATGTCTGCCGACCTTGCTGCACTGGCACAGGATTTTGATTGGGCAACAGAATAGGAAAATCTGTGACCTTCAGGCACGGTTGCAGGAAGCATGCAAGTAATTGATAAGGTGGAGGGGGGGAGGAGGGTGGTTGGGAACTGGCAGGTGGTAGGGGTAGGAATAAAGAGGACGCGTTCTGACAGTTTTATCATCAACACCAAAAACAGGTATCTACCGCTGCCAGAGTCAAGTGGAGAAGAACCTCAGGTAGAAGTAGGAGCAAGAAATGTACAGGACACTTCAACCAAGGTCAAGAACCCTAGGAATGTACAAAGTGTTAGAAAGAAGAAAGTGCTGCTGCTAGGTAGGAGCCAAGGGCGAAGTGTAGGCCCTCAGTTACAGGAAAGTTTAGGGGTAGCAAACCAGGCCACCAGTGTCTTCAAGCCAAATGCAGGGCTAAGTCATGTTATAGAGGACCAAGAGTCTTTATGTAAGGACTTTACATAAGAGGACCATGTAGCGATAGTGGATGGTGTGGGATGGGGCATATGACATAGGTTGGTAACCTGGACAAATAGCGTTCTTGACTCATGACACCAATGTACACTTTGTTGAGCTGTGAAACGAATCAATGTGGGGTTAGGGGTGGCTGTGAGGACAGCAAACTTTGCTCATGTTTCTCTGGTGCACGTCGGGACTATTAATAGATGGGTTTTCACTAGGCATGGCCTACACCTAAACAGGACTGAGAAGGGAAGATTGGTATAGCTGATTCATGAAAGTATAGGGGGTTGACCTTGGGACACACATGGTCAAATACCTGTTGTCACAGGTAGGAAAAGTAGGTGTTTTTTAGGATATATCCAGACGACAGGTTTACCTGCAAAAGAGTATCTCCAGCTGTTTAAAAAATACTGAAACAATCACTCACAAGACAGATTTTAACACTTCAAATACCACACATACCAGATGTCACAAAGAAATACAAACCATTGGAAATAGTAACATGAGGCATTCACAGACTTAAAAATCCTTCATCAAAACATGTAATCATTCAAAAATACAACTATTAGAAGTTGAGTTGCAATCTTTGAACTGCACAGAAGTTCGTATTGCTGAGCACTGGTGTAGAGACACAGAAATCCAACATGTAGTATTGTCATTGTATAAAATGGCAAACTCTTACTGCAGAACTACTTCAAGGGGTGGAGCATCAGGCATTTATATCAGAAAAGGAACACAGTTCAGATCAAGACATGACCTCACTACAGTAAGTGATGACAAACACTGAAATATCAGCTATTGAATTAACAGGGCTTGATATCACCAAGAAACTAATCCTTTTGTGTGTTTATAGATCTACAGGTGGTAGTGTGGACACATTTTTCAGATAAAGTCTCAAGTACAACGGTCAACATAATTCTGTTGGGAACATTAACATCAACACTAATATAGTAAATGATTCCAGCAGCACCTTCATAAACGTCCTTCAAAGTTGTGGAATCTCCATACTGGTCAATAGTGCAACAAAGGTTACTAAAGTGACTGCATGAGTTGTTGACTATGTGACCACAAATATGGACAGGGAAAAATGTGATGTAGCTGATCTCGGATTATAAGACCATCTCTGTCAAATAACAACAGTAAAATCAGGCATTGAATCATTCCCTAAACTAAAAGCCTACAAACGACATCTATCAGAAATCAAAATAATAGATTTCTCAAAAGAAACTAGAAAAACAAAGCTGGGATGGAGTGTATAAGGAAACCAATGTGAATATGAAATTCTCTAAATTGTCCACATGTTTAAATTGAACTTTGAGAAGGCATTTCCAAAAGTATGCATGTCTGTATCAACATCTCACAGAAACAGGAAGGTAACAGCAGGTATTAAGAAGTCCTCTCAAACACTTAAACACCTCAGTTCCATGAAAAAGATTTGCAATGATCCAGAATTCTTAAATTTCTATCATAGATACAAAAAGATCTATAGGAAGGTGCTGACTGCTATAAATATTAATTTACTGACAAATAATATATAATGCAGAGAATAAAAGCAAAGCAGTCTGAAATGTTATAAAAAAGGAAACGGGGAGAGGCAAACAATCACAGAATAACATACTGCTAAGGGAGCGGCATAAGGTAATAAATGATCCACAACACTTAGCAAACTATGTAAATGAGCATTTTTCAAATATTGCAGAGAAGTTGTAGCAAAAATTTCCCAAAACAAATATAACACCCGTGAAAAATGTTGCACTAAATACAATAATGTTACTTCCATCCTCAGAGAATGAAGTCAATAAAACTGCTCAAAAACTAAAAAATAAATAGTCAGTAGGCTTAGATGAAGTACCAGTGTGTGTAATGAAACATTGCATAGGGATTATACAAGGCCCCTTAACAAATATAATAAATGAATGCTTCACATCAGGGATATTTCCAGAGCAGTTAAAACAGGCAAGAGTTGTACCTTTGCTCAAGAAAGGTAATGCAGAAGACATAAAATTACAAGCACATTTCTCTGCTGTCACTATTCTCAAAAATAATAGAAGCAATTATGAAAGACAGACTAGTGAATTACCTGAATAAATACACTCTTTTAAGCAAATCACAGTTTGATTTCTGCAGTGGCAAAAATATGGAGTCAGCCATAGTAGAATTCACAAAAGTTGTACTTGATGCTCTTGATAAAGATGGGTGTGTCACTGGCATATTTTTGGATCTTTCTAAGGCGTTTGATACAGTCGACCACAAGATTCTATTAAATAAATTAGAAGTATTAGGATTAAGAAGGGTAGCTAATGACTGGTTTCAATACCTAGCAGATAGGGTAAAAAGAGTAGAGATAACACATACTTCAAATAGATCTAAAAATTTAGTTACTTCTCAGAACCAAAATACAATAATATAGGGGTTCCGCAAGGTAGCATATTAGGACCAATACTATTCCTGATATACATGAATGTTTTTCCCACTAGTGTTACTCATGGTGAAAAAATTCTCTTCGCTGATGACAGCAATTTTATAGTCACTGAGAAAATAAGAAAACTTCATGCCGAGAAAGCAAATGCAACTCTCAAGAAAGTTTATGATTGGTCAATAAGCAATAAAGTGACATTGAACATAAAGAAAACTAATGCCATGAATTTCAGTTTGAAGAGGAAAAATGACAATGTTAAATTAAATGTAGATGGCACCTCTATAGACCGATTAACAAATGCAAAACTTCTAGGAATGAGTATTGATTCTCACTTGAAGTGGTGTGAACACACAAAGGTATTTGCAAACAGAATGTCATCAGCATGTTATTCCCTTAGAATCCTGTCATCAGTGTGTAACATGCAGTGTCTTTTAATTACACTCGTTTTGGGGAACAAACGTACAAAATATGAACATAATTTTTCGACTCCAGAAAAGAGCGATAAGATTAATAACCAAAAATACTAGTCGAGCTCATTGTAAAGATCTGTTCAGAACACTGGAGATTTTAACTGCGCCATCTGAATACATTTACCAGTCAGTTTTAAACATCAATCATATCAATGGTAATTACTGCTCAAACAGCTCTGTCCATGACCATGCAACAAGAGATAGACTGAACTTCCATTTACCAAGAAAATATAAATATAAAACTCAAAACAGCATTTTATACCAAGGAATAAAACTGTACAATAATTTACCAAAAGAGATTAAAGAAATTGCCAAAATACACTTATTTAAAAAGGCAGCTAAGAAGTACCAGTTATGCAATACAGTTTATACATTGAAGGATTACTTAGACGAAACAGAGTAAGGGTTTGGTAAAAAAAGTTATACACATAAATAATATTAATGATTATAAAACATCCAACATTCGATTTAACACCTTCACACTATGTTTTTTTCCTTCTTTCTTCCTTTTCTATAAATACTTACCCCCAATCTATGCATAGCACAACACTAACACCTCTTCCTCTTTCTGAGCTCAACATCTCACTCATTATAGAGGGATGCTGACTCAGTTTTTCAGGATAGCAAATGGGAAGTTTTGGTACAGAAAATGGCCCAGAGATCACTGGTGTGTGTGTGTGTGTGTGTGTGTGTGTGTGTGTGTGTGTGTGTGTGTGTGTGTGTGTGTTACGAAAGAATGTATGTATAGTGTGTGTGCAGTGACTGATAGTGAGATATGAGTCAACAGTGTGGAATTACAGTATTTCATAAGTTATTTGTAAAAAAAGTATTGTATACCAGGAGTAAAGCTAATGACTATGTGTAACTTGAATTCTGTAACTATAAGTGTATACGAATTACCTCATTTGAAATTTGTGTAAACTTGTAAATACTTTGACATGTCTTATATCCTTGTAAAAAGAAATCTACGGACGAATAAAGCTATTACTACTACTACTACTACTGCTATTACTAGAAGCAAGACATGACACAAGCATTTGAAGTAATCCCACTGTTTCAAGTTACCCCATTTGGCGGTATGCCCAGAAATGGCTAATAAACGGAAAAACAGAAACATTACAACTGTTTCAGTAGCTATAACAGCATGCATGACAGTGAGAATCCACAGGCCAGTTACTATAATTTTTAATACTAATGGTGCTCTTGTTGTCGATTGTGGGGAAGATTTCTGTGCAAGTTTCTGATGCCTGTGGAGGCCGAGCTAGTATTGCGACAGTTACGTATTGTCTTTGGTTGAAAGTGATTTACCATGTTGTTGTTTATATTTCACGCTTTGTTGTGCGCATGTGAGAAGAGTGTGTTATAACATATGTAGGGCAATGTATACCGTTTCACCATGAAGGAGCTGCTGTGTGGAAGTGATTCAGAGCCAGAAAATATTTTAACCGTGAACAAATCGTATGCTGAGCGATATAACACATGGAGAGAGAAAGAAGAGCTTCAGAAGTGTGAGCTAACTTGAAAATTGTATTTTCTAGACTGCTGTTTCATTAAGTTGCAGTTTACGTGTTTTATTTTACTACAAAAGTAACAGAATGGTACTGTACCTACCTTTCAACTGAGGTATTCTAGGTTGTGACCACATAACTTACTGATGCATATTGGAGATGGTGCTGAACCAATACCGTGTTTAAAACCTGCATAATCATTTGCGCTATTTCAGTTTAAAAATTGTCAAAGGAAATTAGATTTTTTTTTTTACTGAGTGAAAGTGGGGGGGGGGGGGAATCACTGTTATTCTGCCGCTGCGTTGGAGTAACTTAAATCGTCATCTGGCGCAATGTAGTGTTAAAACTTTTTGTGTTGTCAGTTAATATTTCATATTGTTCCAGTTGTGTATTCATTGATTGAAGGGAACAGTGCCAACTCATAGGTTGCTTTGCTGTAAAACCTTTGGGTTTGTGCGTACAGATATTTGATGACCAAACACAACAGACTGAGGTTATTAATTCATTACTGTTTTCTCACACATCATATGTAAACATCATTGAGAGAACATGAATTTAATATCAGGCATGAACACACATACTAAGCTGAATAGACACTGAACAGTACCACCCATCACCTTAAAGGTGGCAGTCATATAATTTTTAACCTTGGATCTGTATTGTAATTATAGTGGTGTTATGTGGCTCACACATGGGAAGAAGCCATGTAAATGACCTATATGTAACCATCTTAGAAGACAGAAAATATTACTCCAACACTGTATTTTTTTAAAAAGTTGTTAAATTGATAAGCTATGGCATCAAACTTATCCTCCTCTGTATTTGCCTTCATATTATGTAGGGTACCATACATGTAGATAATACAGTTATAATACCAAAATACTTGTCCAGGGATTTGCATGTTATGTAATAAAACTTTTCTGAATTTGCCACTGCAGTTTTAGTTTTAATAAGGAAGTGTGTCTTATATAAAAGGTAAATATACAACTTAAGCAACCCTACTCTACATTCTGTTGCCACTCTGTTAAAAGATTCATCTACAGCTCAAGTAAAATTTCACTCTCTGTCAAATGTAGCACCTATTTTTCATTGGCAAATGCGGCTTGATAGCAAAATAATTACCATGTAATATGAAGGTTACTGTGTTGTTGTTGTGTTGTGGTGTTAAGTCCAAAGACTGGTTTGATGAAGCTCTCCAAACTGCTCTAGCCTGTGCAAGCCTCTTCATCTTCAAGTAACTACTGCAGCCTACATCCTTCTGAATATGCTTAGTGTATTCATCTCTTGGTTTCCCCCTACGATTTTTACCCTCCACACTTCCCTCCAATACTAAATTAGTGATCCCCTGAAGCCTCAGAATGTGTCCTACCAACAGATTGCTTTTTCTAGTCAAGTTCTGCCACAAATTCCTCTTCTCTATTTTCAGTACCCCCTCATTAGCTACATGATCCAAACATCTAATTTTCAGTATTCTTCTATAGCACCATGTTTTGAAAGCTTCTATTCTCTTCTGGTCTAAACTATATATCGCCAGTGTTTCACTTTCATACATAGCTGTACTGCTAACAAATACTTTCAGAAACGACTTCCTGACACTTAATTCTATTCTCCGAGTTAGCAATTTTCTCTTCTTCAGAAATGCTTTCTTTGCCATTGCCAGTCTACATTTTATATCCTCTCTGCTTTGACCATCCTCAGTTATTTTGCTTCCTAGATGGAAAAACTCGTCCACCACTTTCAGTGTGTGACTCCCTAATCCAATTCCCTCAGCATCACCTGATTTAATTTGACTACATTCCATAATTCTCGTTTTGCTTTTGTTGATGTTCATCTTACTTCCTCCTTTCAAGAAACTGTCCAGTCTGTTCAATTGCTCTTCTAGGTACGTTGCTGTGTCTGACAAAATTACGATGTCATCGGCACAACTCCAAGTTTTTATTTCTTCTCCATGGGTTTTAATTCCGACTCCATTTTTTTTCTTTTTTCCCATTACTGCTTGCTCAGTATACAGACCTAATAACATCGGGTGACAATCTACATTCCTGTCTCACTCCCTTCTCAATCACTGCTTCTCTTTCATACCCCTCAACTGTTATAACTGTCATCTGGTTTCTGTACAAATTGTAAATAGCCTTTCGCTTCCTGTATTTTACCCCTGCCACCTTCAGAATTTGAAAGATAGCATTCCAGTCAACATTTTCAAAAGTCTACAAATGCCAGAAACATAGGTTTGCTTTCCTTAACCTGTCATCTAAGATAAGTCGTAGGATCAGTATTGCCTCATGTGTTCCTGCACTTCTACAGAATCGAGCCTGATAATCCCCCAGTTCGTCTTCTACCAGTTTCTCCATTCGTATGTAATGAATTCATGTTCGCATTTTGCAATCATGACTTATTAAACTTATAGTTCGGTAATTTTTACACCTGTCAGTACCTTTTTTTTTTTTTGGAATTGGAATTACTATGTTCTTCTTGAAGTCTGGGCGTATTTTACTTATCTCATACATCTGCTCCCCAAATAGAAGAGGTTTGCCATGGTTGGCTCCCAAGGCTGTCAGTAGTTTAAATGGAATGTTGTCTATTATCGGGGCCTTTTTTCGACTTAGGTCTTTCAGTGCTCTGTCAAATTCTTCACACAGTATCATATCTTGCATCTCATCTTCATCTCTGTCCTCTTCCTTTCCATAATATTGCCCTCTAGTACATCACCCCTGAATTGATCTTCTGTATGCTCATTTTATCTTTCTGCTCTCCCTTCTGAGCTCTAGATAATTCTGCAAGTGGTTCTCTTTTCTCCAAAGATCTCTTTAATTTTCCTGTAGGTGGCCTATATCTTGCTGCTAGTGGTATATGCTTCTATGCTTGTACAACCTTACTTTTGCCCTCTAGTCATTCCTGCTTAGTCATTTTCCACAGCCCGTTGGTCTCATCTTTGTGACATTTGTATTCCTTTCCACCGGATTCATTTACTGCATTTGTGTATTTCCTCATTCATCAATTAAATTCAGTATCTCTTATGTTACCCGAGGATTTATACTAGCCCTTGTCTCTTTACCTATTTGATCCTCTGCTGGCTCCACTATTTCACTTCTCAAAGCTACCCATTCTTTTTCTGCTGTATTCCTTTCCCCTGTTCTTGTTAATCATTGCCTAATGCACCCACTGAAACTCTCTACAACCTCTGGTTCTTTCAGTTTATCCAGGTCTCATCTCCTTAAATTCCTACCTTTTTTCAGATTCTTCAGTTTTAATCTATAGTTCATAAACAATAAATTGTGGTCAGAGTCCACATGTTGCACTGGAAATGTCTTACAATTTAAAAATTGGTTACTAAAACTTTGACCTGGTGTCTCCAGCCCTCTTCCATGTATACAACTATCTTTCTAGATTCTTAAACAAAATGTTAACTATGATTAAGTCATGTCTTGCACAATATTCTACCAGGCAGTTTCCTCTTTCATTCCTTATCCGCAGTCCCTGCTGTCCTACAACTTTTCCTTCTCTTGCTGGGGTCGTTGTGGGGATGTTGTGAGGGTGACATGGTATTAGAAGGTGGAAAGTGTAACATGAGGCTGAAATGAAAATAAAAAATATGTGGGGAGAGATAAAGGTAAACTAGAAAGCAATTGGAGATCTGGTGTGAAAAAAGTCGAAACAGTGTTGGTTAAAGCTGAGCTATGTTGATCCTGTGGTGAACTTGGGTTGGTAAACAATGATGTGCACAAAGGTTAGGTGGTTGTGTTGCCGCCAAAACACGTTAAAGGGTGGAGAAATTTGTGAATGTTTCGAAAAATGATTTATTGGTGACATCTTCATGATCTGGACTCACAGTGAAGAACTCCAGAATTTCCTCTCCAACCTCAACTCCTTTGGTTCCACCAGATCCACCTGGTCCTACCCCAAACCCCATGCCACTTTCCTTGACGTTGACCTCCATCTGTCCAATGGCCAGCTTCACACATTTGTCCACATAAAACCCACCAACAAGCAACAGTACTTCCATTATGACAGCTGCCACACATTCCATGTCAAACGGTCCATTCCCTACAGCCTGGGTCTTCATGGTAAACGAATCTTCTCCAGTCCTCAATCCCTGAACCATTACACCAACAACCTGAAAACAGCTTTCGCATCCCGCAACTACCCTCCCGACCTGGTACAGAAGCAAATAACCAGAGCCACTTCCTCATCCCCTCAAACCCAGAACCTTCCACAGAAGTACCCCAGAAGTGCCCCACTTGTGACAGGATACTTTCTGGGACTGGATCATACTCTGAATGTGACTCTCCAGCAGGGATACGACTTCCTCAAATCCTGCTCTGAAATGACATCCATCCTTCATGAAATCCTCCCCACTCCACCAAGAGTGTCTTTCTGCCGTCCACTTAACCTTTGTAACCTCTTGATTCATCCCTATGAAATTCCCAAACCACCTTCCTTACCCTCTGGCTCCTACCCTTGTAACCGCCCCCAGTGTAAAACCTGTCCCATGCACCCTCCCACCACCACCTACTCCAGCCCTGTAACCCGGAAGGTGTACACGATCAAAGGCAGAGCCGCGTGTGAAAGCACCCATGTGATTCACCAACTGACCTGCCTACACTGTGAAGCTTTCTATGTGGGAATGACCAGCAACAAACTGTCCATTCGCATGAAAGGACACAGGCAGACATTGTTTGTTGGTAATGAGGATCACCCTGTGGCCAAACATGCCTTGGTTCACGGCCAGCACATCTTGGCACAGTGTTACATAGTCCGGGTTATCTGGATACTTCCCACTAACAACAACCTATCAGAACTCCGGAGATGGGAACTTGCCCTTCTATATATCCTTTCTTCCCGTTACTGACCAGGCCTCAACCTCCACTAATTTCAAGTTGCCACCGCTCATACCTCACCTGTCATTCAACAACATCTTTGCCTCTGTACTTGCACCTCGACTGACTTCTCTGCCCAAACTCTGTGCCTTTACATATGCCTGCTTGTGTCTGTATATGTGCGTATGGATATGTGTGTGTGCGAGTGTATACCTGTCGTTTTTCCCCCCTAAGGTAAGTCTTTCCACTCCCGGGACTGGAATGACTCTTTACCCTCTCCCTTAAAACCCACATCCTTTCGTCTTTCCCTCTCCTTCCCTCTTTCCTGATGAAGCGACTGTGGGATGCGAAAGCTTGAATTTTGTGTGTGTGTTTGTGTTTGTTTTGTGTGTCTGCCAACATACCAACGCTTTCGTATGGTAAGTTACTGCATCTTTGTTTTTAGATATATTTTTCCCACGTGGAATTACTGGCTGACTAGTTTTGGGCTTTGGCAATTTTTGCAAACCACCTATTACAAAGAACAAAATTAGTTAGGAGTAGATGTGTCGAAATATAGATGATAAATGAGTCACTGATAAAATGATACACATTGTGACGACTTACATATTTGTATTTAGGTTATGTTTGGTGTGAATAATTCTATTTATGTCATCACACTTAAATGTATCTCAGATCTGTGTAGAAGACATCACAATTGTATGTACTGTACCTTACTGTGTTATGTTAGTGTATGTGCATCATATTTATTTTTCTTAATTGTAGTATCTTCATGATGGGCATAGATTCAAGGCACCACATATGCCCGTCTTAAGGACAATTCAAGGTAAAATCTGTACATTACAATTATGTAGGAACAAATGATCTAAGCTTTATATTAAAAAAAAAAAAAATCAATGCAAAATGGCATATTTTCCCAGTTTTGGCCGCATTAATTGTGGCTGTGGTATGCCATTTCCCCACTTTTGGCTGCTGCTTATTACAATTAAACTGCAGCTGTAAGTAACTGTAGAATCAGTTTGCTACAAAATGCTTTGTTCTTTGTACAAGCATTTAAGAAAACAAACATGCATAAAGTAAATAAAAGTTACAACAATTGAGTGTAACAGAAAAACAATCAGTAAAAACTATTTTGTTGGTTGGCCTAGAAACAATCTACAATTAATTCCCCTGCAGGAGCCAGAAGAAAGAGATTTCATCCATATTAAGAACTCTGTTAGGGTCGTTTAATATATCCTTACCATTCAGAGTTTCTTATACTTCCTGCAACCAATTTCTTATTTTTCTCCACTGTATTAGAACTTCCAGTGCCATTAACATTTGGTACCTTTTTGTGACAAAACTTTGTGTCTGTTGAGAAAGCCATTATATCACTTTTTTCAGGTTGATGTTTGTCAGTGCACTCTTAGCACTGCCTCTTTAATGAGTTTTTTTGCATAGATACGTGAGATCTTCTGTAGTAACTGGAAACCCTGTGTTGGAAAAGTCCAGTCCAGAACCTGATCCATCAGCATCTTTTTTCCTAAGACAGTGTGTTGGCCACAGTGCCCAGTAGATAGGCAAGAAATTTTGTTTCTCAATATTCTTGGAGCACTGTACAACTTGCTTGCAGTAGCAACCTTCATTCCCTCAAGAATAGCCTCCAATGCATTTTTAACTTTGGTGGGAATATTGAAATCTCTTATTCTTAGGTTGACTCAAAAACCTTGCGTTAAAAAAGGTTACATCTTCACAATTCATTTTGCATATTTTACTGTGTTACAAGGATAGATAAATTAATATGAGATGCTCAGGTGAGACTATTAATCAGATCTAGCTTAATATAAAGAATACCAGAAATATTTTAAATAAATTTACATAACTAAAATTAGCATAGTTAGAATGCAGACCAAGGTTGTGTTATGGACGTTTAGTAAAAAAAATTTAAAAGTGACTAAGACCGTACCCATATACGTCCCTACATATGACCACAAGGATGGCCCTAGCAGGTAACCAAGACTAAATATGGATATGTTAATGGCCAGAGAAGTTTGATGCTATGTTCGTGGGTTGTACCATATTTAACTCGCAAAAAATAAAACTATAATACTTATCCATACCTCCCAACGCATTAAGTTTCTACTGACGTTTTATTTAAACATGTCAAATATGAAAAATCAGATATGCCTTGCTGAAAGAAAAACTCCGTGAAACTCAACTTCTTCAACACGGAACTTTCCACAAAATTGTGATTCCAAACAAGAGCAACCAAAGAAATACTGATATATCTGATAGCACATTTCATTATGCTTGTAATAAAATATTTTAAGATTGACTGGTATTCAAAAGAAGCTTAAAAATTCTCTAATTGCGTCAAACTGGCCATAAGTGCAGTAGCGGCTACAGCTGGAGCCTTGACCATATATGAAAATAATATTTGAAAACAAACTGAAAAAGTTTTTTTTTTTTTTTTTTTTTTTTTTTTTTTTTTAAAGGAGCAAAAAACTTTATAAATGTTCAGCATGTAGCCATATTTACAAATTAATTTATGATGTGAATATAAAATTACTCATGCTACATCATTTTGACTTATCATCCAAATGGTCCATGGAACATGAAACTGACTAACTTACCATAATACACTATGCTGTAAGTACAGTTGTGACATCAGTTAATGCAGATCTGGGATCCATGTAAGTGTGGTGATATAAAAAGAACTGTTCACCACAAACATCTCCTTAATTCAAATAGGCCTATATGAGTAGTTCCCATATGTATCACTTTATCACTGATACATGCCAGCCAGTAAATAAACAGCACTTTTGGTATGAATTAATTGAAAGACTTTTTTTTTACAATATTGATAATATATTGTAATGCTAAAATTTATGAAGCGGGCTACGTCCTTTGAAACAAATTTTGCATCTGATTGTTGTGGACTACGTCAACCAGAATTTGTACTTATTTGGCAATGATGACTGGATTTTCAATGAGAAATATTGGAATTTTCTTGTCCTGTATCTTAAGTAGTAGCCACTAGAAAGGAGGTCTGACAATGATTATTTCAGTCTTCAACAGTATAAGGGAAAGTCCTTGTTAGGAAAGGACACACACACACACACACACACACACACACACACACACACACACTCTCTCTCTCTCTCTCTCTCTCTCTCTCTCTCTCTCTTTCTCTTTCTCTCTCTCTCTCTCTCTCTCTCTCTCTCTCTCTCTCTCTCTTCCATTCAAAGAAACAAACACACCTCACGCACACGACGTGATGTCCAGCAGCTCGGACCAGATTGCAGCTGTCACATAAACCAGAAATAGCAATCTGGTGGGGACAGGGAAGGGAAAGGGATAGCAGGCGATGCATCAGGAGGAGAAGAGTGCTGTCTGGCATTGTGCGCAGGGGCTAGACTGCCAATAGGCACAGTGTTGGGAGGGGCAAGAGAAATGAGAAATGACAAAGGAGAGGAGCAGGGAAGGAGAAAGATGGGCAAGTATGTTGGCAGAGGGTGGGAGACAAGAATAGGGAGGAGTGATAGGACTGAGGGGGTGGGAAGTGTTGGTTACAGGGTTTGGGAACAGTGAGGTTACTGTAGCTTGAGGCTGAGATAATTTGAGGAGCAGAGTGTGTGTTTTAAGGATAACTCCCATCTGACCAGTTGAGAAAAACTGGTGGTCAGTGGGAGTTACAGATGGCTTGGGTAGTGAAGCAGGTCATTGATATCAAGCTTGTTATGTTTAGATGCTTGTTGTGCCACAGGGTGGTGACTTTTCTCTTGTCCACAGTTTGGCTGTGGCCCTTCATTGTGGTGGATAGCTGGTTGACAGTCTTACCAACATAAAAAGCCATCTAATGAATGCAGGATACCTGGTATATGACATGGCTTCTTTCACCAGTGGTGTGGTCTCCGATGGGGTAGTATAAGTCTGAGGCAAGACTGGAATAGGAAGTGCTGTTGGGCTGTATTGGGCAGGTCTTGACCTGCATCTTCTACCGGGATATGATTTCTCTGGTAAGGGGTTGGGATTGCGATTGGCATAGGGCTCGACTGGGATATTGTGATGGTTGTGTGGGCACAGGACACCAATTTAGGGGGAGATGGGTAGGATGACCCTCATTTCATTGCATGATGATAGGCAATGAAGGCTGTGACAAAGGATATGTTTCAGTTGTCCCAGTCTGGGGTGGTACTGGGTGAAGATGGGCCACTCCTAGCTGGCTCCTGGGGGTGTGAGAGGAAATGCCATGAGAGCAGGTCTGGCAGTTAGTGCCTGTATGTGAAGGCATTGGTGAGATTCACAGCATACTGGACAAGGGAGTTTTTTTCATTGCATAAATTCTGTACCTGAGTGGTCAGGCTGGGTGGGAGGGATTTTTTGATGTTTTTGTTGTACCCAGAGTTTTCCACCTTGCCAACCCCTCAAAGCAGCCAGACACTGTCTAGATGACCTTTTCAAATCGCGACATCCCCCCAAAACACCCCACCAGCACCCCACCAACTCCAAAGCAAAACGTTCCAGTAACACTGTTGTTACTAAAATCCTCAGCCTCACAGAAGTTTCAATCCTATCCAAAAGCTTCAGCTTCAGCCCTACAACCAAATTTAACCATGCTGGACTTATCAAAAATCTACTCTCCTTCTCCCGATCCCTAACAGTGATCCTCCGTCTGATCTGCTCCCACCCAACCATCCCCTGGTCAACATCCAGGACTTCCTTACCTCCAGCTTGGCCTCACCATCCTTCCCAGATCCCCTTCTCAGAACAGCAACCTTTCAGCACAAGAAAGAAAAGGCATACACAACCTCAACACAAATCCTGATCTAATCATGCTACCTGTAGACAAGATTTCCATCACTGTGGTTTGAATCACAATAACTACCTTACGGAATGTCTGTGCTTTTGGCTTACTTCTCCACCTATAAACTCTGCCAGAGTGATCTCATCCCAGAAGTTCAACATAACCTCCGACCCCTGTTTAAGCTGTAGGCCATTCCCAGAGCCTCTGCTTGAATCCGTTTCTCTCCTCCTATGACATCCTACACACCCACCTTCTACATGCTCTCCAAAATCTACAAGCCCTATAATCCTGGACACCCATTGAAAGAATTTTGCCCCTCATTGACCAACACTTCCAACCAGTTTTCTGTATTCTAGCCTCCCACATCAAAGATATGAACCACTTCCTTCGCTGAATCTTCAAAATCCCCACCCCTTTATGTCCTGGATCCCTACATGTCACTGTTGATGCCACTTCCCTATACACTGACGTTTGTCATGCCTATTCTCTTATCACTGTTACACACTATCTTTCCCAACATCCTTCAGACTCCAGACACACTACCTCATTCCTCACACACCTTACTAACTTTATCTTAACTCACAGCTCTTTCTCCTTTGAAGGAAAGGTGTACAAACAAATAAATGGCGCAGCCTTGGGAACTTGCAAAGCACCCTCCTGTGCTAACCTGTTTATGGGCTGTCTAGAGGAAACCTTCCTAGTGTCCCAAAATTGCCAATCCTCTGGTCTGGTTTAGGTTCAGTGGTGATCAGGGCCAAGACATCTTACCTTCATTCCTTCACAACCTCAGCATCTCTCCCATTTGCTTCACCTGATGCTCCTTATCCTGCATGTCACCATCACGGATGTTGACCCCCTTCTCTCTGGTGGCTCCATCCACTCCTCTGTCCACATTAAACTCACCAATTACCAACAGTACTTTCATTTCAGAAGCTATCATTCCTTCCACACCAAAAAATCCTTCCTGCCTCACCCAGTATTCAACTGCCTCACCCAGCATTTAACTGCTTTGTCCAGTATTCTGGGGGTCTTAAGAGTACCAAGGCCTTCACAGACATGCACTATCCCGCAGAACTAGTTTGGAGACAGATCTCCCGTACCATTTCCCATCTCATCCCCAATCCTTCCACCACCTCCAAGAACCAGCTACAAAGAAGTGGCCCCTTCGACACCTAGTATTACCCTGACTGGACAGTTGAGCCGTATCCTTCGTCAGGACTATGATTATCTGTCAACATGCTCTGAAATGAAGGACATCACATCCATGATCCTTCCCATCTCTCTGCCTAAAGTGGTGTTCCATTGCCCACCCAATCTCCACAATATCCTTGTCAGGCTGTTCCAGCTCATTAGTGCCTTGCTGAGCTGCAGAGCACTCCCTGCTGTGTGGAGCAATGTGACTTAACTGTCAACAATTAGCCCAGCAGCACATGGCATGGTAGGCCTTTTGATCTGCCTGCAGCCACTTACAAGCTAGCCAACGTTGCTCTTAGCAGCTGTGATATAGTGACATGATACCTCGGGGTAATAGGAAGTTAAAGAAACAGATAAGAAATAAGTGTGTTAAAAGTAATTGCATACATTTATTGGGTATCTGAAATTAGACTTTTTTGTATCAGGAGAGGAAATATCGGGAGTCAAACTGTTCGTAGCATTAGTATTGAAAATGGCCTTCAGTATCTTGTCCTGAAGAAAACATCATTCTTTGGTTTTAATTTTTTTCATTGCTGAGGAAAGCTGCTCACAAGATTATGTAGATCCAAACATGGACATGATCAATGAGGCATTTTTGTGGAGTTTGTGAAATTTTTTATTTAATGTAATGAACAATGCCACTATGACAAATTAAGTGTGTTGTAGTTTTCGTCTTTCAGCAAAATTGAAATTGGCTGCTCAGTAACTGCTAGCTGGAGTGATTTTGGCAAATCATTGGGTGAAGCTGTGAAATGAGAGCTGAACAATTTCATTTCCATTTAGAAAATGGTGAGCTCTCTGAATCGTGTTTAAAAAGAGATGATCAGCCACTTTAGCTTGATTTGATAATGACCAAAACTGATACTTTCAGCTAGTTTTAAAGAAGCAAGTTGATTGAAGAATGTTAAAATTCCATCACCCTTTTGCCTCTCAAGCAAGCATAACTTTTCTATGAATGCTCTGAGTTGTGCATGCATGTCAACTATTAGCTGCTCTGTGCCTTGAAATGTCAGATTTAAATTATTCAGATGCATTGTTATGTCAGCCAAGAACACTAGGTCTGATGTCCCTTTTAAATCTTGTTTCTTCCACTTTCATTTCGAGAAAGAGAGATATTTCCTCATGGATGGCAAGGAAAGCATCAAGAACTTTTCCCTGACTAAGTCAAGGAAATGTGCTTTGGTAAAGTTTTTCCCGATACCCTGCTTCCATATCTTTCAGGAGTCCTTTGAATTGATGATGATTTACATTGTGACGCTGCACAAAATTCACAGATTTGACCAAAACTTTGATCTTAACACCTGTTTCCACTGCTTCAGCATCTAGTGCCTCTTGGTGAGTGAAACAATGAACAGTCAAAATATCTTTCCTGAGTTTGTTCTCAAGCTTGTTTTAAACTAGAAGTGAAACCTTGATGATGCTCGATCTTGCATGGTGCATTGTTTGCAGCTACAGAATGGGGCTGATCTCAAGGCAAATTCATATTGTTCACTGATTCACAAAAAGCTTGAAAAATATCAAGTCCAGTCGAGGTGTAATCAAGCAGTGCCAGCTCCAAGAGTTACTTGCAGCTCCGTATCTGCACCACGCACAAACATTTTAAGTTGAGATCGGTCGCACATATCTGTGCCTTCAAGTGTTAGTGAAAATGTGAAAAAGCTCTTGGATTTCTCCTGAGTTGTGTGTCTAATTTCGCTACAATATCCAGGATTTGGTGAGATACTGTTCGCTTCAAAAGGCAAACCCCTTTAATTGCTTGCAGCTCCCTTGGAAACGAATATTGTGCAACTGCTATTGTGCACGATTTTACAGAAGTTCCCTCAGAAAATAACTTGCCACTTGTCGCTATAATGTGAACAACTTTGTAGCTTGCTTGAACTACTGCTTCAGTTCATTTTCTTCAATGTCATTCACCATAAAAGTATAAATGCATTACAGTACGTGAACTATGCTGCATATTTCTATAACTTCTGCCTTAAGTGTACTTTTTTAAACTTAGGTCTTCTGATATGTCGTTCTGAAGTCTGGCTGCTAGCTCTTTGCGTGCTTTGCTTTCTATCTGCTCATAAAGCACTGCTTGAAGATGTATAATGATGCCATATGTTGTACTTCGTAGCAGAATTGAATAGTTTATGACATACGAGGCACTGCAGGCATACATCTCTCTCAAGAAATAGAAATGTATCAACCAGTTGAAGCACGGGACTTCCACGACTGCTGCCATTGTATACTGATTGTTGCCTCATTTGGGCTTAATGCGGTCAGGGCACAGTGAGTTTGCTGTCCCCCAACACATGGGCTCCGAGCTATCACAGTAAGTGCTCAGGAGCTCTCCTCCTCCCGCATTCAGTGCCCCGCTTTTTATATTGGTATGACTACCAACCATTTGTTCACCAGAATGAATGGCCACCCTCAAACTGTGGCCAAGAACAAAGTAGACCATGCTGTGGCACACCATGCAGCTGAACATAGCATGCTTGATTTCAATGGCTGCTTCACTATCCAAGCAATATGGATCCCCCCCCCCTCTCCACAACCAGCTTTTCTGAACTGCTCAGATAGGAGTTATCCTTATAATACATTCTCTGCTCTTGAAATTATCTGAGCCTCAGCCTGCAGTAAACCACTCTCCCCCCCAAATCCATTCACCTCCTCCCTGTTCTCACCCCCAGTCCCTCTGTGTGCGCCGTCCTCTGCCAACTTACCTGCCTGTCTTTTCCCTTCCGTGCTCCTCTCCTTTTTCACTCTCCCCCCCCCTCCCCCCTCCCTCTTCCACAGCCTCCTGACACTGCACTTGCAGGGGCAGGCTAGTCCCTGCAAGCTGTGCCAACAGTGCTCTTCCCCCCGCCACCCTGCACATTGCTGCTTCTGCTCTACGACACAGTTGCATTCCAATTTGAGTGCCAAAGATGCCTGTCATGTGGTTGAGGTGTGGTGGTTGCTTGTGTGAATGAATGTGTGTATTTTTCTCTTTCTAAAGAAAGCTTTGGCCAATGGCTAATGTGTAAGTATCTTTTCACTCTGCCTGTCTGCAACTTAGTGTGTCAACTTTATGGTAGACAGCAATCTATCTTTTCCTTGTGCTGTTGATTTTTCAATCTTCATTATGATAATAGTAGGTCTGTATATACAGAACTATATTTTGTACTGTTAAATAAGTAATGCAGATTATATTTGAGTTAGGAAGCATGAAGAAAAATATCTTTGAGGACATCATTTGCTTAAGTCAAGTTATAGTTGTAAGCCACAGTCAAGATGCAGTGTTTAGTAAGTTTTAAGTAAAATTCAGTCTGGTTAACTATTCATAAATCTTAGATAAGCCAGTTTCTTTTACCACATGCTGTCTATTTTGACCATTTCAGTTAGTTAGGTTCATGTTCCATGAATCATTTGCATGATAAACCGTAATTGTGTGGACCATGTCAATTGACTTTACTTTTCTTTGTCACCTATATGTCTTCTGCATTAATAATTTGTCTTCTATTGTCAAAATAAAATTCATTTACTGAAACAAATAATAATCTTTGTTCTTCAGACATACAGAAAAAAATCCTGTGATATAGAACAAATCATTGTTACTTTTATACTTTTTTTCCCAAAATAGTTTGCAACAAGAAAAGTTAATAAGATCAATGATTATAATTATTTCAGATTATTTTTTATTTTCGTGGAAGTTTTAACAAGGCAATTTAATGTTTCTGTTTGTACATTCTATATTTTTATTTTCCTGTTGACGTTCTGCTATAGAGGAGACAGTGGAGGCACATTCAAAATGAGCAAAGTGCAATTTGGATCTGGCTATACATATTTAAATTTTCCGTTACCCTGTATTTACTAAGCCAGGTGCCAGGATAGTACCTTTGAAGAGAACACTATTTGCTTCCACATCCTCTTCAACACCAAGTTTCTGTTCCACCTGTAATGACATTGTCACCAGTGAGACAGTAAGCCCTATACTATTATTTTTATTTTCAGTAAAGGATCGATATGGTGATGATGATGCAGAAGGCAGCTCAAGTTCTTCAGAAGAAGAAGATGAAAATGCAGAGCAGTTAACAAAAGAAATTGAAAAAAACTTTTTTAAAACACTGTCATGTTTGAAAAAGAAGGACCCTCGGATTTATGACCCAAACATCAATTTTTTTAATAATGAAGTTATCTCCAGCCAGCTCAGTTCAATTGCAACTAAAAAAGAAAAGGAAGAGAAGCCATTGTTTCTCAGAGATTATGAGAGAAAGATTATAACCGAGAAAGGAGGGAAATTGAGTGATGATGGTATGATTTTCGAGTAACTGTAATTGGTTTTACCATTTAAAATAATATTTATTGAAATTCCACTCAAAAATTATAATAGGCAGTCAAATGAAAATGAGACAGATGCAAAAAAATAAAAGTAATTAAACTGTTTATTTCAAAAGTAAACTTTTTTTCCACTTTAAGACAAGACACTCAATGCCCTCATGGTAAAATGTGTGCAGTTGCCTGTGGTACCATGTTCATGCTCAGGCATGCATTTATTAGTCCAAAGCAAATTAAAGGCCATGAATGTCTTTTTTTCAGGACCCCAAAAATATGAAAATCACATGGGGGAGGATCAGGACTGTATGGCTGGTCTGTAAGGGCTTCTCAGCGTAGTCGAAATGGCCTTGTCGACATGTTGTAGACTTGCCCATCCTCCATATAATCTCTCTCTCTCCTTGTGTGATTTCCATATTTTTGGAGCCCTGAAGAAAGACTTTCATGGCCGTCAGTTTGCTTCAGAAGAAGAGGCATCCACCTGGGTACAATCATGGTTCTGTAGGCAACAGCAAACAGTTTTCCATGAAGGTATTGACCATCTTGTCTCACAGCAGGATAAATATGTTAACAGTTATGTTGATTACTTTTTAAATAATAAGTAGTCTACTTAATTTTTCCCATCTACCTCGTTTTCATTTGACTGCCTCTCATATTACATTTAAAGCCATTAGTTTAAATCATCACAGTGCCCTGTCTTGCACTGTTGAGCTTTGAGACGTTTTGTGCACAGCCTACACATGAAGTAATAAATTGCTTCGTCACCTGTAGAATTAATCATTCACTTTATAGAAAAGTTTCCCAGATAAGAAACATCTTGAAGATTAAAATTTAGAGTCTGACTGGAACACTATTTTAATGTGTCCAAAAGGATCATACCTCATCAGTTGTTTTTACATCAGGTTCCATATGCTCTTTCGTAGTTCAGCGTTTGAACTTGCCACATCCCTGACGCACACACACACACACACACACACACACACACACACACACACTCTCTCTCTCTCTCTCTCTCTCTCTCTCTCTCTCTCTCTCTCTCACTCACACACACACACACACACATTTGCAGATATGGGTAAGTATTACCTTTGAAAACTGCTATTTTTGTTTTAAGATACAAGTAACACATATATATAAGCAATCTAGTACAACTGAGGTAACCAGAGTTTCTTTTTTAAAGGAAACAGCAAAATTCTATCTAACTTAATTGATTAAATTTAGTTGGCATAAGCGTAAATCCATTAAGTCCCAAATTAATTTTTTTTTAAATTGAATTTTTTATTCCATAATTTTAATGTACGTAGTGTATGAACCACTATAAGTACAAAAGTAGCCAAAGAATATTTATACATGCTGATATAATGGCCATCCTCAAAATAGGACGCTGGGATCCAACAGTATCGTATAGCATACTAAACTGTATTCAAGTCTTAACTATTTATTTCTAGTGAAATGGTACAAAACACTTCACACACAGTATTACATGGCATTTAACAACACAATATGTTTTTGGTTTCCCACCGCATTTAGCTCTTACACATCTTCTTTGTGTGCTTCTTTTGTCAATCATATGACCAATTCCATCAAACCTGATGTCTGGTATCACTCTCAACTGACTTGATGGGTATTCCATTGGACGTCCAATATTCGGTCTTCCAGTGTCCAATTTCAGGTATGTAACTGTAACAGCACGTCTGAAATCCAATAAATCCAGTGCAATTTTCCCATGTACTAGTCTGTAGAAGAGCTCGGCATTTACAAGGGGCATTTCCAGCATACGTGTAAATAGGACCCAGTACCATTTTTTCCCTCTAATTGCCATTGCATATATTCCAACTAACCAATCATGGTGGTCAACACCTCCCATGTATGCATTATATGACTTCAAAATGGCAGGTTGTTGCACTTGTGTCTTCTTACTTGTTTATCTACTGTACCATGTAGCTGCTCCCAAAGGTTCAACTTTGTCAAAATTTGTACCAGTTGTAACACATCTGTTGTCATGCCATTGAACAAATAAGACTTCACCATTCCTGTCGAACTGGTAGTCATAGTTTCCTCGTACTGTCTTTTTCAGTTTGTTGATGCTCAGTAGTGGACAGTCACCAACTCGATTCTCTCTGACAGTCCCAGTTTCTCGAAAACCCAAATTTCTCAGATGAATCAGAAGATCTCTACTAGTGAAGAAATTGTCAAAGTACACACAATGATTCTCGGGTTTTTCAGTGCAGTCCAGCATGTTTAGGACTGCTCTTGATCCCAATAGTAGGTCATCCTTTGCAGTATCTTCTGGATCCTTTCCAAAGTATAAATCAAATTTGAAACAGTAACCACTTGTTTCACAAAGAGACCACAACTTATAGCCAAATCTAGTAGGCTTGCCTCGGATAAACTGTTTCAGCCCACTTCATCCATAGTATTTGACTATCATTTCATCAATGTACAAATTTTCCTCCAATATTCCAAATTTTTGAAAATATTCATTTATCATTTTCAAGAGAGGTCTAATTTTAAATCCACGATTGTGTTTGTTTTCATTGACTAAGTCATTATCTAGAAAGTGAAGCAATATTTTCAACTTCTGATATTTATTCCTTGGCATATAACTTATAATTGGTATGCCAACATCTTCATCTTCAGCTCAGTATAGCTTCTCAGCAGGGAGCTTATGGTAGCCAGCAAAAAGAAGAAATCCGACAAAGACCTTCACTTCTTCAACTGTGAGGATAAAATCCTGCATATTCTTCATATTTACTGCATATCTCACAGTTTCTTTCACTATGAACTCGTATATGTTTTCGTTCATCAGTTCTTCAAATATATCCTTCGGAGTCGAGGAAGAAAGTTGTTCCTTCAATTCCTCTCTCTTTGTGCTGATGTCATGTTCACTAGTTTGAGACAGATTTGTATAAACTGGAGGTGTCTTTCTCCAATTGCTTTTCTCACAGTAAGTCGTCTCTTCTTCAATTTACTTCTGAAAACTTGGGATGTACTTGGCAGTGAAGTTTTACATACAGTTTCTTCATTATTCTCTGATGCAACATAATGTAATTCAGTAGCCCCTGGCACATCTGAGACTTCCACGGTTCCAGTAACATCGTCTGGACCTTCTTCTTCGTTGGTCATACAGTCTACTTCAGGAGGACATACTGTGATATCAATATGGTCTTGATCATCTGACACCGCATTATAGAATGCGCCACTGTTTATTATTTCTTTGTTAGTGAGGTATCTATCTTGTCTGACGGCCATTATAATCTGTATAAAATAAAATGAAATAAAATGCAGTAAAATACAGTGAAATGAAAGAATAATACATTAGCACAAAGTACAGAAAAGGGAATGTGTAAATACCTCTGTCCATCTGGAACTGTATTATTTACTAACGGGTAACATATTTGTACAAAAAATCTGAAATGATAACACGAAGTCCCAGTGTCCTATTTCGAGTACACCAAATTTTATAACAATGGAAAACAATGAATATAACTCCAATTGAGTTAACGATGCAAGTAGTTTAAAAGACACATTGTTGACTATAAGTAATCACAAAAAGATCTTTGCCACATATTTCAAATATTACTAAGTTGTCGATAAAGTAAATACCTGTAATAACGAAAAGTGTGCCTTAGTATTCAATAATCAATTAATGGTAGGATTTATTGCTTTTAATTTCCTTTAAGCATACAGTTGTTATAAAAAGCATCAACAAATGATGTAGAATAGTAATAGTTGCAAATTAATAATTTATTGTGTATTTGTAAATAAATATGTGCTCTGTCCTCAAAACAGGACACTGGTGCTTAATGGCTTAATAGCATTAAGCAATATAGTGATAGTTTATTGTTAATACAGTATACAGATCAGTACATAAAATAAGGGGAAGGCAACCACTCACATGTAGCATATTGAAGTGTGATGACGAAAGGTGCTCATGATGTGTAGTAATAAAGAAATGTTGTGTGGAAGATATTATTACAATAAGTGCAGCTGGGAGAACAGTTTGAACCCATTACTTGTACAATAAAAGATGGCGAGTGAGCGTCTCCACCTGCCGTATGAGGCTGGTTGTTCCTTGACATGACATTTTTAAGGTTTTCGAAAGACAAGGAGAAAAACAAGAAGGGTCATGCCCATAATGGACACTGTGTCAAATGACTTCAGTTGGCATATGTAAGGTACTACTTCTTCTCTTGCTTTTGCACAAACCACATAGACCTATGTATAAGATGATCTGTCAACCCACTTAGTATATGGGATTCTATTGTTGTAAAAGTAAATGTGAGTACAGAAATTTTAAAATTCAGTTGTTTGCATTATTCGAGTAGCTTGGAGGACAAATAACGCTCTCTTTCAGCATCCACCTGCACACAAGGAGAAGAAGTTCTGTGAAGATTTCTGGAAGACAGCTGGATAAAAGTGACTAGCTGGTCCACCTCAGCAAACATCAAGAAAAGGCAACTGAAAATAATCTTATTAAAGAAAGATACTGATGTCAAATGTTAGAGTCTTACAGATCACACACTGGAAATGGAGCCCTGAAGCCATATGGAAATTAAGTAAAACTTCATTAACACGAATTCGAAGGGACCAAAAAAATCTGGAGTTCGTGTTAAAAAATTCGTATTAAGTGAAAAAACACAGAAGGTAGAGATGCTTACTTGCTATCCTGCCTTGTTAATGTGATGGGTTCAAGACTCTCTGCTATCTGTCATATTGATTCAATTCACAGTGGGATGATGTCCCAACACTTACTACGGAATGTCACAAACATCTTCTGTCATCACGGAAGCCTGGGAGTGGGACATGTCATTTCATAAAAATGTCATATCACACTTCAGTAATCATCGGGGTAATTCATAACTGATGTTCAGTTTTTATTCTGTAATTTCCTGGAACTAATTAGAGTCTATGTTGTATACTGAAAATGTATTAATGTATTTATTCTTTAGACAGAGTAAGGGTAGTAATTTGACACAGTGGTTAGCCTAGATGGCTGCTTTTTCTGCTGGCAGTTGATAGATACTGAGCTGATTTCTTGTCTCAGTCTTGAAGAGATGTGTTTCAAAAACAACAAGGAATTGGTGAATATCATTGCCTTGTTACAGAAGATAATGTCATATATTGTTCTGGCACTTTTATGTGGATAATGTGAACTGATTTATAAGATTGCTGCTAATAAAGGAATGCAATGGACAGAGCGAATGTGTAGGAAATCAGGAATGTTAGTTACTGGATAAAATAACCTCAAGAGGATTGACTTGTTAGAATGGTGGGTTCATCCTGTTACTTTTTTCTGGTGCCAGCTAAATGATTGTTTGCATTTCCTAGAACTGAGTATTGTCTCTGATTAATGAATGTGAGGTTAGTGTGGATTTTTCACTGTGGTTAACTGTGTTTAAAATCAATTATTTCAATATGTTTAACTCTACTCTTAAAGTTTCATTTGCATTGGAAATAATGTAATATTGGTACCCATCTCTAATTACAGAGGAGGATTCATCTTCTGAAAGTAAAAAAGCCTTACGACCTGAGTCTCCCACATTAATTGAGGAGCAGAAAGCCATTAAGGAAAGTTTTAAAAATGCTCTTGAAGATACCGATGAAGATGAAGATAAGGGAAGCTGGGGAGGACTATTTCAACAAAGGAAAAAAACAAAAGAAGAACTTGTATGTGACATTGTTCTAATTTCCTTTTTGTAAATATAAATTTGAATTGTTTTAATAGCTGAAACTTGTAGTTTAATAATGTATTTTTTATTTTTATTCATTATTGACAAAATATTGTTTTGACTTCAGGCTTTTTCCATGTGTATATTACATTGACAATTATGAGATCCCTCTTCACGATGCCACTGTGAAATCCATGTGTTTGGAAAATGAGGGCACTTGGCTAGATTTTCATATCTGTATTTTGTCATTATAGCTGAAAATAGAATTTGGGGTGAAACATGTTCATTGTGAAAAACTGATGTTTAAAACACATCCATGTAGTCTGAAGATGGTGTCATTTAAACAGTGAAATAACCCATTGGCTATTTGAGTATCATAGTCGTAAAAGCCTTAAGTATCCGCTCCATCAACTCTTCCTCGATGATGACCCAGCTGCACATTTACACATACATACACAGATTGCGGCCTCATCAGACCAGGATTACAACACCAATACTGTGTTTTATTCCTCAGTGCAAGATGAGTTAAGGGTGAAGCTGACTAAGTTAATGAAAGTGAAAACACCTGGCTGTGATGGTATCCACATAGACATTCTTTAGCAACAGCACTGCAGAGTGTACCCTGCTCTTCAGTGCTAAATGAAGAATTGCAATTGGATTAGGTAATCTGATTGTGGAAGACCATGAGAGCAGTAATTATAAAAAAATCTGAAGTCAAGAACTCCTTGAAACATAAATCCTGAAGGTATACTTGAATTATAAACAACCTGGCTGATGTCTAATGGTGCCTCTTATGTAACAATCTTCAGGCACATGGAGCTACAGGGGCTCAGCCAGTTTATTTCGGTTTCTGACAGAGTAGGTCAATAGGTAGTGTCATAAATTAGACACTCAGCATAGTAGACAGAAACACTTCCAAGTTGCTGTTGTTGTTGTTGTTGTTGTTGTTGTTGTTGTGGTCTTCAGTCCTGAGACTGGTTTGATGCAGCTCTCTATGCTACTCTATCCTGTGCAAGCTTCTTCATCTCCCAATAGCTACCACAGCCTACATCCTCCTGAATCTGCTTAGTGTATTCGTCTCTTGGTCCCCCTCTACGATTTTTACCCTCCACGCTGCCCTCCAATACAAAATTGGTGATCCCTCGATGCCTCAGAACATGTCCTACCAACCGATCCCTTCTTCTAGTCAAGCTGTGCCACAAGCTCCTCTTCTCCCCAATCCTATTCAATACCTCCTCATTAGTTATGTGATCTACCCATCCAATTTTCAGCATTCTTCTGTAGCACCACATTTCGAAAGCTTCTATTCTCTTCTTGTCTAAACTATTTATCGTCCACGTTTCACTTCCATACATGGCTACACTCCATACAAATACTTTCAGAAACGACTTCCTGACATTTAAATCTATACTCGATGTTAACAAATTTTTCTTCTTCAGAAACGCTTTTCTTACCATTGCCAGTCTACATTTTATATCCTCTCTACTTCGACTATCATCAGTTATTTTGCTCCCCAAATAGCAAAATTCCTTTACTACTTTAAGTGTCTCATTTCCTGATCTAATTCCCTCAGCATCACCCGACTTAATTTGACTACATTCCTTTATCCTCGTTTTGCTTTTGTTGATGTTCATCTTATACACGCCTTTCAAGACACTGTCCATTCCGTTCAGATGCTCTTCCAAGTCCTTTGCTGTCTCTGACAGAATTACAGTGTCATCGGCGAACATCAAAGTTTTTATTTCTTCTCCCTGGATTTTAATACCTACTCCGAATTTTTCTTTTGATTCCTTCGGTGCTTGCTCAATATAGAGATTGAGTAACATCGGGGAGAGGCTACAACCCTGTCTCACCCCCTTCCCAACCTCTGCTTCCCTTTGATGTCCCTTGACTCTTATAACTGCCATCTGGTTTCTGTACAAATTGTAAATAGCTTTTTGCTCCCTGTATTTTACCCCTGCCACCTTCAGAATTTGAAAGAGAGTATTCCAGTCAACATTGTCAAAAGCTTTCTCTAAGTCTACAAATGCTAGAAACGTAGGTTTGTCTTTCCTTAATCTAGCTTCTAAGATAAGTTGTAGGGTCAGTATTGCCTCACGTGTTCCGATATTTCTACGGAATCCAAACTGATCTCCCCCGAGGTTGGCTTCTAACAATTTTTCCATTCCTCTGTAAATGATTCGCATTAGTATTTTGCAGCCGTGACTTATTAAACTGATAGTTAAGTAATTTTCACATCTGTCAACACCTGCTTTCTTTGGGATTGGAATTATTATATTCTTCTTGAAGTCTGAGGGTATTTCGCCTGTCTCATACATCTTGTTCAGGAGATGGTAGAGTTTTGTCTGGACTGGCTCTCCCAAGGCTGTCAGTAGTTCTAATGGAATGTTGTCTTGTCTACTCTAGGGGCCTTGTTTCGACTCAGGTCTTTCTGTGCTCTGTCAAACTCCTCACACAGTATCGTATCTCCCATTTCATCTTCATCTACATCCTCTTCCATTCCCATAATATTGTCCTCAAGTACATCGCCCTTGTATAGACCCTCTATATACTCCTTCCACCTTTCTGCTTTCCCTTCTTTTCTTAGAACTGGGTTTCCATCTGAGCTCATGATTTTCTTACAAGTGGTTCTCTTTTCTCCAAAGGTCTCTTTAATTTTCCTGTACGCAGTATCTATCTTACCCCTAGTGATATAAGCCTCAACATCTTTGCATTTGTCCTCTGACCATCCCTACTTAGCCATTTTGCACTTCCTGTCAATCTCATTTTTGAGATGCTTGTATTACTTTTTGCTTGCTTCATTTACTGCATTTTTATATTTTCTCCTTTCATCAATTAAATTCAATATTTCCTCTGTTACCCAAGGATTTCTACTAGCCCTCATCTTTTTATCTACTTGATCCTCTGCTGCCTTCACTACTTCATCCCTCAAAGCTACCCATTCTTCTTCTACTCTATTTCTTTCCGCCATTCTTGTCAGTTGTTCCCTTATGCTCTCCCTGAAACTCTGTACAACCTCTGGTTTAGTCAGTTTATCCAGGTCCCATTTCCTTAAATTCCCACCTTTTTGCAGTTTCTTCAGTTTTAATCTACAGTTCATAACCAACAGATTGTGGTCAGAGTCCACATCTGCCCCTGGAAATGTCTTACAGTTTAAAACCTGGTTCCTAAATCTCTGTCTTACCATTATATAATCTATCTGAAATCTGGCAGTATCTCCAGGCTTCTTCCATGTATACAACCTTCTTTCATGATTCTTGAACCAAGTGTTAGAAATGAAAGAGGAAGCCGCCTGGTAGAATTTTGCACAGAGCACAACTTAATCATAGCCCGGAGATCCGAATGGGGGACTATTTTACCTCCGGAATATTTTACCCAAGAGGACGCCATCATCATTTAACCATACAGTAAAGCTGCATGCCCTCAGGAAAAATTACGGCTGTAGTTTCCCCTTGGTTTCAGCTGTTCGCAGTACCAGCACAGCAAGGCCGTTTTGGTTAGTGTTACAAGGCCAGTTCAGTCAATCATCCAGACTGTTGCCCCTGCTAACTTGCAAGTTAGCAATGGTAATTATGATCAATATCACAGTCACATTCGTTATTTTTGGTGGCCCGCATTGACACACTGAATTCAAGCATGCAGGCATGCTCAGTTAATTTTACCTGAGTGCTTTGGCTAACAAAACGAACAATTATCTGCTTATGGAGGTTGGCCAAATGCACGACCCTGACTAATGCTTGTTCATTGGGGTGAATCGCACGCTGTCAAACTTGTGCCATGCAACTAAACTAATAGAAAATGAGTAGTTTTTGCAACTGATTCTGAGTGTGGCAAGTTTGTGAATAAAACAAGAAAAATAATTGATTAATCATAAATAACTATTATATTCAATTATGATTGATAATGGGAAGCTGCACCAGTGATTTAAGTTTTGAAGAACTGGTTGATTATCCCTCCATTAAAAATATCATAAATAGTATAGTGTCCTTACAAAAAGTATGCAGAAGCAGTGTTGAAGAAGAAAAGAAGACAATAATAGTATAGTAGAGCTCCGGTAATTCAAGCCCCAGTGTTTCGAGGTACCGTATAATTCGAGCTGGTCTTAAGATAATTAAAATTTTACATAAAACTAGAATAAAAACTTATTTTCATATATTGTCTGCAACTACATTTTATGCACTTTCGAATGTTTTACATTTGAACTTTCCTTCAATTTTATTATATGATAAAGGTAAAACTGTTCGACTTAGGGTTTTCATTTGTAATGCACAGAAATAACCTCGACTGCAGACTGCTAATGCATTTCTATTGCAGATGGACAGGTACCATTTGGTTTCAAGGGGTGCCTTTGCTCTTTCTTCCTCAACCCTCCACTAACAGGGACCAACTGACAGTCAGTTGTACAGTGCATACCATCTTTATTGTTACCCATAATGTTGTGCCTACTCAGCACCAGTATGCATAAGTAACAGTCCAATACACATTTTACAACATTAGCTGACATTGTTGTACGTAGTGTAGTTGGTTGTGTAGTAACATCTGTAATGTAGTGAGCCCACATGAGTCACTTATTTTAAACTGTTGTTTGTATGTACATTGTACTGTACATATGCAACTGTGTTTTGTAATGTTTTAATCCTTACGTTACAATGAGTGCTAGGAGAAGGAGAAAATTTGTGCCATTGAATATGAAACTGGAGACTTTGAAAAGATGAAACAAAGGAGAAACATTAAAAAACTTGGTGTTGAGTATGAAGTTGGTGAAGTGATAGCTGGAGATTGGCATCGAAACAGAGACAATATTGAGAAGTTTTCATCCAACAAGTGTTCTGTTTTGTCATTTGAATGGAAGACAATGAAGAAATCTGAGCATGAAAAAATGAGAAGCCTTTTTGTTTAGTTTACTCAACAAAGACAAAAAGGATATCCAATTTTATAGCCCATTCTCTAAGAAAAAGCTGTATTTTTTAGAAATGAGTTAAAGGAAGGTGAGGATGATGTTACTGCAAGTTCCGGATGGTTGGTCAGGTGTAAGAAGTGATACAACATAAGGCAGCTTGAAATTAGTGGTGAAAAACTTTCTAAGGGTTCTCAAACTGTTACATAGTCTTGTGAGAAATTAAGAAAAATTATACAAGAAGAAAATCGTACTCCTGATCAATCGTATAACTGTGATGAAACAGGGCTCAATTATAAAATGCTTCCATCTAAAACCCTAGCTTCAGAAGAAGAAAAGTGTGCCCAGGGCTAAAAAAAATTTAAAGAGAGCTTAATAGTTCTTGCTGCATTGAATGCAAATGGAGACCATAAACTGAAGCTGCTGGTAATAGATATGTCTGTTAAGCCAAGAGCTTTAAAAAATATCACTGCTTCTGCACTGCCTATTAAATATGTCCATTGAAAATCTGCTTGGATGAACAAAAATAGTTTTAAGAAGTGGTTTTTCAAATATTGTGTTCCAAAGATCAAAAGATACCTAAAGAAAAAATGCTTGCGTTCCAAAGCAATCTGAACACTTGAGAACACTAGTTTTTAGTTAGAAAAGGAAGAGTTACTGTGTAATGGTGTTCACACATTCTTCTTATCCCCTAACATGGTAAATATAATGCAACCTGTGGACCAAGGTGTTTTAAAATGCCTTAAAAAATGGCATCATTGTTGTTTGCTTCAGACACTTCTACAAACAACAGGAGGTGAATGAACCATCGAAGAATCTAAAAAAAAAACCATAACATGTAGTCTACAGGATAGCAGATTCATGGCTTGAAATAATGGGGGAAATACTAAAAAAGTCTTGGAACCAGATGTTACGGAATGAAACAGACACCTACAGCACAGACGAAAATGACTTACCCTTGACAGAACTTGATAGTGCTGGATGTACAAATGTGAATGCGAGTGATGTTTCAGAATGGATGCACTGTGATGAACAGTTTCAAGTGACCTATCTTGCAATTGTTGAAATGGTTAGTGAACCAGTTGAAGACAGTGACAACAAGGAGTTGCCTGAAGAAACTGTACCAGTGATCAGTCACACTCAGGGTTTGGCTGTACTAGATGTGCATTATATTGAGCAACAAATGAAAGCTACTCTAACTGACGCCATGCTTCTTAGAAGATGGTATGTCATTGAGGCTAAAAAATGAGGTTCTAGTTTAAAACAAATGACTATGGGCAATTTGTTTAAAATGTAACATATATTTTTGCAACTTGGGAATGTGTGCCCTTGTATGTACACAGAACACAGGTATGCACTGTATTGTTTATATTTATTTTTGATCATTATTGTTGTCATTAAACATTTATTCACGATTTAGTAATGTTTCTGTTTTAACTGAGTTTTTTGTAATTCAAGGTAACCTCAGCCCCAGGTAACTTGAATTACAGGGGTTCTACTGTGAATGTGAAGTTAAATTTCTATATGTGTGACCAGAGTGCAGGCGGATTTCCTAGTGAAGTTCGGTGGCAGGAGGAACAAGACTTTTGGTCAGGCGAATACAGGGTTATAAATACAAAGTCAAACAGGGGTAATGCAGGAGTAGGTTTAATAATGAATAAAAAAATAGGAATGCGGGTAAGCTACTACAAACAGCATAGTGAACGCATTATTGTGGCCAAGATAGACACGAAGCCCACGCCTACTACAGTAGTACAAGTTTATATGCCAACTAGCTCTGCAGATGACGAAAAAAATTGAAGAAATGTATTACGAAATAAAAGAAATTATTCAGATAGTGAAGGGAGACGAAAATTTAATAGTCATGAGTGACTTGAATTCGGTAGTAGGAAAAGGGAGAGAAGGAAACGTAGTAGGTGAATATGGATTGGGGCTAAGAAATGAAAGAGGAAGCCGCCTGGTAAAATTTTGCACAGAGCACAACTTAATCATAGCTAACACTTGGTTGAAGAATCATAAAAAAAAGGTTGTATACATGGAAGAAGCCTGGAGATACTGCCAGATTTTAGATAGATTATATAATGGTAAGACAGAGATTTAGGAACCAGGTTTTAAATTGTAAGACATTTCCAGGGGCAGATGTGGACTCTGACCACAATCTATTGGTTATGAACTATAGGTTAAAACTGAAGAAACTGCAAAAAGGTGGGAATTTAAGGAAATGGGACCTGGATAAACTGACTAAACCAAAGGCTGTGCAGCGTTTCAGGGAGAGCGTAGGGGAACAAATGGCAGGAATGGGGGAAAGAAATACAGTAGAAGAAGAATGGGTAGCTTTGAGGGATGAAGTAGTGAAGGCAGCAGAGGATCAAGTAGGTAAAAAGACGAGTGCTAGTAGAAATCCTTGGGTAACAGAAGAAATATTGAATTTAATTGATGAAAGGAGAAAATATAAAAATGCAGTAAATGAAGCAGGCAAAAAGGAATACAAACGTCTCAGGCGAAATACCCTCAGACTTCAAGAAGAATATAATAATTCCAATCCTAAAGAAAGCAAGTGTTGACAGATGTGAAAATTACGGAACTATCAGTTTAATAACCACGGCTGCAAAATACTAATGCGAATCCTTTACAGACGAATGGAAAAACTAGTAGAAGCCGACCTCGGGGAAGATCAGTTTGGATTCCGTAGAAATATTGGAACGCGTGAGGCAATACTGACCCTACGACTTCTCTTAGAAGCTAGATTAAGGAAAGGCAAACCTATGTTCCTAGCATTTGTAGATTAGAGAAGGCTTTTGACAATGTTGACTGGAATATTCTCTTTCAAATTCTGAAGGTGACAGGGTGAAAATATAGGGAGTGAAAGGCTATTTACAATTTGTATAGAAACCAAATGGCAGTTATAAGAGTCAAGGGACATCAAAGGGAAGCAGTGGTTGGGAAGGGGGTGAGACAGGGTTGTAGCCTCTCCCTGATGTTATTCAATCTGTATATTGAGCAAACAGTGAAGGAAACAAAAGAAAAGTTCGGAGTAGGTATTAAAATCCATGGAGGAGAAATAAAAACTTTGAGGTTCACCGATGACATTGTAATTGTGTCAGAGACAGCAAAGAACTTGGAAGAGCAGTTGAACGGAACGAATAGCATCTTGAAAAGAGGATATAAGATGAACATCAACAAAAGCAAAACGAGGATAAAGGAATGTAGTCGAATTAAGTCGGGTGATGCTGATGGAATTAGATTAGGAAATGAGACACTTAAAGTAGTAAAGGAGTTTTGCTATTTGGGGAGCAAAATAACTGATGATGGCCGAAGTAGAGAGGATATAAAATGTAGACTGGCAATGGGAAGGAAATCGTTTCTGAAGAAGAGAAATTTGTTAACATCGAGTATAGATTTAAGTGTCAGGAAGTCATTTCTGAAAGTATTTGTATGGAGTGTAGCCCTGTATGGAAGCGAAACATGGAAGATAAATAGTTTAGACAAGAAGAGAATAGAAGCTTTCGAAATGTGGTGCTACAGAAGAATGCTGAAAATTAGATGGGTAGATCACGTAACTAATGAAGAGGTGTTGAATAGGATTGGGAAAAAGAGAAGTTTGTGGCACAACTTGACTAGAAGAAGGGATCGGTTGGTAGGACATGTGTTGAGGCTCCAAGGGATCACCAATTTAGTATTGGAGGGCAGCGTGGAGGGTAAAAATCGTAGAGGGAGACCAAGAGATGAATACACTAAGCAGATTCAGAAGGATGTAGGTTGCAGTAGGTACTGGGAGATGAAGAATCTTGCACAGGATAGAGTAGCATGGAGAGCTGCATCAAACCAGTCTCAGGACTGAAGACCACAACAACAACATAGCTTGTTTAATTTTTGTAGCATAAATATCATTCAAGTGGTAATGTTCACTGTCACGATCTCCCTGGTTATGTATGAATTACTAGTAAAACATTCCTGTGACATTGTTACTTAATTTCAGAACTGTCGGCCTTGGTCATCTGTCCTATAGATTTCAAACTCCTCCATCATTGCCATGTTCAAACCCAGACGATACTTCTCACGTTTACCAAACACTTCCTCTGACAATTTGGCCATGGGAATTATCGTAGATACTGTAGAGAATAAAGACTGTAATGTGTAAGAGTATATGAGGAAGTGATGTGAAAGAAACAAACTAATGATTGCTTTGCAACAGAACTGTCTACATTGTGTTTAAAGGTAGATTATCAGTAACTATAAATCCAATATAAGGAAATACCTCCATATCTAGAAAAATGACATGCAGATACCTTGAGGTATAGAGTAATGAGAAAATATAATTGGATTGATAAAAAATCTACTCGCCAAGTGGCGACAGCAGCAGCAGTAGCTGCAGCAGGATGACACAGATATAAAAAAGGTTTTTCGTACGCAAGCTTTCAGAGCCAGTGGCTCCTTATTCTGCAGAAAGGTTGAAGGGGCAGGAATAGGGATGAAGGAGAAGGACTGGAGAAGTTTAAGAAAAGGGGTAGAGTTTGTAAAATTCACCCAGAATCCTAGATCAGGGGAGACTTACTGAATGGAATGAGAAGGAAAGACTGATTATTGAGGACTGTGCCGCACGAGATATGAAAACCTGAGAGTTTAAAGGTGTAATACAGGATAATGTGCAAGACAGAGATTACTGATAAAACAATTTGCAAGATTTAATAAGAGTGAAAAGCTAAGTACATTGTACGTGATAGAGACAGGTCAGAAAATGAAAGGTGTAGGAAACCAAAACATAGTGAAGAAAGGAGTAGTTGCTGTGAAGAAACTCGGAGACAAAGGAAATTAACATAAATTAAAGCCAGCTGGGTGACAATAACTAAGGTCATGCTGTAGCACTAGTTCTCATCTGCGGAGTTTTGAGAAACTGGTGTCTGGGGGGAGAATCCAGGTGGCACATGTGATGAAACAGGAACTGAGGTCACAACTGTAGTGTTGTAGAGCAACAGGATTTGTATTTTGCCGGTACACTCTCTCTACGTATGCCCATTCATCCTAGCTGATAGTTTGGTGTCTGGGGGAAGAATCCAGATAGTGCATGTGGTGAAACAGGCACCAAGGTCACAACTGTGCTGTAGATCATGCTCTGCAACAGGATATTGTATGTTGCTGGTATACACTCTCTGCCTCAGCTCATTCATCCTAACATAACTTGGTGGTAGTCATTCTGGTGTAAAAGGCCGAACAGAGTTTATGTAACAGCTGGTATATGAATTGTCATTTCACAGGTGGCTTTCCCTTTGACATTGTATGTTTTGCCAACTACATGGCTGGCATAGGTGGCTGTAGGATGGTCTGTAGCTCAAGTTTTGCAGCTGTAGTGTGGGGAAATAGGTGCAGAAGGAGTGTAGGGTCTAACAAGGATATTGCGGAGCTTGGGAGGGTGACGTAAAGTTATTCTAGGTGGGTAGATCTCATTTCAGCACATAATTTTAGGAAATTAGGGCCATGTGGAAATAGCTGACTAATAAATTCAAGACCAGAGTAATACTGAAAGACAACTATGTGCTTTGAAGTTGTTTTTTGGAAGGATCAGCAACACTAGGATTGGATGTGATGAATCGGGAAATCTGCTTTTGAACTAGCCTGGTGGGGTAATTATGTATAGTGAAGACTGAGGTAAGAATGGTGGTGTATTGCCTTAAAGAGTCCTCATCCAAACAAATACATTTGCCTTAAATGCCAAGGCTATATCTGAGGGAACATTTGACATGGAAAGGCAAGTGTCAAAATGTAAGTGCTGTTTTTTATCAGTTACATACAATGCACTTAGCTTTACTATCTTATTAACTCGTGCATGTTGTTTTAGCTGCAGTCTCTCTTTTGCACATTACCCTGTCTTCCACCTTTAAACTATCAGGCTTTAAAATCTCGTCCACTGCAGTCCCCAACAACAGCATTTCCTTCTCATCCCGTCCAGCAAGTCTCCCCTGATCTAAGGTTCTGGGTGACTTTTCCGAACTCTACCAGTTTTCCTAAACCTCTCCAGTCCTTTTCCTTCACTCTTCTTTCTTCCCCTTCAACCCTTCTGCCAGAAGAAGGAGCCAATGGCTCTGTAAGCTTGCAGACGTAAAACGTTTTTTACATGTGTCTCCTGCTTGGTGAGTACATTTTTTTGTCTCTCAGATTACGTTACGAGACTAATGAGAAACTTAGTGATGGTGATCACATGTGAGCAGTAGTGGATAAGACTTCTATAATGAGTCTATGGCACAAGATAACACGTACCAGACTACTGTTTTCAGGGTACCACTGTCCATCATAAAAGCATACCACAGTGCTATATTGAACATGACAGTTTTGGAGCGAGCATATAGGTGGACTGACTCTGCTTTGAATGATGTAGAATAGCTGTGCATGAAGGACAGAGAGTTGAACTAGTAAGGGTATCTGGGGCTGTTTGATACACTCTGTTGGAGTGTATGTGGCCCTTTGATTATACCCATGATACTATCACTATTATGTAAATTGTTGCTTGATACTGTATAAGGAAAGGAAATATAAAAACTGCCAGAAAATATAACTGGGTTTGGAATTAAAAGTAAACTACAATTTAAAATAAATAAAATAAAAAAAAAAATGTAGGGAGGATACCTGGTGACATGGTCACTTTCTCTTCCTGAACGCCTGGGAAGGACTGAACATGCACTGTATATGTCCCATACAAGGCTTGGTGCATCTTTTGACATGACATGGTCCTTATCCATATCATCTTGAATGACTCGAGCTTGGGCAGTGAGGATATTGCGAACGTCGAAACATAACAACTCCAGAACATGTTGTCTTCACTGCATGTTATTCTGCATGAGACAGAACACTCCATTTCTGTCTGATTTATACACAACTTGTAGTTGACCCCAAAAAGTGATGTTATTTAGGCAGCTAACTGTGGGATTTACACTCAGTTTATATTTCAAGGCCACAACTCCATGTGGCTGCAGTGGGGACTTACATATATTTCTTCCTGTTTTCTGTCCATTCTTTTCCCTTGCTGTCTTTTGGTTAAGTTTCTTAATTTTTCACATCATTCATATGCTTTAGATGAAGCAGTAGGAAACTGCACAACCACTAATGGAACTGTTACTCTTCATCCTATTATTGTACTTCCAGACTGCATTCTACGAGTATATACAGACTGTGATTGAATTTTTGATTGTATATAATTTTATTATTGTAACTGTGATTATTCGTTGGTCATTAAGGAACTGTATGATCTGTTGTAGTATCTAGACAGCAGACTGTAAGGTTCTAGCAGCACATAAGTAAAAATAAATAAATAAATAAATAAATCCTTGAGGTTGACATGACCATCACAAAGCATGCATCACTTCTGAAGTCTGTTCTTGCCTCTGTTAAAATGCACCCATGACACATTTATTTAAGTTTTGGCACACCGATCCTGTGATGGTGGATCTGTAAGAGTATTTAGATAAATTTGTATTTTGATTATGTTGCTGCCTGTGTTTCTACAAGTGGGTGCGAAATGCAAGATTGGTACCGTAATCTGCATTGAACCAAAATAATCGTGGTATCACTAGTTTCAAAATGTGTGATCCCATTCTGGCATGTTACACAGTGTCTTCATGGCAACCGATACCTCACTGCCATAAGCGCATTGCTACTTTAATGACTGTTTTGTGTGTGTCATCTTTGTTTCAGACAGATTTTTTTCTGTTGCAGTGCCATTTATTATGAGATGTGATTATGCAATGGGTAACATCCATGTGGATAGTCCGACATCTGATATTACTATCCTAGACATTTGAATCTGCCAGCCCTTCATGCTTTGGTTCAGTTTAGTTGACTAATATACATTGTCATCAGGTAGGCTGAGTTAAGTATTGACAGTATTGCCCAGCATTAATTCTGTTTCAAGTCTACTGATATGAATGCCATCATTCCCCAATGCCTTTGTCCAAGGTGTTTGGATATGATTTTATATATCTGTAATAATGTTTATACAATATTCAGCTACAGTGTAGGCTCGAAGCTTACCGTATCAATAATTGAATCACATGCTAAAAGACCTTCTCTAGCTCAGTACATGGCAGCTATAGATTCTGTTTGTTGCTAGACATCTTTTCCATTCCACTTTTTTCGTCTCTAGTGACCTTAATGCTGATGGAACATTAAACTCTGATCTTCCTTCCTTTATTTTTATTTTTGCAGCATATACTGCATCTGTGGTACTTTTGCCTAAGGTAATACCAAATTAGTGTTCTGTTATTGTTAGTAGAATTTACTTATTTATGATTCTTTCCCAGATTTTTAGAGGTCCACAACAGATATATTTCACTTCTTTATAGTTTCCACAATGATTCACACTGCCTTTGTTTTAATAGAAAAGAAGGAATATTAGGCTTTGATGTTGCACAGTTTTAGTAGAAAGGTACTTGTAGTCTTTTCTTCCATTCATCTGACACTACTCTACATTACAAGATGTTTTTTAAGAGTTCTGTGATATGTGCGATGTCATCTAGTGTGAGGATTTTCCGTTGTTGCCAGTACAGTTTATTTGTGTCATAGCATTTTCTCAATTTACCCTTCTTCTTAAATACTGTATTTACAATTGCTAAATTTTGCGAGAGCAAGTTCCAGAATCTTAACCTCTACAGTATTTTGGTTAGCTTAACTAAACCCACCATGAAAGTCACTGCACTCAGCTTTATCTTTGCACACATTATCATTTAGGTCTCTACATAATAGGTCTTGTTCTTCTTTTGGTGTATTTCAAAAATGAGTGTGTAGGTCTCCCAAAACTCCAGTTTCAGTCACTCTGCTTCTTGGCATATGACTTGCGGTGCATATGTAGATAAGATATTTAGGCAGACTTTTTATCCACAGTTATTTTTATTGAATTGATATGGTTACTTGTTTACAGTACTGCTAAAGTGGTTATGCATGATTACATTGACTGTGTCTGTTGTTGTCAAATCCATTAAAAATTGTTTTTAAACCTTTCCGTATCCATCTCTACATAACTAATTTACATATTGTCTTTTGAATACAGTATACATTTATATATCTTCGCTGTATGGTTATCCTGTCATAGTACTAAAATTCTGGGTGATAGTCTGCACCTTTTTTAATGGAGCAATGCTGCCTTTTAGGTTTTTGTTTATGGGGAGTGCCCCAGCATTTATCACTTTTATATTATCACTTAAGGAGAATGGAATAATCTTTTTATTTGTCTTTTTCATATTTGTCTTTACCTCTCCTTCCCTCTTTCCTGATAAAGCAACCTTGGGTTGCAAAAGCTTGAAATTTGTGTGTGTATGTGTTTTTATATTGTCTCTATCAACATACCAACACTTTCGTTTGGTAAGTTACAGCATCTTTGTTTTTAGATATATTTTTCCCACGTGGAATGTTTCTTGCTATTATATTCATATCATTAATTTGAACCCAAAAATGATGTTTGTTGTTGTCATTGTTGCATTTCGAAATCTTTTCTGTCATCTTATTTTCTCTTTTTGTTTGTGCAAGTATTTTCACTTTGTTTTCACCTTCCCCTTTTTACCGTAATCTACCATACAATTTTATCCTGCCTATGTATGCTCAAATAATACGTAATCCTCTTTCAACACTACCGCTGCTATAAAATCCACCATTCCCAATTCACAAACAGTTCCTTTCACCTGTTTAACAGCCTTATCAGCTAGTTCTAACAACTTTTGCTTGATTTCCATTTCCGTTTTTCCCACATCACTGATCATTTTTTAGCCGCTTCCCACAGGTTTTAACGTCATTATTTCTTTGTCAGACAATTGTTAGCCTCATTTTCATAATCTGCCACCACAAAACCTTTCCTTTTAATACATTTACATGCAGTTTTTTCGAAATTTTCCTGAATTTCTCCACCCTTTAATGTGTTTTGGAGGCAACACAACCACCTAACCTTTGTGCACATCGTCGTTTACTAACCTAAGTTCACCACAGGATCAACATAGATCAGCTTTAACCAACACTTTTTTCACACCAATCTCCAGTTGCTTTCTAGTTCACCTTTATCTCTACCTATGTTGTTATTGTTGTGGTCTTCAGTCCTGAGACTGGTTTGATGCAGTCCTCCACGCTACTCTATCCTGTGCAAGCTTCTTCATCTCCCAGTACCCACTGCAACCCACATCCTTCTTAATCTGCTTAGTGTAGTCATCTCTTGGTCTCCCTCTACAATTTTTACCCTCTATACTGCCCTCCAATACTAAATTGGTGATCCCTTGATGCCTCAGAACATGTCCTACCAACTGATCCCTTCTTCTGGTCAAGTTGTGCCACAAACTTCTCTTCTCCCCAATCCTATTCAATACTTCCTCATTAGTTATGTGATCTACCCATCTAATCTTCAGCATCCTTCTGTAGCACCACTCTCCCCATATATTTTTATTTTCATTTCAGCCTCATGTTACACTTTCGACCTTCTAATACCATGTCACCCTCACAACGTCCCCATTAAGTTTTATTTACATTCCCTCTGTAAACATGCCTTCGCCCTAGCCAAATTACGCTACCATATTTTATTTACTCAGGCTTGTATGACATTTGGCATTACCTCCAAACGCCTCACATTTAAAGTTCCCATCTATGGCATAACCCTTCTTTCCTTCAGTCCCTATACCAGTTCCAAACTGATCAATCCATAGCCCTCATCTACAACTACATCTACATGATTACTCTGCAATTCACATTTAAGTGCTTGGCAGAGGGGTCATTGAACCACAATCATACTATCTCTCTACCATTTCACTCCCGAACAGCGCGCGGGAAAAACAAACACCTAAACCTTTCTGTTCGAGCCCTGATTTCTCTCATTTTATTTTGATGATCATTCCTACCTATGTAGGTTGGGCTCAACAAAATACACTCCTGGAAATGGAAAAAAGAACACATTAACACCGGTGTGTCAGACCCACCATACTTGCTCCGGACACTGCGAGAGGGCTGTACAAGCAATGATCACACGCACGGCACAGCGGACACACCAGGAACCGCGGTGTTGGCCGTCGAATGGCCCTAGCTGCGCAGCATTTGTGCACCGCCGCCGTCGGTGTCAGCCAGTTTGCCGTGGCATACGGAGCTCCATTGCAGTCTTTAACACCGGTAGCATGCCGCGACAGAGTGGACGTGAAACGTATGTGCAGTTGACGGACTTTGAGCGAGGGCGTATAGTGGGCATGCGGGAGACCGGGTGGACGTACCGCCGAATTGCTCAACACGTGGGGCGTGAGGTCTCCACAGTACATCGATGTTGTCGCCAGTGGTCGGCGGAAGGTACACGTGCCCATCGACCTGGGACCGGACCGCAGCGACGCACGGATGCACGCAAAGACTGTAGGATCCTACGCAGTGCCGTAGGGGACCGCACTGCCACTTCCCAGCAAATTAGGGACACTGTTGCTCCTGGGGTATCGGCGAGGACCATTTGCAACCGTCTCCATGAAGCTGGGCTACGGTCCCGCACACCGTTAGGCCGTCTTCCGCTCATGCCCCAGCATTGTGCAGCCCGCCTCCAGTGGTGTCGCGACAGGCGTGAATGGAGAGACGAATGGAGACGTGTCGTCTTCAGCGATGGGAGTCGCTTCTGCCTTGGGGCCAATGATGGTCGTATGCGTGTTTGGCGCCGTGCAGGTGAGCGCCACAATCAGGACTGCATACGACCGAGGCACACAGGGCCAACACCCGGCATCATGGTGTGGGGAGTGATCTCCTACACTGGCCGTACACCTCTGGTGATCGTCGAGGGGACACTGAATAGTGCACGGTACATCCAAACCGTCATCGAACCCATTGTTCTACCATTCCTAGATCGGCAAGGGAACTTGCTGTTCCAACAGGACAATGCACGTCCGCATGTATCCCGTGCCACCCAACGTGCTCTAGAAGGTGTAAGTCAACTACCCTGGCCAACAAGATCTCCGGATATGTCCCCCATTGAGCATGTTTGGGACTGGATGAAGCGTCGTCTCACGCGATCTGCACGTCCAGCACGAATGCTGGTCCAACTGAGGCGCCAGGTGGAAATGGCATGGCAAGCCGTTCCACAGGACTACATCCAGCATCGTTACGATCGTCTCCATGGGAGAATAGCAGCCTGCATTGCTGCGAAAGGTGGATATACACTGTACTAGTGTCGACATTGTGCATGCTCTGTTGCCTGTGTCTTACGTGCCTGAGGTTCTGTCAGTGTGATCATGTGATGTATCTGACCCCAGGAATGTGTCAATAAAGTTTCCCCTTCCTGGGACAATGAATTCACGGTGCTCTTATTTCAATTTCCTGCCGTGTATTTTCGCATTCGGAAGAGAAAGTTGGTGACTGAAATTTCGTAAATAGATCTTGCCGCGACGACAAACGTCTGCCACACACTCTTCCCTATTACATGATAATACAAAACGAGCTGCCCTTTATTGCACCCTTTTGATGTCCTCCGTCAATCCCACCTGGTAAGGATCCCACACTGTGTAGCAATATTCTAACAGAGGACTAACGAGTGTAGTGTAAGCTGTCTCTTTAGTGGACTTGGTGCATCTTCTAAGTGTCCTGCCAATGAAACGCAGCCTTAAGCTCGCCTTCCCCACAATATTATCTATGTGGTCTTTCCAACTGAAGTTGTTCGTAATTTTAACACCCAGGTAGTTAATTGAATTGACAGCCTTGAGAATTGTACTATTTATCGAGTAATCGAATTCCAACGGATTTCTTTTGGAACTCGTGTGGATCACCTCACACTTTTCGTTATTTAGTGTCAACTGCCACCTGTCACACCATACAGAAATCTTTTCTAAATCACTTTGCAACTGATACTACTCTTCGGATGACCTTACTAGATGGTAAATTACAGCATCATCTGCGAACAACCTAAGAGAACTGCTCAGATTGTCACCCAGGTCATTTATATAGATCAGGAACAGCAGAGGTCCCAGGACGCTTACCTGGGGAACACCTGATATCACTTTAGTTTTACTCGATGATTTGCCGTCTATTACTACGAACTGCGACCTTCCTGACAAGAAATCATGAATCCAGTCGCACAACTGAGACGATACCCCATAGGCCCGCAGCTTGATTATAAGTCGCTTGTGAGGAATAGTGTCAAAAGCTTTCCAGAAATCTTGAAATATGGAATCAACTTGAGATCCCCTGTCGATAGCGGCCATTACTTTGTGCGAATAAAGAGCTAGCTGCATTGCACAAGAACGATGTTTTCTGAAACCATGCTGATTTTGTATCAAAAGATCGTTCCCTTTGAAGTAATTCATAAAGTTTGAATACAGTATATGCTCCAAAACCCTACTGCAAACCGGCGTCAATGATATAGGTCTGTAGTTCGATGCATTACTCCTACTACCCTTCTTAAACACTGGTGCGACCTGCGCAATTTTCCAATCTGTAGGTACAGATCTGTTGGTGAGCAAGCGGTTGTATATGATTGCTAACTAGGGAGCTATTGTATCAGGGTAATCTGAAAGGAACCTAATCGGTATACAATCTGGACCTGAAGACTTGTCCATATCAAGCAATTTGAGTTGCTTCGCAACCCCTAAGGTATCTACTTCTAAGTAACTCATGCTAGCAGCTGTTCATATTTCAAATTCTGGAATATTCCAGTCATCTTCCCTGGTGAAGGAATTTCGGAAAACTGCGTTCAATAACTCCGCTTTAGTGGTACAGTCATCGGTAACAGTATCATCGGCACTGCGCAGTGAAGGTATTGACTGTGTCTTGTCGCTTGTGTACTTTACATATGACCAGAATTTCTTTGGATTTTCTACCAAATTTCGAGACAATGTTTCGTTGTGGAACCTATTAAAGGCATCTCGCATTGAAGTCCGTGCCAAATTTCGCGCGTCCGTAAATTTTAGCCAATCTTCGGGACTTCACGTTCTTCTGAACTTTGCATGCTTTTTCCGTTGCCTCTGTAACAGCATTCGGACCTGTTTTGTGTACCATGGGGGATCAGTTCCATATCTTACCAATTTATGAGGTATGAATCTCTCAATTGCTGTTGCTACTATATCTTTGAATTTGAGCCCCATCTCGTCTACATTTGCATAGTCAGTTCGGAAGGAATGGAGATTGTCTCTTAGGAAGGCTTCTAGTGACACTTTATCCGCTTTTTTAAATAAAATTATTTTGCGTTTAATTCTGGTGGATTTGGAAGAAACGGTATTGAGCCTAGCTACAACGACCTTGTGATCACTAATCCCTGTATCAGTCATGATGCTCTCTATTAGCTCTGGATTGTTTGTGGCTAAGAGGTCAAGTGTGTTTTTGCAACCATTTACATTTTGTGTGGGTTCGTGGACTAACTGCTCGAAATAATTTTTGGAGAAAGCATTTAGGACAATCTCGAAAGATGTTTCCTGCCTACCACCGGTTTTGAACAAGTATTTTTGCCAAATATCGAGGGAAGGTTGAACTCCCCACCAATTATAACCGTATGACTGGGCTATTTATTTGTTACGAGACTCAAATTTTCTCTAAACTGTTCAGCAACTATATCATCGGAGTCTGGGGGTTAAAAAATTTCCAGAACTTATTTCAGGCTTTAGCCAGCTTTCTGTACCTATAATGATTTCAGCTTCTGTGCTTTCTATTAGCACTTGAAGCTCAGCACAACTACAACAATTTACAACTACAGTTCCGACTGTTCTTGATCAAAGTGCGTCCTGTATTTGCCATGCACCCTTTGGGATTGCAGCCCACCCCGTACTTTCCTGAAGTCTTCTAACCTAAGAAACTGCCCAGTCCACGCCACACAGCCTCCGCTACCCATGTAGCCGCCAGCTGAGTGTAGTGAACTCCTGACCTATTCAGCGGAACCCAAAACCCCACCACCCTATGGTGGAAGTCAATGAATCTGCAGCCAACACGGTCGCAAAATCATCTGAGCCTATGATTCAGACCCTCCACCTGGCTCTGCACCAAAGGTCCGCAGTCGGTTCTGTCAACGATGGTGCAGATGGTGAGCTCTGCCTTCATCTCGTAAGCAAGACCAGCAGCTTCATCAAATCAGATAGCCGCTGGAATCCAGAGAGAATTTCCTCAGATCCAAAGCGGCACTCATTAGTGCCGACATGTGCCATCACCTGCAGCTGACTGCACCCTGTGCTCTTTATGGCATCCGGGAGGACCCTTTCCACATCAGGAATGACTTCACCCGGAATGCACACGGAGTGCACCCTGGATTTCTTCCCCTCCTTAGCCGCCATATCCCTAAGTGGCCCCATTACGCGTCTAAGATTGGAGCTCCCAACTAGTCAACTAGCAATAAGCCCACCCTCTGCGATTGCTCGGACCTCGGAAGCTGAGAATCATCTTCTGAAACAGGGCAGGCAGCTGCATCTGGCTCAGCCAGTGCCTGAAACCTGTTTGTCAGACGCCCTGGGGAGGCTTTCTGATCAGCCTCCGGGGACGTCTTTCGCTGCCTGCCACACCTTGGAACGACTTCCCAATCAACCACAGGTGAGGGCTCAGGGCCACTGCAGGCAGCAACCGGGGCAACAACAGTGGCAGACTGATCTGGGGACAGACGGGACGAGGTTGACATCCCCGTGATACCCAAGTCCGGCTTCCCGCAGTGGTGCCCATTGGCAACAGCCTCAAGCTGCGCGACCGAAGTCAGCGCCACCTGCAGCTGTGACCGAAGGGATGCCAACTCAGCCCTCATCCGAACACAGCAATCACAGTCCCTGTCCATTCTAAATGATGTTGAACAACAGTTACAGAAACACGAGTCTGTGCCTAGATAACGCAAGGGAAACACGCAAAGAACATATGAACTAACCTATACAAATGCCTAACGACTGCACTACAATTTGCCTCAATTTACGATTACAGTAACTAAAACTCGAAATTACACTTCCTATACGAAACTCACATGCAATTTAAGTAAGAATCTACGAAGTAAACACAGAAAAGAAGCTATATACCTGTCTTCTGCGCTGTCGATGTGCACCAACTGGGAGCTCAGTTCCTGACCCGCCTAATCCTTCACCACATCAACTCAGCCAATGAACACACCTGTCAACTTCTATCCCAATAAAAGTCCTCAATCTTTCCTCTCCCACATCCACACCGGCTGTTCAGAGCATCCTCCTACAGGCCAACCGCAAATTAGAACAGCATGCTTCCCTCCACCTCAAAAAACTATCCAATCTCCTGGTTTTCCACCTCCGGAAAGGCAACTCACTCACCCTCCACAACCTTTCCAATAAACCTCAACCTCCTCTCATTGCACACAGACCCAGTCTCTCCCATCTACTCAATCTCCCACTTTCAGCTCCACTCTCCCCAAAACCTCAAAATTCCAATCAACACAATCCGGAACCACAACACCCAAATTCAGTAGTTAACCTTTCCTCCAAACCTCTCTCCAAATCCGAAATCTGTCCTATCCAAAGGCCTCACCTTCAGCCCTACACCCAGACTCAACCAAACAGCCCTCGTCAAAGATTTACTGTCCTACACTCGTACTCTCTGCTGGAAATATCACTGCCACTAAGAAAAATAATCCTAATCCTACTCCTAATGATCCATCTCCCCAAGACACTATCCAAATTGAACCCTGCCTGGAACAGTTCCGTCCTCCGTCACAGCGGGACGCACCTCCTCTTCCTCAAAATCTTCCTCTCCAAATCTTCCAGGAATTTCTCACTTCCAGCCTTGCCTCTCAATCCTTCTTGAAAAACCTTAATCCTACTCCCAACATCACCCTAGCTGAAGCCCCAGCTATCCGTGATCTGAAAACTGACCAATCCATCGTCATTCTTCCAGCTGACAAGGGTTCATTGACCGTGGTACTTGATCGTCGGGAGTATGTGGCTGAGGGACTGCGTCAGCTTTCAGACAACACTATATACAAATTGTGCCAAGGTAATCCCATTCCTGATGTCCAGGCAGAGCTTCAAGGAATCCTCAGAACCTTAGGCCCCCTACAAAACCTTTCACCTGACTCGATCAACCTCCTGACCCCACTGGCACTCTGCACCCCTACCTTCTACCTACTTCCTAAAATTCACAAACCCAATCATCCCGGCCGCCCCATTGTAGCTGGTTACCAAGCCCCCACTGAACGTATCTCTGCCTACGTAGATCAACACCTTCAACCCATTACGTGCAGTCTCCAATCCTTCATCAAAGACACCAACCACTTTCTCGAATGCCTGGAATCCTTACCCAATCTGTTACCTTAGGAAAACATCCTTATAACCATTGATGCTATTTCCTTATACACAAATATCCCGCACGTCCAGGGCCTCGCTGCGATGGAGCACTTCCTTTCACGCCGATCACCTGCTACCCTCCCTAAAACCTCTTTCCTCATTACCTTAGCCAGCTTCATCCTAACCCACAACTTCTTCACTTTTGAAGGCCACACATGCCAACAATTAAAGGGAACAGCCACGGGGAACCAGGATGGCCCCCTCGTACGCCAACCTATTTATGGGTCGCTTAGAGGAAGCCTACTTGGTTACCCAAGCCTGACAACCCAGAGTTTGATACAGATTTATTTATGACATCTTCATGATCTAGACTCACAGAATTTCCTCTCCAACCTCAACTCCTTTGTTTCCACCAGATTCACCTGGTCCTACTCCAAATCCCTTGCCACTTTCCTCGATGTTGACCTCCATCTGTCCAATGGCCAGCTTGACACATCCGTCCACATCAAACCCACCAACAAGCAATAGTACCTCCATTTTGACAGCTGCCACCCATTCCATATCAAATGGTTGCTTCCCTACAGCTTAGGTCTTCGTGGCAAACGAATCTGCTCCAGTCCTGAATCCCTGAACCATTACACCAATAACCTGAAACAGCTTTCGCATCCCGCAACTACCCTCTTGACCTAGTACAGAAACAAATAGCTAGAACCACTTCCTCATCCCCCCAAACCCAGAATCTCCCACAGAAGAACCCCAAAAGTGCCCCACTTGTGACAGGATACTTTCTGGGACTGGTTAAGACTCTGAATGTGGCTCTCCAGCAGGGATACGACTTCCTCAAATCCTGCTCTGAAATGACATCCATCCTTCATGAAATCCTCCCCACTCCACCAAGAGTGTCTTTCTGCCATCCACCTAACCTTCATAACCTCTTGGTTCATCCCTATGAAATCCCCAAACCACCTTTCCTATCTTCTGGCTCCTACTCTTGTAACTGCCCCCCCGGTGTAAGACCTGTCCCATGCACCATCCCACCACCAGCTACTCCAGTCCTGTAACTCGGAAGGTGTACACGATCAAAGGCAGAGCCACATGTGATAGCACCCACGTGATTTACCAACTGACATGCCTACACTGTGAAGCCTTCTATGTGGGAATGACCAGCAACGAACTGTCCATTTGCATGAAAGGACGCAGGCAGACAGTGTTTGTTGGTAAAGAGGATCACCCTGTGGCTAAACATGCCTTGGTTCATGGCCAGCACATCTTGGCACAGTGTTACACCTTCCAGGTTATCTGGATACTTCCCACTGACACCAACCTATCAGAACTCCGGAGATGGGAACTTGCCCTTCAATATATTCTCTCTTCCCGTTACCCACCATGCTTCAACCTCCGCTAAGTTCAAGTTGCCGCCGCTCGTACCTCACCTGTCATTCAACAACATCTTTGCCTCTGTACTTCCGCCTTGACTGACATCTGTGCCCAACCTCTTTGCATTTACTTATGTCTGCCTGTGTCTGTATATGTGCGGATGGATATGTGTGTGTGTGTGAGTGTATACCTGTCCTTTTCCCCCTAAGGAAAGTCTTTCCGCTCCCGGGATTGGAATGACTCCTTAACCTCTCCCTTAAAATCCACATCCTTTCGTCTTTCCCTCTTTTTCTCTCTTTCGTGATGAAGCAACCTTGGGTTGCGAAAGCTTGAAATTTGTGTGTGTGTTTGTGTGTCTATCGACCTGCCAGCGCTTTTGTTTGGTAAGTCACATCATCTGTTTTTAGATATATTTTTCCCACGTGGAATGTTTCCCTCGTTTTATATTCATATTGTGTTTAATATAATATGACAGTGATGTCCACTGAGACAAGCTGGCAGAGATGCTACTAGTTTCAAAGTAAAAAACTTTTAGGTACTCTCAAATGAGATATGCAATATGTATATGATAGGTGGGTCCTGTTAATACACTAGGCACACTTGCTGGAGTGTTTGTGTAAGAAACCATCAGCTAACAGCATTCAGATTCCTCCATATCATCTGACTTTTCTTTGTTTGTGCTGTGGCCTTCACCCTTGAACTCTCAACTGAGCTTACGAGTGCTTGTATTCTACTTTAGTTACCAGTTAGTTCTCAGTTCACTTTGTGAATATTTTGCTGGCAATGCTAGGCTGAAAAATGGGGTTGTGGATTCCGACACCGACTGCTGCAAGTTATTAAGTTATGTAGCTGACAGGTGCACAATTGTGTTGCATATTACTTTAATTTTCACTTTGCACAACCCCCAACATTACACAGTTAAATGGCCAGTGCACTATTGTTAAAACTTTCCATTCCTCATTAATAGTTTGCAGGCAAACCTCCATATACTGCTACAATTGCTTACTGATGAACATCTACAAGCAGTAAAACCTAACCACAAAGTGCACAGTTCTTGAAGAATAATCAGGAACGTATGAAGCAGTCACTGTCATTGGTTTTTACACACAGCCCAATTATTTAACACTTACTTCACAGTTAAATTTAAGCATTGTTATTGTTCTAACCAGCACAGGTTGCTCGCATTAAATTCGGCTATGGACTGACTGTCTCGTGACCAAAAATCGTACCCTTATCCCTTATATATCCTCACAATAATAGGTGCTGAAAATACACATTGTCTAAAGTTAAATTTACAGAAATTACAACTAAAACTGAACTCGCTCAATTAATTACCGCTGTCCAATAAACACTTTAACATGTATACCTTGTACACTTGCTGTTATTACAGGGTGCCACACCTCCTTTTTACTTACCTTGTGATCTTCTTCGTACAACATATCCTCATTAATCCTTTCCCTGGAAAAACTATCATCCTGCTTACCAAATTGATTATCAGACACAGTCTAATGACAGCCAGCATGGTCCTCTTCCTCTTTACGCCTCCCAAACCCTAACTCTTCATTAAGCCTAATATTATCCACCTTTGTTCTATCTTTACTTACCACATGGCCATCATTATCGATTATAACTTCAAATACTTCATTGTCATCACTACCAGATTCATCACTGCTATCGTCATTACAACTTCCTGTCAGAATCGGACTCTCTGTCAGTTTCACTGTCCTCACATATATGGATAATTAGTTGATCCTTGTTTCCAGTATTAGACCATAAGGCGACCCACCTGACTTCCTCATGTTTTCTTAAAAATTCAGCATTCATTTCGACACTTTTCACATCCTGAACAACATTAACACAATGTGTTTCATCACTTAATTTTATCATAGTAAGTTCCTCCTCACCTTGTATGAAATAAACATTGCTACCCACACTGTCATTCAACATGTCACTATAATTAGAAATTACACTCATCTTACTACATTACCCTGATTTTTATAACATAGCTTTCTCTTTAGCCTTTTGATCTCACACGATTGATTGAAGGGTGTAATGTGTACAATTTTACAGGAGAAAGAAGAAGAAGATTATCTTGAATGGCTGAAGGGGCAGAGAGAAGAACTTGCTGACAAAGAAGCAGAATCTGATCTGAAATACTTGCATGTTTATTGGAATGATCCTAAGCTGGATGAAAATGAAATATTTCTTCGTGATTATCTTCTCAATAAAAGGTATAATTACTTATTATTTGTGATTCCGTATAAAAATATTAATCACTGAGAGAAGGAATGGATGACTCATTTCCCACACGAGCATATTATTCAAAAGTGTGAAAGTTATCATATTTGCCTTATCTCTGATGTCTAAAATTATTGACAAAATGCCCCACAAAAGATTGCGTCTTATAGTGTTGGAAAGGCTTGTAGAATTATAGAATTACCACACACATATAATATTCATTAAACCCCCCCCAAAGCGACTTTAAGAGATTAGTAGTGTTAGTAGTGAAGGCAGCAGAGGATCAAATAGGCAAAATGACAAATTCCATTAGAAATCCCTGGATAACGCACGAGATTTTCAGTGTAATGTAGGTAAGTTCTGGTGGAATGTAAATACTTGAGGAGTAAAGGCGATCAGTCATTGAAAAGCAGAAGCACTGAGGATATATATATATCCCTGGGGAAGGCCCACATTCAAGACCTACCCAGTCCACTTAACCAGCACTTCCTTCTCCAGTCCTGTTACAGGCTTATCCTATCCCATTAGTGTCAGGGCAACCCGTGAAAGCAGCCATGTCATATACCAACAGTGTTGCAATCACTGCACAGATTTTTATGTCTGTATGACAGCAAACCAGCTGTTCATCAGAATGAATGGCCACTGCCAAATGTGACCAGAAACATCCAGTGACACAACATGCATCCGAGTACAACATTGTCGATTTTGATGGTTGCTTCACTACCCGGGCCATCTGTATGCTTCTCTCCAGCCCTAGCTTTTCTGAACTATGCATATGAGCATTATTCTTGCAACACATCCTTCACTCTCACCCTCCTGGTCTCAGTCTCCATTAACTCACTATCCTCACGCCCTCCACCCAACAGTTTCCCCTTTCTCTGTGTCATCACTTCCTGCCAATCACATCTCCATGTCACCTTCATCATGTACCACTGACCAATCGCTCTGACACTCATAGATCACATGCCTAGCTCATGCATGTGCTACTCCTCCCTTCCACATTAATAGCCAACAAACTAACTGCCTTCCTCCAAGTCACTAGGTGCCCACCCCTAACTCCTCTTACTGCCTGCCTCTCCCTCTATCCACCCCATGTACACAACCGCCATCCCATCTGAGGCCACTTACCGAACTTTGTGCAGCCAGCCAGCACTGTGTAGGGGCATAGGCAGGTGCGTACGTGTGTGTGTGTGTGTGTGTGTGTGTGTGTGTGTGTGTGTGTGTGTGTGCGCGTACTCTAGCTTGAGAAAGGATTTATTCCGAAAACTGGAAAGTTTCCTTCTTTTTTTGTGTCTGCCTATCGACTATTCAGTAATTCTGCATTTCAGTGAGTGGTCTACTTTATTCCTAAAATATTTATAGAAATATTCATTCTAATTGACAAAATCAGAAAATACAAAAATACAGCAAATGAAGCAGGAGAAATGGAATACAGACATCTATAAAATGAGATTGACAGGAAGTGAAAATTAGCAATGAAGGAATGACTATAGGATAGTTGAGAGGCTGTAGAAGCATCCAGGGCTGTGGGAAAGATAAATGCAGTATATAGGAAAATTAAAGAGACCTTTGAGGGAAAAATGAAGCACTTGCATTAATATTAAGAGCATAGCTGGCAAGGAGGTTGAAGGATGAAAGGTAGAAGGGATACACAAGGGTGTGTGTGTGTGTGTGTGTGTGTGTAAGGAAAACAAACTTGAAGACAGTACATAAAAAGAGAAAAGGACATAAATAAGGATGAAGTGGGAGGTACGATACTGCAGGAAGAATTTAACAGAACTCTAAAAGACCTAAGTCAAAACCAATTCCTCGGAGTAGATAATATTCACTCAAGAACATGAAGATTCTTGGGAGAGCCATCCATGTCAAAATTATTCCACCTGGTGTGCTATGTATATGAGACAGGCAATATACTTTCAGACTTCAAGAAAAATTTAATAATTCCATGCCAAAGAAGGCAGGTGCTGATGGGGGAAGATATTACAAGCTATGAGTTTTATAAGTTATTATTTCAAAATACTGACACAAATTATGTTCAGCAAATAGAAAAACTGATAGGAACAAGCCTTTGGGAAGATCAGTTTTGGTTCCGGGTACACAAGATGCCTTACTGACCCTTCATCTTATTGTAGAAAATAGACTGAAGAATACCAAAACTACATTCATGGCTTTTGTAGATTTAGAGAAACCTTTTGACAGTGTTAACTGAAACACACTCTTTGAAATTCGGGAGATAGCAGGTGTAAAATTCAGGGAGCAGAAACTTATCTACAACTTGTACAGAAACCAGACTGCTGTTTAAGAATCAAAGGACATGAAAGGAGGCCAGTAATTGAGAAGGGAATGAATCAGACGAATAGTGAAGGAAAACATCAAGAAATCTGAAGTGGAAATGAAAGATAAGGGAAAAGACATAAAAACTTGGAGGTTAATGGACTAGCAAGATCTGTTGAAAGTAATGGATAGTGTCTTTGATAGGTGAACACCAATAAAAAGTAAAGCGAGCATAATATAATGTAGTTTAATTAAATCAGATGATGCAGGAGAATTAGACTGAAAAATGAAACATTAAAATAGTCAGTGAGTTCTGCAATTTCGGGAGCATAAAAACTGCGAATATCCAAAATGGCACCAACTATAGCTGCCATCAATCTGGAGATTGGTTGCATCAGCATACCTTTAACATGCCAGAATCATCATTCATGTGATTGATTGGTCATAAAACTGTTTGCACAGTATGTATGGTTAGGTGGGTTTTGTTTGTACTTTGTGTGCAAATTAGCTTCCCTGTTGTTGCTGGGTCAGCAGTTGTGTGTGTTCAGATGATGGTGCCAGACAGCTTTACTGAGATGCAGGGGTTCCCTGATATTTGCATTGTTTGTACATTTTAGAGTGTAATAGGTGGTTAGGTGTCCCTAGTAAAGAGTGTCTTTGGGCAATTATGTTTCCACTATGGTAGTGTTCGTAGTTTTCCAGATTTAGGATAAAAGAGTTGTTCGAGTGTCTTGAGTTTCTGTATAGTTCTGTAATGAGTTTTTTGAATAGCTCCGAGAGAATCTTGAGATGGTATTTATTGTGAAGGTGTATGATGTGTTTGTCTCACAGAGCATTGGTTATGATACATAAACCTTGTTCTATATATTAAAAACAAAGATTCCAAGACGTACCAAGCGGGAAAGCGCCGGCAGACAGGCACAATGAACAAAACACACACACAGAATTACTAGCTTTCGCAACCGATGGTTGCTTCTTCAGGAAAGAGGGAAGGAGAGGGAAAGACGAAAGAATGTGGGTTTTAAGGGAGAGGGTAAGGAGTCATTCCAATCCCGGGAGCGGAAAGACTTCCCTTAGGGGGAAAAAAGGACAGGTGTACACTCGCGCGCACACACACACACACACACACACACACACACACACACACACACACACATATATCCATCCCCACATACACAGACACAAGCAGACATATTTAAAGGCCTTTCGTCTTTCCCTCTCCTTCCCTCTTTCCTGAAGAAGCAACCATCGGTTGCGAAAGCTAGTAATTCTGTGTGTGTGTTTGTGTGTTTTGTTCATTGTGCCTGTCTGCCGGCAGTTTCCCGCTTGGCAAGTCTTGGAATCTTTGTTTTTAATATATTTTTCCCATGTGGAAGTTTCTTTCTATTTTATTTACATAAACCTTGTTCTGTATGACATGTAAGTGGTGCAGGCATTTTGGAGCTGCGTAACCCTAGACTGGAGCTGTTAACATGATCAGAGGTCTAATCATATCATTACATGGACCACAATGCCTTCATATTCAGTGTGCTTTATCTTTTAATCATTGGGTAAGTTATTTGAGCCTCAAGTGTGTTCAGTTGTCAATGTATTATACTTTAGTCAGTCAGTTACATTCCTGTCCAGGCAGACTCTGAGGCACCTGACTTTCTTGTGGACACATGTTGAGCATGTATGTAGTATTATTCAACTGCAGTGCTGGTGCTTGTGCAGTTGTTTTGATCTATGAATGAACAAAAGTGCTTCGTACACCTCGATGTTTATCTCAACAGGCCAATGTTCCAATCGAAGCCTGGCAGTTCTGAGTGCTGTTCGTAATAGTGAGTTGATGTTCCATGGCTTCCAGTCTTGGATGGTGATGTGATCTGCATATATGACAGCCATTGTACACTATGTGATCAAAAGTATCTGGACACCCCCAAAACATCTGTTTTTCATATTAGGTGCATTGTGCTGCCACCTACTACTAGGTACTCCATATCAGCGACCTCAGTAGTCATTAGAAATCGTGAGAGAGCAGAATCGGGCATTCCACCAAAGTCACGGGCTTCGAACATGGTCAGGTGATTGGGTGTCACTTGTGTCATATGTCTGTATGCGAGATTTCCACACTCCTAAGCATCCCTAGGTCCACTGTTTCCAATGTGATACTGAAGTAGAAACGTGAGGGGACACGTACAGCACAAAAGGGTACAGACCGACCTCATCTGTTGACTAACAGAGACCACCGGCAGTTGAAGAGGGTCGTAATGTGTAATAGGTAGACATCTATCCAGACCATCACTCAGGAATTCCAAACTGCATTGGATCCACTGCAAGTACTATGACAGTTAGGCGGGAGATGGAAAACTTAGATTTCATGGTCGCGAGGCTGCTCATAAGCCACACATCACACTGGTAAATTTCAAATGATGCCTCGCTTGGTGTAAGGACCCTAAACACTGTATTATTGAACAGTGGAAAAATGTTGTATGGAGTTACGAACCATGGTACACGATATGCCAATCCGATGGCTGGGTGTTGGTATGGCGAATGCCGGGTGAACGTCATATGTCAGCATGTGTAGTGCCAACAGTAAAATTCGGAGGCGGTGAGGTTATGGTGTGGTCATGTCTGTCATGGAGGGGGCTTACACCCCTTGTTGTTTTGCGTGGCACTATCATAGCTCAGGACTACATTGATGTTTTAAGCACCTTCTTGCTTCCCACTGTTGACGAGCAATTCAGGTAAGCAATTACAACTTTCAGCACGATTGAGCACTTGTTCATAATGCATGGGCTGTGGCGGAGTGTTTACACGACAACAACATCCCTGTAATGGACTGGCCTGCACAGAGTGCTGACCTGAATCCTATAGAACACCTCTGGGATGTTTTCGAACCCTGACTTCATGCCAGGCCTCACCAATCGACATCAATACCTCTCCTCAGTGCTGCACACTGGGCTCGCATTCGGGAGGACGATGGTTCAATCCCGCGTCTGGCCATCTTGATTTAGGTTTTCCGTGATTTTCCTAAATCGCTCCAGGCAAATGCCGGGGCGGTTCCTCTGAAAGGGCATGGCCGACTTCCCTCCTCGGCCTTTCCTAATCCGATGACACCGATGACCTCGCTGTTTGGTCTCTTCCCCCAAACCAACGAACCTCAGTGCTGCACTCCATGAAGAATGGGCTGCCATTCCACAAGAAACCTTCCAGCACCTCATTCAATGTATGCCTGTGAGAGTGGAAGCTGTCATCAAGGCTAAGGGTGGGCCAACACCATATTGAATTCCAGCATTACTGATGGAGGGCGCCACGAACTTGTAAGTCATTTTCAACCAGGTGTCGATCACATAGTGTATATTGTGTGGTTGGGATGTCGTTGAACAAGAGAGGCCCCAGAATGGTAGCTGTTAGTGAAGTAGGAATGTATGACGAGTCCGTCAAGGAAACCAACATCACTGAGTTTACAAATGAGGCTGCTCTGCCAGAGACAGTGAAAAGCCTTTTCTCAATGTATCTTGTTATTTGTTCTGTTACATGAAGAAACCTTTTTTCGATGTATCTTGTTATTTGTTCTATTACATGAAGGAGTTGTGCTGTGAAGTGGCGATTTCTGAAGCCAAATTGCTCTGGTCTCAGGGTGTCGTTGGTGATACAGTGCCTAGTGAGCCGAAGGAGTTGTTGTGTTGTGGAGTGGTGATTCCTGAACCCAAATTGCTTCAGTCTCAGGGTGTCGTCGTGCCTTGTGAGTTGATTCAGAGTAGTGGGTAGTAATTGAAAGGGAATAACTACAGCACCATGTCTCACATTTCAATATGTAATCACAGTTCATTACTTTCTAAAGGAAATCATGTGTCAGTATATAAAATACATGCTAGTAATATCTTGTCCTCCTCCTGACTTCATCAACTCAATCGTCATGGGGAAATGCTGACTCAGTTTATCAGATAGACTGAGGAGCTTAGTTAAATATGTGTGGGCATGGAGTCTGTTTTCTGGACAGACTCGAGTTTGTGCTAGGGACACAACAACATCTTGACTGTCCAGGAGTCTCCTATGCCTTAGCGTGTTCAGCAATGAAAAAACAGAACTATGTTGTATATTATAAGTCATCTGAAACAAATTGTGTGTAAATCAAGGGACATTAGGCAATAGGGACCAACCATATGGGTAAGTTGTACTTAAGACACTGATTTCTTGTTCAAGAGGATGGAGCTGCTCTGTCCAGCCATCATTATTTCATTATTTGGGTTTTTTGTAAGACACTAAGGCAAATGTCAGGATAGTCTGTGCATCAGAGTCATGGCCAACCACCTGTCGTATCCTTACACACCAACTGTCATACCTACAAAAGCATGTTATGTATTCTCTGTTTTGTATATTTTAAGCTACTTTTTCATGATGTATTACCTTGACAGCCCCTAAATGATTGTGAGATAACTCTTGGATGAATAAAAATAATAATAAACAATGAGAAGTCCAGATTGGAATATCAACAATGGTTTGAAATGAATAGGTGGTCTTCACCATAAAGATGATACATTGAGTAGCAGTCAGCACCATGGAAAGACTGTTACATCTAAGCTTCGAGGAAATCCTTCTGGAATCCATCTGGAATGGGGTGGAGAAGGGATACCAGAGGACTGGCCTGTGCGAGGTAAAATAAGCCCTTGTGGCCGGACACTTGTGAAAGCAGTCAGGTCATATATCAGCTCTGCTGCAACCACTGCACAGCTTATATGTTGGTATGACCACCATTTTTGAAGCAGGATGACTGGCTACTTTCAAACTGTGTCCAAGAGCAAGCTGAACCATCCTATGGCACAACATGCTGGTGAACATAACAGGGTTGATTTTAGTGCCTGCTTTGAAACCTGGGCCATCTGGATCCATCACCAGCTTTTATGAACCGTGCAGATGGATGTTATCCTTACAATACATTCTCTGCTCCCAAAATCATCCCCACCTCAACCTACAGTAACCGACTGTCACTATGCCCTCTGCCTAACAGTCCCCCCCCCCCCCCCCTCTGTCCTGTCATCTTCTTTCAGTTCATGTCCCCTCACCCACATTGTGTGCTGCCGTCTACCGGCACACCCACTGGTCTCTTCGCCACCTCAGCTCCTCTTCTTTCCGCTCTCTGCTTCCCTCCCTCCTTCCCTCCCCCACAGTGTTTTGACATTGTACTTGGCTGTGTTGTCCTGCCACCTCTCATCCATACACGTCCCACCAGATAGTGCTGATTCATATTCCTGACCCATACCCTGCTGTCCCTCCCCCCTCCCCCTTCCCTACTCCACGCTGGATTGTTTCTCCTGCTCAACATGTTTTTTTTGCATTGTGGCCGTAGTGGCTTGAGATATTGGTCAAGTGTGTGTGTGTGTGTGTGTGTGTGAGATGTGCTAACATATGTGAATGTAAGTGTGTTTTTCTTTTCTGAAGAAGGCTGTGGCTGAAAGCTTATATGTATCAGTCTTTTCATCGTCCTGACTGCAACTCAGCGTGTCATCTTTACGGTGGGTAACAGTGTATCCTGTTCATAACACTATTAAAGCTGATGATGATGATGATGATGATGATGATGATGATAGCAATAATAATAATAATAATAATAATAATAATAATAACACAGTAATTATACTGGAATAGAACCATTATAACAGATGAAACAACACCACATAACAAACCTGACATCATACTCACCAATAAAAAGAAGAAATTAACGCAACTAATCGAAATCCATACCCAATTCAACAAATATACAGGAGAAAAAATTGAAAAATACATCCAACTGGCTGAGGAAGTCAAGGACATGTGACATCAGGATAAAGTTGACATTATACCTATTATACTATCAACTACAGGAGTCATACTACACAATATCCACCAGTACATCAACACAATACAGCTACATCCAAATGTATATAAACAACTACAGATGTCTGTAATTATTGATATATGTTCAATTACCCAAAAGTTCCTAAATGCAATGTAACATATACCGTACAGTTAAAAGAAAGTCACGCTTGATCAAAGTCCGCGTCACTTTCCATTTTTAACCAGACATAACGTCTGAGAAAGGAAAGAAATAATAATAATAATTGGAAAGTTGCGCATTTGACAGGCTTCGAATTAATACGTTATTGCACATCACCTGCTTTCATGAAGTCACTGATACATAATATAAAACAGATCCTGATGTAGTAATATTTGGTGAAATATGTCATTAGTTCAAAATTCCTTTTGTGCCTGTTATCTGATGACAGGTGTAATATTTTTATAACAATCCACCATAGGTCCATGGCCTGCAATAAGAGTACAGTGGGTTTAGGATGCCCTGATCAGCCTTCCACTAATTAAATGATACTGTAGGAGGCATGGACAGCTGTTGAATAGTATTGTATCATTTCCAGTTATGATGCTTGGTTCAGATTTACCTTGAATCATGTAGTTATTCAGGGACAGAAGTTTGAAGGGAAGAGGGCACATAAAAAAATGTTGTAAAGTGACGTGTAGACATTAGACTAAGCATTATTGCAGATTGTGGGATACAGACAGCACAGCTATATATTTGTGCTCACTTATCACACATGTCAGAACTGCCTGCATCATTTTGAAAGTGCTACACAGTCAGCGTAATCTGTTCATCAGTCTCATTTTGATTATGTCTATCAACAAGAATGTCAATACTAAACCCTGTGACTCAAAATTTGTCTGTTTGGTTATTATAAACCTAGGCTGCTTTTCCTTAGAACAAGATAATATAGTACACTATTCGTATATTACATAGGAGTTTGTTTTATTGTATTGTATTTTATATGTAATTTATTCTTTTTTTGTTTGTAGGTTCTTGGATGATGAGGATGACTCATACATCCCAACGTACAATGAAATTGTCCATGACTCTGATGATCTATCTGGTGATGAATCTACACTTCAGCAGCAAGAGGAATTTGAACACAAGTTCAATTTTCGGTTTGAAGAACCAGACAAAGAATTTGTAAGAAATTAATTTAAAATTTTGTTTATTGTAATTGCACTAAAATAGTCTTTGTGACTGTGTTATATCTGCCACTAGTTTTAGTACTGGTGGTTAGATATGCTGTAAGTAGCAACTATTTAAGTTTTAAACTTCACTTTATTATCCTTACCCTTTTGCAGAGCCCTCTTTGGAAGGTGATTGTCTATTTAGGGTATAATTTAATTGTTTTGAATTTGCCTCTACACATTGTTCATGTTATTGTACCTTACATGTGTACCAGACTTGTGGATTGTGTATGGTATGCAGTCTGCTATGAATTACGCAAGTAAAACAACCAGAGGAATGAAATAATGGGAGGAAGTGGCAGTAAACATCGTCAGAGATCTGATTTCTGTAGCACCTTATTACGCCAACTAAATTTACACCTGAAAATTTGTTTGTAAAAACATATAAGACCAATTTAAGAAATGACAGTAGTTCAAAATATAAATAGTGACTAGTTGTATTACACCGTATTGTCAATATGCAACACAGTTACAATGTCCAACAATCCACAATATAGAATGTTAAGTTTTAAATGTGTTACGTAATTGATGGTATATCAGACACTTAACATTGGTTTGGATTATTACTGTTGTTGTTGTTGTTGTTGTTGTTGGTTGTTGTTGTTGTTGTTGTTGTCGTCGTTGTCGTCGTCGTTGTGGTCTTCAGTCCTGAGACTGGTTTGATGCAGCTCTCCATGCTACTCTATCTTGTGCAAGCTTCTTCATCTCCCAGTACCTACTGCAACCTACATCCTTCTGAATCTGCTTAGTGTAGTCATCTCTTGGTCTCCCTCTACGATTTTTACCCTCCACCCTGTCCTCTAATACTAAATTGGTGATCCCGTGATGCCTCAGAACATGTCCTACCAACCAATCCCTTCTTCTAGTCAAGCTGTGCCACAAGCTCTTCTTCTCCCCAATTCTATTCAATACCTCCTCATTAGTTATGTGATCTACCCATCTAATCTTCAGCATTCTTCTGTAGCACCACATGTCGAAAGCTTCTATTCTCTTCTTTTCCAAACTAGTTAACGTCCATGTTTCACTTCCATACATGGCTACACTCCATACAAATACTTTCAGAAACGACTTCCTGACACTTAAATCTATACTCGATGTTAACAAATTTCTCTTCTTCAGAAACGCATTCCTTGCCATTGCCAGTCTACATTTTATATCCTCTCTACTTCGACCATCATCACTTATTTTGCTCCCCAAATAGCAAAACTCCTTTACTACTTTAAGTGTCTCATTTCCTAATCTAATTCCCTCAGCATCACCCGACTTTATTCGACTACATTCCATTAACCTTGTTTTGCTTTTGTTGATGTTCATCTTATATCCTCCTTTCAAGACACTATCCATTCCGTTCAACTGCTCTTCCAAGTCCTTTGCTGTCTCTGACAGCTAAGTTTATAAAATTTGTGCTTCAGCCCTATTAGTTTCCATCATCGTGTAGTCATGTTGGCAGACAATACATGTATTATAGTAGCTCACTGTTAATATTGACAAAGAGTGTACTTACTAGTCTGTTGAAACTATAAGGGGTCTCAAGGAACACACCCCGAGTCGACCAGTTATCATGACACTAATTCATTGCTTGGTCACATATACCTCCTTGGTAAAGTTGGTGTTACAGTAATGCGCATTCATTAGTGAAGCAGGCACGTATTACAAATGACTGAAACACAAACAGTTTCATTAGTCAACTAGCGATTGTGAATCTTGAATTGAGTGTATTCTTCTTTGTATACTGGAAGTAAATTGGTTCAAAGCATCTGAAAAATATTCATTTTTTATGGTAAGAAAGAAAATTAATCTGAAAGGACATGAAGTATCCTAAAGGATATCAAGTATCCCTGAATTCTAGAAATCTCAGGACAGGATTTCCAAAAACCATAGCATATCACTCTGAAAAATTGGTTTTGATTTTGAATGTTATATTGTTTTGCAGAGAATTCCTGAGGATGATCCATTATACACAGCTTGTACCATTAAAACATGAGACATGCTCTCAGGCAAACAGGGTCGTACTGAAACGGTGGCAGAGTATACCAGCATTAAGGGCACAGGCACATATGGGGCACAGACCCTCTTACTTATCTTTTGCGTACAAGAATAAGTCATTTCCTTGGGGTTTGAATGTAAATGCACATTGGTTTTACTGCGTCCTTTGTAATGTGTCATTTCCTCCAAATACAATCATAAAGGAATGACTACTACTGAATGGTCATCAGTTACTAACATGGTTTATGTGGCAGTAGTAATCCTGTCACACAGCAATCACCTACACAAATCTCCCATGTTCAACAGTGGAGTTGCTGCTGCTGTTTTGCTGTGGTATTGTAAGAAATCAAAGGTTAGCAAGTGAATGGAGTGTTGGTTTATGATTTTTGCCAATTTCTGCTGACTCAGGACAGGAGCGAGTTGCAGTTTATAAAAGCAAAACAAATGTAATTTTCTTGCCCCACCACTAGCACAGAGACTTCATGACGTCCTGGTGGAATTGTATGTTTAGATTGTCACTGTTGGCAGTAGTCACTACAAAATATTTGTGGCCCAAATTCAACTGACTTAAGCTGATCCAGAATTAGATAGCCCTCATTCAGGATGTTGTGAACAGATAGTTTTTCCTGCTGCCAAGTTTTGGTTTGTACTACCTGCCATGTAAATAAAAAAGAATGCAAGTCTTCTGTGTCTGATTAATAATGTTATGGGAGTTGTTAGTCATTGTATCTTTAGGGCTATATTCTGTTCATATAAGTTGTCCTCATGCAAACAAACATATATCCTGCCATTGATCATTGGCTGCATTGTTCAAGCATCTAATGTCAGAGGACCACTGGAAGTAGGCCTTTATTAAATGGAGGAATACATAGCGCGTTGCTGATATCCATGTTCAGCTTACGTTAACAGAGAGCAGGAACTGCACTTTGTCCTGCTTGCAGGTGCGGGGGAAGTTTGAAAGACTGCGCTGTTATTAAGCCACACACCTTATTGATTATCAAGTCTTTTACAACATCAATGTTTCCCATCATACTCTATATCCATTACTCTGTTGTTGTCATTTGCCCACTTTGTTTATTAGAGACCAGGTCTGGCAAGTGAATGAAGTGTCACTTTGTTTTTGTGAAAATTCTGCAGTTCGTTAATACAGTGTTGTCAAAGTTCTTATGCACTAAATGAATGGAAGTCAATTGGTTTTACAAAAGATTTGAATCTCGTACAGCTCAACCAAGTGGAGTATGTTTTGAAGTATTGACAGTGCATTTTCAATTTAGATTGAGTTGTGTGGCCTGTGGAGTCTGTCATGCTTGGCGTGTTTGGAGCATTGACAGTGCAGTTTTGATCTAGAGTGAGTTGTACAATCAGTATAGGCTGTCTTGTGCTTCGTGCCACCCTCAAAAGTCTTGATTTAGTCATCTCTTTCTAGTCCTCTTACATTATTTGTTGCATGTTTTGGCGTTAGTAGTTGAGCAGCATCCTTGGAATTAAAGCCAAATCCATTCATGACACACATTTCTTCCTGGGTCACTCAATGCCAAGTGGAATAGAGTTTCCCACCTGACCATCATGGTTGTTGATAAAATTTAGTGTGAACACTCACACATGTTCCCAATAAACAGTGATAAAGTTTCACAATCACCAATTCAATATGTGTGGAAATGTAGTCATTTTTCGACCTTGATGTGCAGCTTTCAACAGCACATCTTGTACACCTTCTAATTCTCTTAAGCAAAATAAATTTAAAAAAAATAATTTATTGTGTAATTTTCTTATGGATAATTTGAAGCAAAGATGGCTGAAAAAATAGATGCTTGAAAAGAATGAGAAGTTTAGCTTTTTATATTTCTGGAAGTAATTGCAGGATAAACTGGAAACTTTGCATGTAGCAACTTACATAAATGAGATCTTAGAATATGAAATTTCATACTTGTACTGCTTTTCAATAGTTTAAAAACTGAGTGCTAATATGAAATTTTTTTTGAAAGTGTCAAGAAATGAGTATTTTTAGCAAACTTTTACAAAAAAAGATGTATGTTTTAAACAACCTAAAAAACTAGGCTTGGTTTTGCAGTTTGGGCGTATAAGGCCCTAAAAACAGTGACAAGGCGGAGGTGCATTGAAAGTAAACCCATATTCCACTGGTGCCTAAATTAAGTCTTACATCTTTTATTATCTTCTGCAATTGTTGAATGCTGTGGCGAAGGCAACATCAAAAGTTCTGGTGACTAGGAAGTGAGATTGAGTCAGAACAAACCCCAAAAACCTCAAAAACAGGGTGTCTTTTGTCACAACTCACCATGATGTATTTCAATCTGTTTTTCTACTGTAATAACTACAGAACCAAACTGGTTCTAAATTTAAAAATTTAACTGTGCATTCCCAAGGACAATGCCTGGACATATAGTGTATAAACTACCTTCAGTTTTTACACCATTGTCTGTCACATTATATAATGTTGGTGAAATTCATAGCAGTCTACCTGATCTTCTTTTTGGAAAGGATTCATGTTACAGAGGATTTTGGGTATGTCTTCTAATTGTGCAATGCTGTAGACACACTAGTTTAATTCCAGTTCCAAGTACAACATGTTTTGTGTTAGCTCAGTTCGCAGTTTATGTGGAAAATTAATGTACTGATGAAAAATTGTATAAAGGTGTAGATATGGTCCATGTTGGCTTAACCACTGTTGATTTCTGTTAAAGTGAGAAAACCATCTTTTCCAGCACCATAGGGAGGCACCTGACAGCTATGCAACAGCAGCCACAGATAAGTTTCTTTGCACAGAATCCCAAGCCTGAGTGTCAGAGGCCAAACCTAAAAGAGGTCTCTTTTAGGATCCTAAGCCTATGTTTGCTTCAAACTACTTGAATTTTTTAAAGGTTTCATTAATTTGTTGTAGAATGTCATGAGGAAAACTAAAGTGCCTGACCGATGACGTCACTGATGGTGTTGGAATAACTGCAATAAGGTGTTGTACTGGAATGCAGCACGTGGCAGTCCTTGATGGCCAATAAAATGAATATTCTGGGCCATATGGGTGCACAAAACTGTTAAAACCTCATTCTGTTCTATGCTCACAGATATTTCCACTCCAACACTATTTTTTTGTAAATGCATGCAGCACAGTGTCCTTATACATTTGTATCACTCCTACAAAGGGGAATAATACTGGCTGACCTAGTTTCTGTTTACATTGCATTCTCAAAGACACTCTCTCTCTCTCTCTCTCTCTCTCTCTCTCTCTCTCTCTCTCTCGCTGTGGTGTAACAGCACAATGCTGCCACCACCACGAGGGACATATGTCCTTTGGAAAAGCTGTTTTCTTTCTTCCATTGAAACAGTTCACCATCACCAGTGGCAGAATAAGTAAAAATTGACAAAGCTATCTCTACAACTGTCTGTAGTGGAAATTTGTCTCGTCACTTTGACTATGCACAAGCATGATCCTATTGAAAGCAGTGTGCATTGTACATCACTCTACAAAGAGAGAAGTCTTCTCAGAGAGGCATGGCAATTTGCTGGTAATGCTATGCATTTATAGATTATGAGGATAAGGAGAGGGCGGCACAAGTGCCGACAGAAAAGGTGATGGAAAATTTTGAATTTGAGTCAAGTCAGTGAACTCCTCTTGAGTATGGAAACAAGTAGTGTACACAGGTATACAATTTTGGACATAGGCATGATCATTGTTGCAAACTTGTAAAGCTGTCAAAATTGAGTGAGTGAAATTCTTATGAAAACCTAGACATGGTGTTTTGTTACAAAATTGTGGTTTACATACAAATAGAAAATTTTGCGGCCAGTGCCAAAGACAACACACAGCTTGCACAATGCATGCATCACAATCATTAAAAGGGATGTAAATTGGGAAATTATATTCTCTGTATTGGCTTGCCTTTGTGGTTCTCATTTTGAGTATTCTTTATTAATCCTACTGTTATCACACTTACTCATCTTCGAATAGCCTATGCTGTTATACCATCTCCATTTCTCTCTTTTTACAATGGTATTGCCAACCTGGCCCAATACTCTGTTTGCTTTGCCAGTACTGTGTGTGCTGTTATTACCCAAACACAATAAATTTGTTGCCATTGTCACATTACCATCCTAGCATGCCTGCCCACGTCTCACACTTTGACGTGTCCAACCAGGCACACACTGTACTTACTAGACAAGAATTTAGAGAATATTCCAAATGTAATTTAAACGGTGTGTATGTTTTTTGGCAAATTAACGAAGTTCTTTGCCTGGTAGTTCTTCATTCAATCAAAAATATTATAGTGGCATAAAACATTCTATTTCGCATTTACAGTGACTTTGGCTTTAAACTTTAACAGCAACTGCATTTGAAGTAGCATATGAAACATGTTTTCAGCCCCGCTCTTAGCACTCCTCTCCCTCCTCCTCCCCCCATCCCTGCAAGGATACAGGTTTTAAGTTCAGAAGTTGCAGACAGTGTCTAAAATTTCTTAAAAATTTTTAGGCATAGTAGGATCTGCAGAGGCAGATTTTCTCTTTTCTGTTAGACATTGATTTCTTTTCAGAACTGGGCCCAAAAAAATATTCTTAAAATCAATTTAGAAAAATGAAACTAACACAAGAACATGAAAACTGGCAGCTAAATGAAGAACACAGTAAAAATATCTGTCAAAAAGTGTATCAGAATGATAGAACTGTAGTACAAGAATAAGATAGCAAGACTATTTCAGAAAAAAAAACTTCCACAGCCAGATCACTCCAGTGGAGGTGGTCATTAATTCTGAAGAAGGAAATGATACAAAGCTAAGTCAATTCACAATGGCTAGGGGTTCTGCTGATGTCTGAGAAGCCCCCATATCTAATGTAAATGACACATTTAATTCAGATAATGTGAGACTACAAATTATCTATGATGATCCAAAGAAGTAGTCACTAAATTTTTGATCATACATAGTTCATTGTAAATTTCTTGAATGACTCCCTCAGATGATTAACTTAACTTACTACAAATAGTAGATTTGAAATTTATGAAATAATGAATAATTGAAATATGGTGGATGTTGTACAGTCAGTCTAAGGCCCATTGTTTTGTTCCCCTTGCATTCTTTTTTTCAAATGACAAAGGATTCAGGGATTGAAAACATGTAAACCCCTTTATTGTCGTTCATGAAACATTATCAACTCATTGAAACTAATATGATAAATGGAAAGGATTAGAAATTTAGACACAAACCAGTACTTCTGTGTAGAAGCGGAAACAGAAAATTGGCATAGCATTCTCAGATGTATTCTGGATGTAATTTCCTTTGTGCCAGGAACAACTTTTTTGATTACATCAGTGCTAACAACTGTGGTGCACTAACAGTGGAGAATGTTCAGTATAAGAAAGTTTTGTTGACCCTGTCACGTCATCAGAAAACCTGGACGAGTTTATCGGAAGAACTATTACAGAAGCTGAACAGTGATGGCTTGGACATTCAGAACTGCCACAGCCAAAACTTTGACAATGATTCGGTGGCAGGAAAATATGAAGACATTCAAGGACGTACGTGCCATAAAAATGATCTTGCTGAATTTGTGCATTGAGCAGCACCTGGTCTAAATCTTTCAGGTGTGCGTGCCATGGGTGTGCAATTGGAGTGATTGCCTTTTTGGAATATGTTACAATTTTTCAACTACCCCAGCAGTTTTCTGTGAAGGAGGAAGCTTCATTCATCTGTCTCATAACAATGCTCAAGAGACACTGATACAAGGTATTAAGCTTTAACATATCTGCAATGTCTTATAGGAAAAGAGCAATAGAGACAGATGGGCCACTGTATCAAAGAAAATGACTGAATTTGTGTGCCTTTTTAGAGATTTGTTCTAATGTATTATAATAAAATTGGACTATTTTAATAAATTGCTGCTAGGAAAGAGTGCCACCTTCAGTATAGCTTCTAGTTTACTACATGATTTGATGAAAAATATTAAACAGTTACATGAAGGACTACTGACATTCAAAGGCAAAGGTACACTATGTGATCAAAAGTATCCAGACACCCCCAAAACATCTGTTTTTCATATTAGGTGCATCGTGCTGCCACCTACTGCCATGTACTCCATATCAGCGCCCTCAGTAGTCATTAGACATCTTGAGAGAGCAGAATGGGGCACTCCGTGGAACTCCGGACTTCGAACATGGTCAGGCGATTGGGTATCACTTATGTCATATGTCTGTACGGGAGATTTCCACACTCCTAATCATCCCTAGGTCCACTGTTTCTGATGTGATACTGAAGTGGAAGCGTGAAGGGACACGTACAGCACAAAACCATACAGGCTGACCTCGTCTGTTGACCGCCGACAGTTGAAGAGGATCGTAACGTGTAATAGGCTAACATCTATCCAGACAATCATGCAGGAATTCCAAACTGCATCAGGATCCACTGCAAGTACTATGACAGTTAGGTGAGAGGTGAGAAAATTTGGATTTTGGTCAAGCTGCTGCTCATAAGCCATTCATCACGTCGGTAAATGCCAAACGACACCTCACTTGGTGTAAGGAGAGTAAGCATTGGACGGTTGAACAGTGGAAAAATTTTGTGTGGCGTGATGAATCGTGGTACACAATGTGGTGATCCAATAGTAGGGTGTGGGTGTGTTGAATGCCCGATGAACCTCATCTGCTAGCGTGTGTAGTGACAACAGTAAAATTCAGAGGCTGTGGTGTTATGCTGTGGTCGTGTTTTTCATGGAGGGAGCTTGCACCCCTTGTTGTTTTGCATGGCACTATCGCAGCACAGGCCTACATTGATGCTCTAAACACCTTCATGCTTCCTACTGTTGAAGAGCAATCGGGGATGGCGCCTGCATCTTTCAACACAGTCAAGCATCTGTTCATAAAGCACGGCCTGTCGCAGAGTGTTTACTTGGCCATAACATCTCTCTAATAGACGGGCCTGCACAGAGTCCTGACCACAGAGTCCTGACCTGAATCCTATAGAACACCTTTGGGATGTTTTGGAATGCCAATTTCATGCCAGGCCTCCCCGACCAACATCAATACCTCTCCTCAGTGCAGCACTCCTTGAAGAACGGGCTGCCACTCCTCAGGAAAACTTCCAGCACCTGATTGAATGTATGCCTGCGAGAGTGGGAAGCCGTCATGGAGGCTAAGGGTGGGCGAACACCATATTGAATCCCAGCATTACTGATGGACGGCACCACAAACTAAGTCATGTTCAGCCTGGTGCCTGGATGCTTTTGATTACATAGTGTATCTGTGATTCTGTATCTGTTCAAAGCAGCTGTGGAGGGATGATGAATGTGAGGTACACCTGCTCTGTGCTGAAATATTGGAAAAATTGTTTGAGCTAGAGCACTTCAAAGAATCTGATATACCAGTAAGTGAAATGAAAAACAGATCTTACAAAAGTCACATAATTTCATTTGATTTTAATCCCTTCTCATGAAACTGATTTTGGATGAAAATTCTACATCTTATCTAAAAAAATGTTCATCTGAGTTTGTTGGTGTGTATAACACAGATACTGATACAGCTTAGCCAGTTAACAAACTTTTCAGATTCCAGGCAAAAGAACTGATCGAAGCATGACACAGCTTCCTATTTGGATATTTTTAAAGTTTTCTCCAAAGTATTGCTTAAAATTGCTTGTCGAAACATTATAATGCCTTCGAGGATTTTTTTGACAATGCCAATGATTGCAGCATCTCATGAACGCAGTTTCAGCAAAATAAATATGATACAAAACTGTTTTCTATTGAATATGGGTGAGTGCAGACTGTCAAATTTAAATATCTTGTCAGTAGAATAAGAGACAGTTGCTGAAGTTGAATTCAACGACATAATCAGTGAACGTGCTTCACTCGAAGCAAGGAGTGCAAAGTAAACATATAATGAAACACAATTCCTGGAAAGGAATATTTGTCAGCTCTTAAATGTAGTCCTTTTATTTTTAATTAATATTTTATATGATATTAACAATTTTTAGGAGTGAATAAAATATGTACTTTATTATACATCACACTTAATCAACATACAGTAGCTGCCATAATCAATAAAAAAATAGGCAATGTTTTACTTTCTATTTTTTTTAGAAAGTTTATACAGCTTGTAATTTATTTCCCACAATGATACATTTAATTTATTGTGTTTAAAGTTTCCCACCAAAATAGTTCATTTAAGTAATATTTCTCAATAATGCTTGATTTTTTATTAAACCAGCATGCAAAATTATTAAATCTCCAAAGAAATAATTGGAGAAAGGTAGTTTTACTTGTGGCGGGGCAGATGAAGGGTAGGGTGGGAGGGTTGGGGAGATTGGAGTCGTAGCTTTGGCAGGTACGACCACCTCAGTACTGTTGTGCAGGCAAGATCAAGAGAGTTGCTAAATGTAGGCACTTACTCGAGATGAAACATCTGCTCGTCGCCACGTTCTAAAATACTGGTGGCATTGTACCACCAAATTTTTATGAAAATGGTAAAACTCTCACAACATATAAAGGTTTTTATAGATCAGAACATAATGCGCTCCTGTCATGTCTTATCATTTTCCAGTTCATTAGTAAAATTTGATGAATTCTTTTATTTGTGTTGGCTTTAGATTGTATTTTCCTATACATTTATTTCTTTAGCCTGTCATTTATTGTTTCAGATTAAAAGATATCCACGAACAATGGAAAATTCTTTACGGAGGAAAGATGATCGAAGGAAAAGAAAGCGGGAGGAAATTAGGCAAAGAAAAGAGGCAGAGAAAGCTGCAAAACGAGAAGAAATTAAGAAGCTGAAAGCACTTAAAAGAAAAGAAATTCTGGAAAAAATAGAAAAACTAAAATATGTTACAGGAAATAATGAGCTAGGATTCAAGGTATAGTGTACAAAATGTTTCAGTTTCAAGGTTTCTTTTGGTATTCAGAGGCAACAGAATTCAGTAGAAAGATCATTTAAAAATCCCTGTTGCAGTGTGTAATTGTTATATCTACATTTACTTTATTTATCAATAGAAAACAATTTCTCAAGGGAAAAAAGAGATGCTGTCCATTAATTTGTATTTTTTGTGCTCTTTTCTGCAGCAGGACATGTGTAATGAGAAAATAATAGATATACACTCTGTCAAAGATAAATAGCTACAGTGAACTAGACTTGAGACAATATTGATACTTAATTGTTGGTAATATAAATCTGCTTTACTCTGTTTATGCTTATACCACATGTTGCAGAATTGGCAGGAATGAAAGGAATCAGAGCCTATTTACAGCTGACTGTAAAAGCATTTTTTCTTTGCAGCTTGATACAGAGGAAGTTACTTATGAGTGTTACTACTACTACACACTGGACTCTCCAGTATGATGTTTTAGTCTTTTAAAGAAATTCGTTATCTTTCAGGGCAAAAAGCTGCATGTCCATTTATATTGCTCAACTGCCATTGATATAGTATTTTGTTCATGCTTAACATTTACAGAAGCACACTTACAATTATTGAAGAATAACAGTTTATGAATGGAAGCCTGTCTACTGTCAGAATAAATAAGCAAGTTTTCTTTGCAGCTTGGTACAGTGCAAATTACTTATGAGTGTGAAACATCTTACACAACAGGATTCTCCAGTATGATGCTTTAGTCTGTTAAAGAAATTTATCTTCAGCCACATATTTGCAACAGGTTTACAGAAAAGGTTGTTTGACAAATTAACTTCTTGGCTCTAATATGGTCTTTGTAACTTCATCAATAATGTGTGGGAACTGTTCACAATACTGCATATAGAAATAGTATCCATATTATGATGAACTTTAGATTAATACCAAAACAGAAACTGTGATTACACAAGCAGAAATTAATAAAAGTTATAGGGAAGAGCAATGAATAATGCCTAGAGAAATAGTTGATTCTCAGAGTGGTGGCAAAGTTTATATGTTGAACCTTCAGAAACATTTGACTATAAATACTAAAATATCTTGAACATAAGTATGTTTCAAAGTTAGATGACTGTTCCATATGCTCTAGTAAAATGATTACCATTTTGAAAGCATGATCAATTTCTAATTATGCAAACTTTCTCAATCCTGTCAACATGCACAGCTCTAACTGTTCATGAACAGTGTGTAAGCTTATACAAGCCAACATCAGTAATGAAAAAATCTTAATAGTCACATTGTAGACTCTATAGTGTGGAGCAGTATGAAACAAATCAGTTGTGGATTGCTCGAATATGTTTTAACACATTGAAGCCGGCATTGAGTCATAATTATGTGTCAGGAATGCAAATAGGTATGCTGCTTTTAAAAGAAATACAAAACATTTGACACTGCCACAAACAAACATGTTATTCTTAAATGGTAAATTCCCTGAGGACCAACTACAGGAGTAGGTAATAAAAATAATTCAGGAGTAGCTATTAAACTGGGACTGCTACAGATGAGGCACTTAGGCAGAAAGACACTGCCATTACAAATGTGTATTTGGATAATAACAATATGAAAAGGGTAGACTGCTACTCATAGAGTAGGTGTTGACTTGCAGACAAGCACATTGAGAAAACAGTGATAGATATTATCAGCTACTATGTCCTTCGTCAGTTATAAATCGCTGACAGTGGCTGTTGTTGTCGTGGTCTTCAGTCCAGAGACTGGTTTGACGCAACTCTCCATGCTGCCCTATCCTGTGCAAGCTTCTGTATCTCGAAGTACCTACTGTAACCCACATCCTTCTGAATCTGCTTAGTGTATTCATCTCTTGGTCTCCCTCTATGATTTTTACCCTCCACGCTGCCCCCCAATACTAAATTGGTGATCCCTTGATGCTTCAGACATGCCCTACCAACCGATCCCTTCTTCTAGTCAAGTTCTGCTACAAATTCCTCTTCTCCCCAATTCTATTCAGTATCTCCTCATTAGTTACGTGATATAGCCATCTAATCTTTAGCATTCTTCTGCAGCACCACATTTTGAAAGCCTGTATTCTCTTCTTGTCTAAACTATTTATCATTTCATGTTTCACTTCCTTACATGGCTACAGTCCATACAAATACTTTCAGAAATGACTTCCTGAAATTTAAGTCTATACTTGATGTTAAGAAATTTCTCTTCATCAGAAACGCTGTCCTTGCCATTGCCAATCTAAATTTTATATCCTCTCTTCTTCAACCATCATCAGTTATTTTGCTCCCCAAGTAGCAAAACTTGTCTACTACTTTAAGTGTCTCATTTCCTAATCTGATTCCCTTAGCATCACATGATTTTATTTGACTACATTTCATTATCCTTGTTTTGCTTTTGTTGATGTTTATCTTATATCATCCTTTCAAGACTCTGTCCATTCCGTTCAGCTGCTCTTCCAGGTCCTTTGCTGTCACTGACAGAATTACAGTGTCATCAGCAAACCTCAAATTTTTAGTTTCTTCTTCATGGATTTTAATTCCTACTCCAAATTTTTCTTTACAGTTTGCTCAATATATAGATTGAATAACATAGGCTACAACCCTGTCACAATCCCTTCCCGGCCACTGCTGCTCTTTCATGCTCCTCGACTCTTATAACTACCTTGTGTTTTCTGTATAAATTGTAAATAGCCTTTCATTCCCTGTATTTGGCCCCTACCACCTTCATAATTTGAAAGAGAAAATTCCAATCGACATTTTAAAAAGCTTTCTCTAAGTCTACAAATGCTAGAAACGTAGGTTTGCCTTTCCTTAATCTAGCTTCTAAGAGAAGTCATAGGGTCAGTATTGCCTCACGTCTTCCAACATTTCTATGGAATCCAAACTGATCTTCCCCAAGGTCAGCACCTAGCAGTTTTTCCATATGCCTCTAAAGAGTTCACGTTAGAATTTTGCAGCTGTGACTTATTAAACTGATAGTTCGATAATGTTCACACCGGTCAACACCTGCTTTCTTTGGAATTGGAATTATTATATTCTTCTTGAAGTCTGAGGGTATTTCGCCTGTCTCACACATCTCACTCACCAGATGGCAGAGTTTTGTCAGGGCTGGCACTCCCAAGGCTATCAGTAGTTCTAAAAGTATGTTGTCTACTCCCAGGACCTTTTTTGGACTCAGATCTTTCATTGATCTGTCAAACTCGTCATGCAGTATCATATCTCCCATTTCATCTTCATCTACATCCTCTTCCATTTCCATAATACTGCCCTCCATTGTATCACCCTTGTATAGACCCTCTGTGTACTTTCCCTTCTTTGGTTAGAACTGGTTTTCCATCTGTGCGCTTGATATTCGTACCAGTGTGCTCTTTCTCCAAGTCCCTTTAATTTTCTTGTAGACAATACCTATCTTACGCCAGTGATATATGCCTCTACATCCTTACATTTGTCCTCTAGCCATAGTCATCCTTGCTTAGACATTTTGCACTTCCTGTTGATCTCATTTTTGCCTGATTTATTTACTGCATTTTTATACCTTCTCCTTTCATCAATTAAATTTAATATCTCTTCTGTTACCCAAGGATTTCTTCTAGCCTTCCCCCATGAACCATGGACCTTGCCATTGGTGGGGAGGCTTGCGTGCCCCAACGATACAGATAGCCGTACCGTAGGTGCAACCACAACAGAGGGGTATCTGTTGAGAGGCCAGACAAACGTGTGGTTCCTGAAGAGGGGCAGCAGCCTTTTCAGTAGTTGCAGGGGCAACAGTCTGGATGATTGACTGATCTGGCCTTGTAACACTAACAAAAATGGCCTTGCTGTTGTGATACTGCGAACTGCTGAAAGCAAGGGGAAACTACAGCCATAATTTTTCCCGAGGGCATGCAGCTTTACTGTATGGTTAAATGATGATGGCATCCTCTTGGGTAAAATATTCCAGAGGTAAAATAGTCCCCCATTCGGATCTCCAGGCGGGGCTACTCAAGAGGACATCGTTATCAGGAGAAAGAAAACTGGCATATACGGCTTGGAGCGTGGAATGTCAGATCCCTTAATCGGGCAGGTAGGTTAGAAAATTTAAAAAGGAAAATGGATAGGTTAAAGTTAGATATAGTGGGAATTAGTGAAGTTCAGTGGCAGGAGGAACAAGACTTCTGGTCAGGTGAATACAGGGTTATAAATACAAAATCAAACAGGGGTAATGCAGGAGTAGGTTTAATAATGAATAAAAAAATAGGAGTATGGGTAAGCTACTACAAACAGCATAGTGAACGTATTATAGTGGCCAAGATAGACACGAAGCCCATGCCTACTACAGTAGTACAAGTTTATATGCCAACTATTTCCGCAGATGACGAAGAAATTGAAGAAATGTATGATGTGATAAAAGAAATTAATCAGGTAGTGAAGGGAGACGAAAATTTAATAGTCATGGGTGACTGGAATTCGAGAGTAGGAAAAGGGAGAGAAGGAAAAAAACATAGTAGGTGAATATGGATTGAGGCTAAGAAATGAAAGAGGAAGCCGTCTGTTAGAATTTTGCACAGAGCATAACTTGATCATAGCAAACACTTGGTTCAAGAATTATAAAAGAAGGTTGTATACATGGAAGAACGCTGGAGATACTAAAAGGTATCAAATACATTATATAATGGTAAGACAGAGATTTAGGAACCAGGTTTTAAATTGTAGGACTTTTCCAGGGGTAGATGTGGACTCTGACCACAATCTGTTGGTTATGAACTGTAGATTAAAACTGAAGAAATTGCAAAAAGGTGGGAATTTAAGGAGGTGGGAGCTGGATAAACTGACTAAACCAGAGGTTGTACAGAGTTTCTGAGTCAGTAGAAGGGAACAATTGACAGGAATTGGGGAAAGAAATACAGTAGAAGAAGAGTGGGTAGCTCTGAGGGATGAAGTAGTGAAGGCAGCAGAGGATCTCCTGGCCTCTTCCACATGCGCAACCTTCCTTCTTGATTCTTAAACCAAGTGTTAACTATGATTAAGATATGCTCTGTGCAAAACTCCACCAGGCAGTTTCCTCTTTCACTCCTTACCCCAATTCCATATTCTCCTACTACTTTCCTTCTCTTCATTTTCCTTCTATTGAATTCCAGTCATCCATGACTATTAAATTTTCATCTCCCACCACTATCGGAATGTTTTCTTTTATGTCATCATGTATTTCTTTGTCATCTTCGGAGCTAGTTGGTATATAAACTTGCACTACTGTGGTAGACATGGGCTTCATGTCTATCTTGCCTACAATAATGCGTTCACTATGCTGTTCGCAGTAGCTTTCTTGTGCTCCTTTTTTTTTTTTTTATTCACTATTAAACCTACTCCTACAATATCCATACTTGATTTTGTATTTATAACCATGTATTCGTCTGACCAAAAATCGTTTTTCCTGCCACCGAACTTCACTAATTCCCACTGTATATGACTTTAACCTATCCATTTCCCTTTTTAAATTTGCTAACCTACTTGCCTGATTAAGGGATCTGACATTCCACGCTCCAAGCCATAGAACTCCAGTTCTGTTTCTCCTGATAACAATGTCCTCCTGAGTAGCCCCTGCCCGGAGATCTGAATGGGGGACCATTTTACCTCTGGAATATTTTACCCAAGAGAACGCCATAATCATGTAACCATACAGTAAAGCTGCATGCCCTCGGGAAAAATTACAGCTGTAGTTTCCCCTTGCTTTCAGCAAATCACAGTACCAGCACAGCAAGGCTGTTGTAGTTAATGTTACAAGGCCAGATCAGTCAGTCATCCAGAATGTTGCCCCAGCAGCTACTGAAAAGGCTGCTGCCCCTCTTCAGGAACCACACATTTGTTTGGCCTCTCAACAGATACCCCTATGTTGTGATTGCATCTACGGTATGGCTATCTGTATAGTTGAGGCACGCAAACCTCCCCACCAATGGCAAGGTCAATAGTTCATGGGGACTGTATGTATGTGTGTGAATTTGTGTATGTTTTGTTTTGTCTGCCTCTGATGAATGACTCAGTCTGCTAGCTAACAACGTCTAGCAGTCTTTTTCTTTTCAGTGCCACTCAATGCTTTCTCTATGTGATAAATAGCAATCTATATTTTTAATATTGTTGTTATTCCATCTTGGATTTTCTATCTTTAGAGTATATTTGAGATTTTCATAGCTCTTCCCACCTGAAAAAAATCACTGTTGCTATCAGTCTTCTGTGTAGTACTGTAACTTATCTCATAATGCTATCCAGTTTTTAATGAAATATATTACATTTGACAGAATGTTCATTCATTCTGAAGTCAAACCTGTATCAAGAGAACACATTATTGTCGACCAAGCTTGATGTTATCCAAACACGCACTAATGCTTATATATGCGTGCATGAACTGTGTCTGTAAGTGAAGAGGATTCGTCGGGCTCTTGCAAATAATTGTTGTTTGAGCTTGCAGTTACATTGTAGCCACCTTTAGGGGTGCTTTGTGTGCTGGCAGTAAAACAGGTATTAATTGTGACATGATCCTAGCAAATTATCTGAGGTCATAAAGCTGAAAAGATTGTGTTTAGAAAACTAATCCAACTGATTTCTTAAAATTTGGGAAGAGTCAGCTACTCTTTGGGGATTAGACAATCTCAGCAACAGTATATTATCAGTAACAGTTTTGATAGAGACATTAGATGATGGCATATACAGTGATAAAGTTAAATCCAATGTAAAATACTCTCTTTGAATGAAAGACAAGCGTCAGTGTTGGTCTGCCCTTTAAAGGCAAAAGTGTTTAAATCATTGTAGAGAATAATGTATTTATTGGTTTTAGTAATTTGCTTGTAGAGAAAAGGTTGAGATTTTCACAGTGGTTAGAGTATCAGTCGTAAACAAAAGTTGTTACTTGATCATCCTCTAAAATATGTGTTTCAATTGCAGGATGAGGATATTGAAGGAGATTTTGATCCAGAAGAATATGACAAACGAATGAATCAGTTATTCAGTGAGGAGTATTATGCCGAAGAAGGAGATTCAGCAAAACCAGAATTTCCAGAACTTGATGATGAACTTGAGATTGGTAACTAAAAAATATAGCACTGATAACACAATTATAGTTCATTGACAAACACCTGTGTAGTTCGTGATACTTCAACAAAAATATTTAAGTGTATAATTCTGAGTAGTGTAAAGTGAATGGAATGAATGACAATAATCTACTGCACTGGCTCTTGTAACTTGGATTAGAATATCCTTTTACACTGTCCCTTTTGCTACTGCACAATTTCAGCTGTGTAACCATTGTCAAGTGTATGGTTTAAGGTATATTTGGGTTACATTCAAACCTCATTTGTCATGTGTCATTATAATACAAGTGAGTGGCCAGATTTTAAAATAATCGGCATGATTCTAAATATTTCTTAAACAGCTGACATCACTGATGAGCATATTGGGCTGGGTACAACTGGTCATGATGTGTCATTCTACTTCGCCCAGTCATGGTGAAGCTGCTTGACACTTTAATTTTTATGCATAGAAAATGAACTTACATAAGTGAATTAAAAGAAGAATGGGAAGCCGAAGGAGTGTCTGATGTATATGACATATGAAAACTGCTATTCGCCATATAGCAGAGATGATGAGTCGCAGATAGGCGCAACAAAAGACTGTCACAATGACAGTCTTTTTGCTGTGCCTATCTGCGAGCCAGCATCTCCACTACGTGATGAGTAGCAACTTTTCATAATATTTTTACATTCCATCGTGGATTTTCCATTGTTCAACATATGACAATTGTCAGTGGTGAACTGCAAAAGACTACTACATTTTTATTGTTTTTCAACAAGTCTGTTCCTCTTCTTAAAATATCAGCCCTACATAATACACCCTTTAAGGTCCTTTGAACATCAGTGTTTCGGACACACTACTTTGGCATGCTAGGTACAGGCAGTATGTAGAAATTGTGGCAAACTACCGTGCCATTGTGCAGGCATGGGACTGCCTGCTGAAACCATATGGAAACATCACCCAAACAAAGGCAGAGCAGTTTATGGTGGCTTTTACCACTATTGATCAGGGTCCATCATTCTGCCACTACCATACAACCATGTTGAACTTCAGACCCAAAAATACTTAGTCCTGCAAATGTCCTTTCCTTTGTGGGGGGCTGGATTTGGCTTCTAATATGGCACTTGATGTGCCCAGTCATGACTGAATCTAAGATGGCATGTGAACAAAATCAAAGAAATTCCTCCTAGAAATCTCTACTTGTAAAGGGAGGCATTTTCCCCCACCCTCCTCCCCTCATGTACATACACACAAATCACAAATCCAGGGAAGCAGTACACCAGTGGTTCCGTAAGTGTCACCTTAATGAAGAATGACTTTGGAGTCAATGGTCAAACATTGTGTAGCCTGTATACATGAGATAATGTATGTTTTAATTCAGTTTTTTATGGAATTGTAAATAGTGCTGTAACTATAATGCAATATTCACAGACGAGTCCAAGTGAATTGACACTTTTGGCTTCTCTGTGTTTACCCCTGAACATATCTTCAAGATCCATCAGTCAAACTAATTTCATTGCCGGACATTGTCGGAAGGAGAGTTATTTCTATGTCAAATGGAAAAGTTCCCAAAATAGAAGTTTTATTGCCCAGATTGCATCTGATACATATACTGATTACTAGTTTCTGCAAAGTTATATTCCCATCTTCAGGGCATGAGATACATGAATTATAAAGTCCTTACATGTGCCACATTGCCATCTGATCACTGAAAACACAGAGGTAAACTGAAAGCAGACACACTCCCATGCAGCATTAAGTACATTAAAATAAGAGCCAGAACTGTATAAGCAGGGCACAGAGATGTCAGATATGAGGAGGTCCTCAAAATAAACCAAACTAAATGTTTGGTTTGCAGAGATTTTGTAGTACTGCATTTTGCTGCTAGGAACACATAGTGCAAACATTCCAGAGTCAATAAGCCTAGTGTCGTTGTTGAAGAAGGTCAGGACTAGTTTTGGCAGAGTTTATGATGACAGCTGTTTTGTGTGATAGTTGTTTTTGCAATGGCTGGTTTTCATGAATAGCATATGGTGGTGAAAGTCAGCTTTTTGCTTGGAAATATTGGAACAAAAATTCTTGGAATGTTAAAAGCGGCATACAAGGGCAATGCTATGGGGAAAACTCAAGTGTTTGAGTGGTTTTCCCATTTCAAAAATGGTGAAATGTCATTTGATGACAAACCTCATTGTGGTCAACCTCCCACAGTCCAAACACAGGAAAATGTTGAAAATATTCATGCATTCATCAACAAAGATTGACAACAGACCGTTGAAGAAATTGTGGAGCTTTTGGGAGTGACATGGAGTTCAGTGTAGTGAATTGTGACAGAAGATTTGGGAATGAAAAGAGTGGCTGCCAAATTCATGCCAAGACTGCTGACTGCTGAAAAAACAAGGTCACATGGAAGTATGGAGGGCTTTGATAGAAGAGTCCCAAAATGATTCAAACTGTTTTCCAAAAATGATCACAGGTGATGAAACTTGATGCTATGCGTATAATCCTGAATCAAAGCAACAGTGAACGAGTAGAAGATTTCAAGTGCGCTTCAAGAGAGCTTGTCAGGTGAAATCAAATGTTAAAACAATGCTGATTTGTTTTTTCGATGTTAGAAGAGTTGTCCATTCAGAGTTTGTTCCACAGAGTCAGACAGTTAACTGGGCTTTCTGATTGGAAGTTTTTAAAAGATTGCACAGCAGAGTACAGAAAATGTGCCATGATGTGTGGCATTTGGGTGACTGGTTTCTCCATCGTGACAATGCCCCTGCTTACAAAGACCTGTCTTCACTACAGTTCTTGACCAAAAATAGTATGACCCCTGTTCCAGACTCCCATACTTACCTGACCTTGCCCCTTGTGACTTGCTGATGTTGCTGAGGTGAAGAAAAACACAATGGAGGTGGAGTCAAGAATAATAGAAGTCAAATTTAAACAATGTTTTGAAAAATGGAATATAAGATTAGACAAGGGTATTAGTGCAAGTGAAGAGTAGTTTGAAAAGGTCTTAGAGTTTGTGATTGAAATGTGAATAAATAAGTTAAAAATATAAAAGGTTCGGTTTCTTTTGGATGCCCTCTTGCACATCAGATAGTGTACATCCACTGCCACCAGATGTCTGTATATTGATAACTGACTTCATATGGAGCGGCATGTGTGGGATGATGAAAATCCCTGTGCGGTTGCAGAAAGAAGGCATCAACATCATTTCTCTAGCAATGGCCGGGCCACTGTTCTTGGTGAAAAATCTCTAGGGCAGTCACATTGCACCACAAATATTAAATAGGGTTCATTTAACTAATTCCTTGTTTACATTTTGTGTCCCTTGTTGGAGAATGTGCCGTGTCAGCAAAGACTACAGATGTGTGTTATGCACAATAGTCCACCAGCATACTACCTCTGCAATGTGCAAGTAAATCTGATGCTAATATTTTGGAACCACTGTATTGATTGGGGAAGCTCCACACCAAGGCCTCCCCATTTCCTAGACTCTTGAAGGCATTAGTCTACATCACTGCAGTCAACAATGTCCAGACACTACAGGTTCACATCTTCAGTGCCTGCCAGCACTTACAACAAGAACAGGGTGTGTTTCAAAGAATTCGTGAGTCCCTACAGTGGAGGGCAGAGGGGTGCATTGCCAAGGACAGACAACACATTGAGCACCTCCTATAACATGTCTGCAGATGTCATGTGTTTATTGGACCTATTTTTTGTTTTTGTGGGTATACCAGCCCTCAAATATCCAACACCTTTTTTTAACAACACATGTACATGTTATTTATAAAACTAAAAAATGTCAAGAGTTGAACCACTGAACATTTACCATTGAAGGATTTGGCTTTAGTACATTGACAGAATGTTGGAGTGAAGCTTTGGCTCTGTCCACTGGAAGAAATTTTGAGAAAATGAAATGTCCAGATCTAGTCAAGCATACTTCATAGTGCAAGAAAAGAGAGATTGCTATTTACTGTAAAGATGATATGTTAAGTTGCAGACAGGTACAATTAAAAGACCCTTACACCTAAGCTTTCAGTAAGTGTCTTTTAATTGTGCCTGTCTGCAACTTGTCATCTTTGCAATAAGTAGCAATCTTATCTTTTCCTGCACTGTTGATATTCCTACCTGGAAATTTCCATTGTTTGATACTTTATTTTCCTGGTTCTTCCCAGTTCTGTTGTTACCTTCTACTACAAAATCAAATCATCCAGCCCCAAATTCTGACATTCAGCACCTGACATGATAATTTGTTCCCACAAAAACTGCACTGGTCAGTGGAATCCAGGAACACTATTATGTCTGAGGCCCTTCAGACTAATTCCCTTGATCCCTCAAGCCAAAATGATAAAATAGACACAAGGTCCATTTTTGTCTACTTTCATTGTTCAGGAACCACAAATCTCGGGCAACATTGTATGTGGATTGTCATTTGAAATGGCAGAAAGTAATCTCTTGAGACAAGTACCATATCAACCTCTCCCACAGTGATGGATGCATATGTGCTAGTGCTACCATAGTCTTCACAATGTGGCATTGTACATTTTTAAGCAGCATAGTATAGAACTGCCAAGAGCATTGATTCCAGTTGGAACAACAGCTGCTAAGTCAGCAAAAATTTGGACTCTGGGGACCTGCTTTTCATTCAGGAAACTCTATATGTCATGTTTTAGGACAATTTATAGTCACAGTTTGTGAGAATGTACAAACTTACTTCAGTAATAGATGGCTACTGCTCTGCTGCTCCATTTGCCTGTATGTTTGCTTGGCATGTTGCCCATTGAACATGTCTGGGATGTGATGGATCTGCAATATGTATAAATTCCCAAGAAATATATCTGGCTCCCCTTGACGCCACAGAGTTTAGTCTCTTGATAGCAGCATAATGAATCTTCATACTATACTTGGTTGTTCAAGTCATAGACCATGTAAAATGTGATCAGCTCTGTATTGAATTACTCTTCATCTGTACCATGTAATTTATTTCAGCCATGTGTATTTTTAAAAGTTTTTCTCAAATGTTAGTGTATATTTGTATTTTTTGTTTAAACTATTTACAATAAACAGTATACCAGTTATGACTGGCAATCATCTTGAGCAGAGCACTGCATGCAACAGTCAAACTCTTACATATGACATATGGTCTATGTGATATTACATTATGCAGAGCTACAGTTACTTAGGTACATAGAATTTAGACTGCAGCAGTACCATAAACTATATGTGCTGGCAAAGACTGATATACCTAGGTGTAAAGCTTATTGAAGCTCTGTAATATATTTATTTATTTATTTTTATTCATGAGCCTTCCATCGCCAATGATATTTCTTTTACAGCACAGTTCATTTCCGGCCCTGAGGGCTCATCTTCAGTTGCTTACCACATTATTTGCCATTATTTTTACTTGTTAGGGTTTCCACTGATCCTTTTAAATACATTTTAGTCTGGTGGCAAAACAAATGCCATTAAAATAAACAGCTGCCAGGAATAATTTTTTTCTTCTATTATCAGCTGTGTAGACTTGAAGTACAGATAATGTGCATTGTAAAAATGCAGAGTTTGGACATTTAGTAGTAATGTAATGTCCAAAATCAGTGTTTTCATTTTGTAAGTTTTTGTGCATGTGTAACTGTAATAACGGGTGATCTTTATGCTATGGATAGATGACTTCAAGAGATTATTGAAGCTCAGCAGTAAGATACAGGTGACAAACACTTACAAAGTTACAGCAGCAACAATTGAATGGATGTAAATGCACAGTGATTATAGGGATAGTGGCAATAGCAATACATGCTGTGCTGTGGAGCAGTAAGTATGTTTGGAAATGAAGAACACACTTTGTGTGTTGCGATTGCATAGTAGACATTTTTGTCTGCTTCAACAATCTTATGCTGCCAATTTTGTAGTAACTTCCACATCAGATGATGGCAGCAAAAGACAGTTGAAACTGGTCATCTTGGAACAATAAAATTGTCTCCACTGTGACCTTGGCTTATGGAGTGTGTTCTTCATTTCCAAAACATGGTTTATAGAGAAAAGAGTGTCTTAACAAGAATCCACAGAAGACTCCAAGAAATTAGAAAAGGCAGAGCAATGATGCGACAATCAATATGGTTGCCAAGAATCTTGTCTGACATTTAAAAACTGATTGATCAATGCCCACAGTGCAACATAAAGACAAAGAATTCACACAAAACACTTTTCCTTATTGCACTGTTGCATTCTTTATCATGAGTCAGAGGTTATGAAACATTTAAAGTCTATGTTTTCACATCTTGGTACATTGAAGAAATTTGTGGGTGACATTGGGGCTCATTTTGGAGTATTACTCACGCCTGATTATTCACAGTTTGCAAAAGAAGTATCATTTTTGTGTAAAACAAGTGGTCAAAGTTTCCACAAAGCAGTGGATTAGACTGTACAAAGCTACAGAGCAACACCACTCAACAATGGGTTTTCACTAGTGAAACTTTTAATGGAAAGATGGATATGAATGGTTTGAACAATCAATGTCACAACAGTTGTCACAACCAAAAGTACCAGACATAAAGTGTCATCAGTAAAAAGAATTGAAAAAAGGTCAAATGTTTTGTGGAATCATTTCCCAAGAGTAAGAAACAAAATGGATTATATGTCTTTGAATGTTGTTCAAAATCATGTACTCTTATATATATATATATATATATATATATATATATATATATATATATATCTGCTTGTGTCTGTGTATGTGCGGATGGATATGTGTGTGTGTGTGCGAGTGTACACCTGTCCTTTTTTTCCCCTAAGGGAAGTCTTTCCGCTCCCGGGATTGGAATGACTCCTTACCCTCTCCCTTAAAACCCACACCCTTTCATTTTTCCCTCTCCTTCCTTCCTTCCTGACGAAGCAACTGCCAGTTGCGAAAGCTCGTAATTCTGTGTGTGTGTTTGTGTGTTTTGTTCATGTGCCTGTCTGCCGGCGCTTTCCCGTTTGGTAAGTCTTGGAATCTTTATTTTTAATATATTTTTCCCATGTGGAAGTTTCTTTCTGTTTTATATATATATATATATATATATATATATATATATATATATATATATTGGGAAAGGCGAGCAAGCAAAACCAATGATAAGGACAGTACGTGGTAGGGAGACAATACTTATTGTGCCATAAATGTTATTTTTCCTGATATTTGAATGGTTCCCTACAGAAACATTATTTTTGAGGCTGAAAAATTGATGGGACTTTTTTTATACCTTTGGCCATAAATAATAGAAATTTGTTAAGGCCACACAGTAGCAGACTTTGCATGGTCTACGTATTCCTCCTGACAGATATCCTCCTGTACTCTTTAAATATTGAGATTGTAAGTAAACATTGAACTTCAGGCTCTCAATCAGCATTTCATTTCCTGTACGTGATATTGAGCGTCATTCAAAGGTGCATCAAATGTTTCTCTAACCTATTTTATTTCTTAACTTAAGATAAATGATTTCACAAAACATTTGATCCTTCCCAATGTCTTTTTATTTCAAGTTTTGTCCAGAAAACATGCAGTTTAATATACTTAAGTATTTATCAGTATTCTATTATTATTAAGAATATATAGATCAATAGAAAGCAGGTAAGTTCCAACTTCTGTTATGATTTGATGTTTATTTTATTTTTTCAACATAAAATAAAGAAACCTATAATTTCGAATGTGATGAGAAGTGGAATCCTGGTAACTTTTTCAGCTCTTGATTTGGTTGACCTTCATGCTCACTGTTGTCACTGCCAAAGAGCAATGTGATCATAGTTTAGAAAATCATTCCATTCTAAAATGTTGTCCTGTGTCAAACACAATACACAACCATAGAACAGTCAATTTTTTTCATTATAAACTAAAATGAAAAAAAGAGTCTCAAGATCGAGATGTGCTCAACACCATATAGGCTTGACCAGTGACGAATATTCATCTGTCCAAGTAGACCACACTAGAAGCCAAAGTAAGCCCTGCTCAGTGTCAGAGACAGCTGAAGTTGCTGGATTTTACGTATCATTAATTAAAATGTTGAGAGAATCATCAAAGTGAATGAGAACTTTAAGTGGTTGCTGACCTTTGTGAAGCTGATCTGAATACATCCAGCGAATCTCAACAATTCACCAAGTGCGCCATTGATGAGACCAGTGCCAACTGGAATGTTTAACTCTCAGTGTATATCGAGTGCTAGCTGCAATAACGATTTCATCAGCAAGTCCACCACAGTCATTGCCATTTCAGTTGTGGTGCTTACTTGGTCCCGGCTTTCATGCTTCCTCTGACATTCTGGAGTATATATCCATGGCAAGAAATTTATAAACTTTTCCAGCCAGTTCTGCAAGCCTCTAATGGCTCCAGGCAATGCACTATGCGTTTGTTGGACGTATGTGAAACAACTGCTTTACCCTCACCAATCTCAAATCAACCTCAGATTATAATTCTGCTGTAGACAACATCCGTTTCATCAGAAGTGAAGCTGCCTTCATGAAGTTGATGAAGCAGTTCGAAGACATTACCTTGCTGTCGCATACCCTGTGGGAGCTCTACCAAACTGAATAATTGGCACAGGTTAAAATTGTGCTCATAAGGTTTCGGCTGCTTGAAAATCCTTGAGCCACGAAGAGATTGCAATTGAAACAGGTCTCCAATGAGAACAATGTTTAAATTACTGAATTCCCATTTGGCCATTGTTTGGCTTTTCTGAGTCTCCTGCTGATTGCAGCTAACATTTCTTATGGAATCATAGAGCCTTTATCAAGTATGACCCAATGATTGTCTCCGAATTTAGTGAATTCGTTCTCTGCTTGTTCACCAGCCAATGGCACTAAAGGAATTTGATGCTTCTGCTAATTTTGAAGGTTGAAAGTCCAATGGCAAGTCACTCCTTTTGTGTTCTTAGCTGTTACACCAGTTGGTGCAGTGTCCAGGATGGCATCAGCCTTGCTGTACACAGTTTGTACCAATTCACACATTTCTCTGAGGACAAAGTTTTTGCCTGTTCCAATGCCTCCAGAAGTGAATAAACATAGAGGTGTCTGAATAGTTGATGCCTACATTGATGTAATGTTTGTCAAGGTGGTATAATTTTCTCTGCTCAGTTGTGAGTGTATTGTGCCTGACTTTGTCTTCTCTCTTTAAATTTTGATACACAGTATATACAGTAAATAAAATAGAAAGAAACTTCCACATGGGAAAAATATATTAAAAACAAAGATTCCAAGACTTACCAAGCGGGAAAGCGCCGGTAGATAGGCACAATAAAAAAACATACGAACACACACACAAAATTTCGAGCTTTCGCAACCGGCGGTTGCTTCGTCAGGAAAGAGGGAAGGAGAAGGAAAGATGAAAAGATGTGGGTTTTAAGGGAGAGGGTAAGGAGTCATTCCAATCCCGGGAGTGGAAAGACTTACCTTAGGGGGGAAAAAAAGGATAGGTATATACTTGCGCACACACAGACACACACACATATCCATCCATACATATACAGACACAAGCAGACATATTTAAAGGCAAAGAAATTCTTTCCCACTTGGTAAGTCTTGGAATCTTTGTTTTTAATATACAGTTCCATACAGTAAATGGCATAACTCCAGTAATAAATATAGACTTTGAAGAGAAGTCTGTAGCTAAGGTAGAATTTTCAAAATTTTTATATGTGTCCATTGATGAGAGGTTAAACTGGAAGCAACACATTGATGGTCTGCTGAAACGTCTTGAGTTCAGCTACGTATGCTATTAGGGTTATTGCAAATTTTGGTGATAAGAATCTCAGTAAATTAGCTTACTATGCCTACTTTTATTCACTACTTTCGTATGGCATCATATTCTGCGGTAATTCATCGTTGAGTAGAAAAGTATTCATTGCTCAAAAACGGGTAATCAGAAAAATTGCTGGAGCCCACCCACGGTCATCCTGCAGACATCTATTTAAGGATCTAGGGATCCTCACAGTAACCTCACAGTATATATATTCATTTTTGAAATTTGTTGGTAATAATCCAACCCAGTTCAAAAGTAGTAGCAGTGTGCATAGCTATAACACCAGGAGAAAGGATGATCTTCATCAGGGTTAAATCTGACTTTAGCACAGAAATCGGTAAATTATGCTGCCACAAGTCTTTGGTCACCTACCAAACAGCATCAAAAGCCTGCCAGATAGCCAACTAACATTTAAAAATAAATTAAAAGAATTTCTAGATGACAACTCCTTCTACTCTTTGGCTGAATTTTTAGATATAAATTAAGAGGGTGGGGGGGACAACAACAACTTAAACATTAGTGTCATGCAATATTTTGTGTAATGTAATATCTTGTACAGACATCTTTTATTAACCTGAGACGTTCCACATCATTACAAAGTGTCGTATTCATGATCTATAGAACAAGTATTAATCTAACCTAATCTTCAACTGACTTGTATCCAACACTTGTCCAAAACAGCAGCCATGACCATTCTTCTTTGTGAACGTTGTACAGAAATACACACTGCCTACTCGATGGCACTACTTAAGATTGCAAAGCACTTCAACTACTTCTTTTGACATCTCTCGATTGTTGAGAATGCTGCGTGCCATCAAATGAAGGGCAGTGTTTTTGCCACCTCCTTTTCAATGACCTTTTTCTACACCCAGTCAGATATTTATGCTGATAACGTCTTTCTCAGCTTTGGCTACATATTTCAAAATATAAATGGCAATATCAGTCTCGGAACCAGATGGTTGAAAGTTCATGTTTACTCTCTGTAGCTTGAGATTATCAGGATTATAGTAATTCACCGTTGACTCATCTGCTTGCCATTTGCAGATGACAAATCAAGTTGTTTTCTCTTTTCTTCAATTTTAAGAACTGTCGTATTCTCATGGGTTTCACAAGGAAAATCAAAACTGCAGTGTATATTCCTTCCTTGTGATGATTGTGCATCTGACACATCTGTACCAGTTGATGCAATTGCTCTCTGTGCTTTGCAAGATTGCAATCCATCACCTACTCAATGTACGTGATTCAAGGAGCTGAATACACAACAGGAGCATCTTCAATCCAGAGGAGCACTTCAATCCAGAGCAAAACTTGAGCATGCCCAAAACCACACATAAGAAATTAAAAAAAAAAAAAAAGGACGTCGTCGATAACATGTCTTTTCAATACATTTGACTTCAAAATTACATTGTATAAGTGCTTGGAAAAGTAATGATAAAAATAGTGTGTCAGTGAACAGGATATTTGCTAATAATGACATCCTGTCGTCCATTGTCAGATTCTCAAGAGTTTTGACACTGTAGCACCAACCATAACCAACAAATTGCTCATCACTTCAGGCTAGAAAAGGTTGCTAGAGCTGAGAATGAGGAACCAAAAAGGAAGTCGTAATTGTTGACCATTTCAATGAGGTCACTTGACGTGCTTCTCAAGTAATTTGCATAAGAAACTATATTCTTCAAAAGCAAGCTCATATCTGTGGACATCTACGTATTTGGTGGTCCAGATCTTGGAGTGCTGATTTCGCTCTAGACACTGATATTGGTATTCATGTGCTCATACACAACTCTTTGATGGCAACTTTTTTGAATATTTAAATTGTTTGCAGAGCTAGCCAGTTGTCTGAAATTGACAGGACTGTCAATGACAGATGGTTCTGCTTCTTGAGGTAATTAAAAGCAGGTTGTGTGTTTTTTTTTATCAGATGTTGGACTACTTCATGATATTAATCAACAGCAAGTTTTCTGTGATCATGATGAAGTCAACATCTATAAGAATACTTGGCAGCTGCTCAAATATGATCTCCATGATTTGTAGAAAGTGACATATGACTGCTTTCTTTTACACATACAAAATAAAGAAAAAGAATGATTTTTTGTGCATTAAATTAATTTTGAAAAAGCCCATTTGAGTGCTTTGGGATATACATTTTTTTCCGTACCGTCTTCTGCAAAAAAAATAATTTTTTTGACTGTACTACTTGTGAGCATGCAACATATAACTGATACTGTGAAAAACAAGGATTTATGTAATGTATTTCACACATATTTTATCTGTATCTGTAGTGAATTACACCTGCAGTTTCATCTGACTCCTGAGGAAACTTGTAATTCTACCAGTAATTGACTGTTGTGTTGAGAAAAAGTGCTGCCACTGATAAGTCTCTGAGTCTCCACAGTTATATGGCCTGCAAATTTAGGGAGGTTGTTACAACATTATGGAAAAGGTAGTTGCTACTCACCATATAGTGGAGATGCTGAGTCACAGGTAGGCACAGCAAAAAGACTGTCAGAAAATAAACTTTCAGCCAACAAGGCCTTTGTCAAAAAATAGACAAAACAAACACACACACACACACACACACACACACACACACACACACACACACACACACACACACACACACACACACCTACCTCACATGCACAACTCCAGTCTCTGACAGCTGAAGCCACACTGTGAGCAGCACCAGCACTGCATGATGGGAGAGGCAACTAGGTGGGGATAAGGAGGAAGCAGGGACGGGGAGGGCGAAGGATAGCAGGTTAGGGGTTGGGGGAAGGGGAAGTGCTTCTGTGGGACGGAGGGTAGGGGAGAGGTGGGGGTCAGGGGCAAGGTAGCAGAAAAGGAGAGAAGTAAAAAGAATGGGTGTGTTGATGGAATAGAGAGCTGTGTGGTGCTGGAGTTGGAACAGGGGAGGGGCCGAAAGCTTATTTTGTGACAGTCTTTTTGTTGTTCCCATCTGTGACTCAGCACCTCTACTATAAGGTGAGTAGCAACTATCCTTTTGAAAATATTGTTACATTCCATCCTGGATTGTTTGATTTTTGCCTGACAGCTTTTCATCCATCCTAACCCATTGCTGTTTTCCTTTGTTACTATTTTCTATGTATTACTATACTCAATGTCCGTCTTTGTTTCTCTTCTTTCCTGTCTTTCTCTTGTCGCCTTATGAACCACACTGCATGCTCTACTTATGACCCACACTGTATCAATGGTCTTGGCCGGGCACAACAGCCAGCTACATGGCCATGCTGATTGTTGGTGCTGCAGCTTATGTCCCACATTACTTCCTTACTTCTGCCGATATCAGTAATCCTATACCTTCAAATTGATCACTCTCGCTGTGTCTCTTTCGTATTTCCCCATGTTATTTCCCACAGCTTTTTGGTGCCACATGATCTTGTGTCTCATTCCCTCATCCAGTTACATCTGCCGTCCCCCCTCTTTACGCTTAACCACCATGGGAACTGCTACCCACAGTATATATACACTTTGATCAGATTGTGAGTTCATGCCAATTTTAGTGAGTTTTTGCCTTTAGCTATCGACGACTCCCTCAGATTTCATATTGTTTCCCCCTTTTTCATCCATTTCATCATATACATATATATATAATCATCGACTCCCTCAGATTTCATATTGTTTCCCCTCTTTTTCATCTGTTTCATCATTCACGTGATTTTTCCCATGTATTTGGATGTGTTTTTGAGAATTTTTTTGGACATACTTCTATGATACTTATGTAATTTTTCACATCTATTCCATACTCCTTCCATCTGCGTCAATACAAACAACTTTCCTTATCGGTAGTCAAATCCCAGTCCCACATATTGTTCTTGCCTTGTTGCTTGGCTCATTAAATCTCCCCAAATGGCCTACCATCAAATTACCCATCTCTGGCTGCCATCTCTCCTTCCACAATGACCTCCATCTGTTCAGATTCTGCCAATCCTTAGCCCTCACCAACATACTCCTACAAAACCATATCAACCAACCATAAATCCTGCAGTGTCTTCTCTCCACCTGTAAAATCCTCCTGCTATGCAATCCCAAAAATCTGGAACCCATAACACACATTGAAACTCTTGCCCTCCACAAACTAGAGTAACACGCACAATGGCACCTCAAAAAAACTCTCTACACTGCTCACTTCTTACTCCTGCCTGGGAGTACCACTGTCCACCTTTACAACAACCATCACACACCTCCTTCACGTTCCGTCATAGCTGACAAACCATGTCTCGCAGACCTACTACATTTACCTCACCCTCCAAAACTCCTTCCCACCACCACACAAAATCCAGAACCTAAACAGACCCAAGACACAGCCATGAACTTTCCTCCATAAGCCTTAGCCCCACAAAAATATCAGTCCAAAGGCTTGACCTTTTGCCCCACTTCCAAATTCATTCATGCAGGACTTGTAAAAGACCTTCTCTCCTACTCCTGGTCCCTACAGTGGAAACACTTTCTTGCCATCAATCCTAGCAATCAGACTCAACCAAAGACCAATGTTGAACTCTGCCTGTCTCAGTTCACTACTCCATCCAACCATGATCCACTCCCATTGGCCCCAAATCACCCCCTGTTAACTTTCCAGAATTTCTTAACCTCGAACCTTCCCTCACCATCATTCCACAAATTCCTCAACATGCATACTAACCTTACATCCACAGAAAGAATCACAGTCCACCATCTAAAAACTGATCCCAACCTTATGGCCCTACCTGTGGTCAAACGTTCCACTACTGTTGTTCTGAACTGCAGAGACTACCTGACAGAAGGACCCTGCCAGCTGTCAGATACATCCACCCACAAACCTTGCCACAGTGACCCCATTCCAGAAATACAGCAGGACCTCCAGTCTCTCCTCAAATCCTTAGACCCATCACAGAACCTCTCCCCAGAGTCCATCTCTCTTCTCACCCCTACCACTCCCTGCACTCCTACCTTTTACATGCTTCTTAAAATCCATAAATCAAACCACCAAGGACACGCCATTCTGACTGATTACTGTGCCCCTCCTGAGAGAATTTCTGCTCTCATAGATCAACAGCATCAGCCTATTACGCAGAACTACCCTCCTATATAAAAGATACCAACCATTTCATCCACCGGCTCTCCAACAGTTCCTTTCCCTGTACCACACTGTGCCCTGCTTGTCACTATTGATGCCACCTATGTTTACACTAATATCTCTAATGACCGTTGCATTATCGCTATTGAGCACTACCTTTCCCAACACCTGATGGATTCCAAACCAACAGCCTCCTTCCTAGTAGTTGTGATCAACTACATCATCATCTTCCATTACTTCTCCTTTGAAGGCACTAACTACAACCAAATGTGGGGTATGGCTATGGATTCCCACATGGCACCATCCTATGCCAACCTATTCATGAGCCATGTAGAGGAATCCTTCCTAAACTCCCAAACTCCTAAACCCCTCTCCTGCTTCAGATTCATTGATGACATCTTTGTGATCTGGTCCTACTCAACCCAAGAAGCCTCTTTCCTAGATGTGACCTCCACCTCAAAGGTGGCTACATCAGTACCTGTGTCCATATGAAACCTACTAAACACCAGCAATACCTCCACTTTGACAGCTGCTGTCCATTCCATACCAAGAAGGTCCTTCTTTACAACCTACCCACCCATGGTTGTCACATCTGCAGTGACGCGCAGTCCCTCTCGTAATATTTCAAGGGTCTCACTGAGTCCTTCACAGATCATAATTATCCTCCCAATTTTGTACAAAAACAAATCTCCCATGCTTTATCTTTCCAGTCTCCCACTACTTCTCAAAGTCTCACTACCCGGCCACAGAGGAGCATTTCCCTCATAACTCAGTACCTCCCAGGACTGGAGCAACTGAATCACATTTTCTGCCATGGTTTCAACTACCTCTTGTTGTGCCCTGAAATGGGAAATGTCGTGCCCACTATTCTTCCTACCCTTCCCACAGTGGTATTGTGATGTCCACTAAACCTACACAGTACACTCAGATCTCGATGCTAGACCTACCCCATACATACTCCCACCACTATCTACTCCATTCCGGTCACAAACATCACCTATCCCATCAAAGGCAGGGTTACCTTTGAAACCATGCTACTCAACATATAGCGGAGATGCTGAGTTGAAGATAGGCGCAACAATAAGATTGCCACAAAATATGCTTTCAGCCAACAAGACCTTTGTCAAAAATAAACACACACACACACACACAGTGCTTCTGGGGAGCATGCAGGGACAAGGTGGAGACAGGTTAGGGCAGCAAGGTGCAATTGGGGGGTTAGACAGAGGGCAGAGGAAATGTGGGGGCAGGGGCTGGGTAGCAGAATAGGAGAGAAGTAAAAAGACTGGGTGCATTGGTGGAATAGAGGGTTGTGTAGTGCTGGACTGGGAACAAGAAAGGGGCTGGATGGGTGAGGACATTGAGTAATGAAGATTGAGGCCAGGAGGCCATCCCGGATTTTCCATTCTTTGATCTTTTCCTAGAGAGGTGGTTAAATTTATGTGTGATATGGAGCCATGTCTCATGATCTTTTATCCGAAAACACGATGTTGTTGATGCATTGAATGGCTCATGTGGGAGACCGATTGCACTTCATAATTTTGAAGTATTTCAAGTCATTTACTTATAGACAAAACAAAATACCAAGGGGTTGTTTGTGAACATTTCTACATGTTACATCTTCTCTTTGTCACCCCTATTCCTAACTGTAGCAGGGATATGTTGGTCCCTCTGAGCCATGTCTATACCAAATTTGGTTGAAGTTGCTCCAGATGTTGGTGAGTTCTGCTTTTAAGTCACACCTTTTTACCTCACTCCATCCCTATGGGAGGTATGTTGTTCCTACCCCACAGTAACTTTCACTCTCAGAAGTACAACAACTGAACAAATTTCTTCATCATAACTGGATGAATAGTGTAGGAACATGTTTACTAGATCATGATTTAATTTTAAAGTTCACAAGTGTGTTGTTTTCTGCTTCAGAAAACTGGGAACATTTACAGTCAAATGGCCATCAGTATGCTGAAAATGAGGAGGCTGACTATGAACCTCACTGTGAAGATCCAGATTTCAATGTAAGGATTCACATCTTCATACATGCAGTAGTATGCTATTTGATTTTTTAAATATCATGTGTTATGTTTATCATTGCTACAAGAATAAACAAATATCATCTTAATTCAACTTTACAGATGGATTGTGATTATGATCCAACGGCAGCAGTACAGTCCGAGCTTATTGAGTCATCGAAAAAGAGAAAGAAGCGACGGAGACAGTCAAAATTTGCTGAAATTGTCTCAAAGCCAAAACCTTCATTTAATCCAAATGATCAGACTTTTGATGAATATCTTGAAGAGTATTATAAGCTTGACTGTGAAGATGTTATTGGTGATCTACCCTGCAGATTCAAGTACAGAAAAGTTGTTCCTAACAGCTTTGGATTAACAATAGATGAGGTAGAGCTATACTACACTTATTTATGTTTTAGTAGAGTAGGATATTTTAGCCTTAAGAAAGGAAGCATTAGAAGTTTATGAAACAGTGTGTATGTCAAGCCATCTCCTTGTTGAAATTGATTCATTGTACAATAACATGCACAAGCAGCAAACTTTAAACCTTGTATCCTGTCCCTAAGTGCATTTTGGCAGTAGTATATCACATTTAGAAGGAAGGAAATCAGTCCCATTCCATGTATATCCTACTTACACACTTGAATTTGAAGTTTTTTACTGGGCAACATGGCGCAGTGGTTAGCACACTGGACTTGCATTTGGGAGGACGACAGTTCAAACCTGCATTCGGCCATCCTGATTTAGGTTTTCTGTGGCCATGTCTGGCCACGTGAATTCCCTAAATTGCTCCAGGCAAATGCCGGGATGGTTCCTTCGAAAGGGCACAGCCGACTTTTTTCCCCATCCTTCCCTAATCCAAAGACCTCCCTGTTGGTCTCCTCCCACAAACAACTCAACCCCATTTCAAGTTCTTACTCCTGTAACTTTGAGAAGTCGGGAGATGTATATATCCATTGTTGTTATGTATTTGTTAAAAGTAATTGAGCTGTCTTTCACTTCTCATTTCTATCCTTTTCTCCACATTATTTCCCATCATTCGTACTCTGCTCCTCTGCTTAGATTTCCTCCATCCCCCCCCCCCCCCTTTTTCATAATCATCCTCTGCTTCATTTAGGGTAACTTTCCAGTAATATCTTGTATTAATAAAACTTTAGAAGTTGGCATACTTTGTCTCAGTTGCTATTTCTGCTGTTCATCAAGTGCCATTTCGAGGGATTTTTCTAACTGCAGTTAATATATACTAAACCTAATAATAATATACTCTTTTTAAGATTCTTCGTGCTGATGACAAGGAACTAAATAAATGGTGTTCCTTGAAGAAGGCTGTTCAGTATAGACCAGAACACGTGGAAAAATATGATGTTGTAGCATATAAGAAGAAAGCACAGAACGAGAAGTTAAAAAGAAAAATCTTGAGGAGTTTGTATACTGAGTAAGTTATGATGATTTATTGTAACATATTTTATTTATATTACACCCTGTGTTGTAATCTATCTTAATGGAGCTCTGATACAAAATTTACAAAAAAAAAGAAGGTGTAGTGGAAATTTATGATCTCTTCCACTCTTTTCTTCTGCCTTTGCTTGTGGTGTGCATTATTTTTAATTTATTCATGCACACAAAGAGACTAGAATTGTAAAAACCGGTTTGCTTTGTCAATAGTGAGCCAGATGAAGAGGAGCTGAACAACGAGCCACCAAAAAAGAAGAAAAAGAAGTCCAGCTTGATCAATGATCAGCAGACATTGGAAATTTCTTCTCATGATGAACATGTCACTGCCACCCTACCTGCTCATCAAGCTGGAGAAACATCTGTTACAGAAAATAATTGCAAAGCTGTGAAAGAAAGTTCTAGTTCCCATACAGAACCTCAGAAGAGAAAGGAAAAGAAGAAAAGAAACAAATTCATAGAACAGATGAGCAACAAAGAAATGCAAAAAGCCTCAGTAAGGAATTCTCATCACAAAAAGAACAAGAACAATAGAAGTAAAGTAAATGGCAATATCAAAAACAACAATAATGTTACAGAACTGTCAGATGCACGGCTCAAAGCATATGGAATAAACCCAAAGAAGTTCAAAAACAAAATGAAATATGGAAACATAAAAGAAGTATAAAATAGTTTGTGTCTGCTTGTAATATTTTAAACTATGAGGAAATGACACTTCAGTAATAGCATATGTTTATATCTTCAAATTAATGAAGGTTTAAACTGCTTTAAGACAACTTTTGTTTACAAAATATTGTATTCAATCCCTTGTTGTTTAAAGAGACATATTTTGTTGTTCGAATGTGTATGTACATAGTTTTAATATTGTGAACATGTGAAATAAATTATGCATAATTTGTTATATATTCTGTATCTCAGTTCACAGGGCATTTAAAGGCATATCAGATATAGTCAGTTTGAATCCTGCTTGTGAGGGATATTTGCAACTTCCTATTTTTGGTAAGGGGAGGAGAGAGATGTCTCATTGCCACACTTTGTACCAATATCATAGATAATATATCAAACTACACCATTGTTAATGGTGGTATCTGAGGGAAGCAGCGTACATATGGGTTTCATTCTGTCCCGTTTTTCTCATCGGCAGCAACAATAAAAACACAACATTACACTTTACACTCCATGTGCTGTTGTCAATCATCTGTACTAAAACACTTATACTTACTGTGCTTTACAGGTAATTAATCAAATCATATCAACTAGAAAGACTTGCACCAGACTGTGAGCCCCACAGATAAAAAATAGAAGTAGCTTAAATTTACCAGATAGTGTAATGAAATGCCTTAAGTTTCACATTTGCGTCAACACAGTTTATGTAAACTCTGCAGCAGAAGCTCCAGAGGAGAAGGTATAGAGACATATAATGACAGGCTTAGAACAGCACAATTATCATAAGTTTAGTGGCTCAGGAATGAGGAGGCAACTATGCTGTAGAGATTAGAGGCTGAAGTGCAGTTGGGAGTGGGTGCTGGAAATGGGATGATGGCCATTGGTGGCTAGGAAAACACAACTGGACAGTAAAACACTTTTATTCAACTTAGCTACAACACTCGTAGTGTTACGATGCCGTAGGCGTGGAATGTGGAGGCCCCGCTGACAGCTGTGGAAGACAGATGCCAGCGGTGTAGTCCATGCCCAGCAATGCTGATACTCATTTAGCCACCTCAGCAACATATTCCCTAGTTTGCCCAGCATAGTGTTATATGGCAAGGACCAGCGGCACTTAAGACTGCCAGAATTCTCCTGGAGACTGTCGTGACACAGGAGAAGATCTCACCCCAGCAGGTAACAAAGTTGGGTGCTCGACTGCTTGCCCTGGTGTTGGTGCACAGGCAGCTGCACAGCCCCTGACATGAACCACTGACCTCCAAGTAGAAGTTTGGTTGCTGCTGAAAAGAGCCCGGAAGTGGCTTGTTCATTGCACAGTGCCAAGTCCTCAACTTGTAGTCCTAGTACTGGGTTTTGGTCTGGTATAGACCGGCATTGTCCACTTGTTGGCCTGTAACCTGGTGGTGCTTGTTGTAGCCCTCATATGAAGGTGGGTGCTGCCAGACTGCTCCTACCTCTGGTAAAACCAGAGATTATTTTATACTGATTAATGGTACGTTTTTTATGCCATGTACAAATCAGCACCTCCTGTGCTCACCATTGTAGTAACCCATTGGCTCGTCCTGCAGCCGTGCTACACTTCCGCTGCATTGCCAGGATTGCAAGGTGTGTCCTGCCCACCCTTGTGTTGGATAAACAAGCCTTCTGATGAAATCATTATACCAGTGCTTCAGCACCCATCAGTTGCTTTCCACAAAGCCATAGAAGAGCTGCCCTTTGGGAAGACCCTACCACCATCTCTACTCGTGACTGACCTGCAACAAGTTTCCTTCTGAACATCTGAACATCTGAATATCTGTAGAGTATCGTCATCTCTTAAGTAATTTCCAGTAAAAAACTTCTGAACCACTGTTTACATAGTCGCGAGTAGGCCTAATTTTTCGTACACGTATTTTCATTGTTTTCCTGTAACTTAATTGTCTTTCTGTCACTAAAATCGATTTGTACCATGAGTGTAAAGTGCCTGACGTGCCGTAGGATCGTTAGCTCCGGGGTCTGGTGTGATGGATGTAGTAACTTTTTTCATTGGGGCGACTGTAGTGGCGTGGTAATTGGGAAAATGATCGAGACTCATCAGTGGTTCTGTAGGCTATGCAGTAGAGTTAGGAAGATTGTGGAACAGGAGGGGAAAATTGCTGCCCTTCAGGCTGAGTTAGATGAGGCTAGGCGAGAACTGGGCAGGTTAAGGGGGGAGAAGGGTAAACAGGGGTGGGAAGTGGCAACAGGCATGAGGAACAGGCCAAGAAATTCTTCTGACAGCTTTGTTATTAATGTACAAAATAGGTTTGACCTGTTGCCTCAGTCAGAAACTGATGAGCTTCTCACAGAAGTAGATGTAGACAGGGCTCAACAAGCTTTCAGCAGTAAATTGATTAAGAATGTAGGGAAGTCTGCAAAGAGAAAGAAAGTCTTGTTGCTAGGTAGTTCGCATGCTAGGGGTGTGGGCCAACTTCTGCAGGATGAATTAGGGTTGGATTACCAGGTCACAAGTTTTTTCAAACCTAGTGCTGAACTTGGGCAGGTTACAGAGGATTTAGGTTCACTATGTAAAGGTTTTACTAAGGAAGACACCGTGGTTATTGTGGGTGGGCCGGGCAACAGTATTGACAGAGATCCGGGGTACAGCATAAAGTGTGACCTGGCAAAGATTGCATCGGCATCGAATCATACCAGTGTTGGGTTTGTGTCCGTTCTGGAGCGCCACGACCGACCTCATTTGACCTCTTCTGTCAGGAGAGTTAATTTGGAGTTGGAACGGCTACTTGGATCTGGTGCAGGGTCACACATTGGTGTGGTTCCTGTTGATTCAGTCTGTAGGTGGGACTATACTAGACATGGCCTACACCTCAACAGGAAAGGGGAGGGTAAACTGGCTGGGCTGATAGCAGGAAATTTAAAGGGGGGAGGAACTACATCTCATGGTGGAAACTCTTTTTTAGTGTAAGATCACTGTCCAGTGGGAAACTCAGCCAGGCAAGTACTAAAGATGTTAAAAAAGTTCAAGATACTCACAAAAGTAAAGTGAAAAATAATGTCAGTATATTTCATCAAAATATTGGGGGATTGAAGAATAAAAGTACTAAAGATGTTAAAAAAGTTCAAGATACTCACAAAAGTAAAGTGAAAAATACTGTTAGTATATTTCATCAAAATATTGGGGGATTGAAGAATAAAATTGATGAGCTTCTGCTTTGTTTAGAAGATATAGAAACCAAGAATGTAATAGATATACTATGCCTGTCTGAGCATCACATTGTCACTGATATGCAAAAGGTTAGCATCAATGGGTACAAATTAGCTGCACATGTAAGTAGAGATAATATGATGAGAGGAGGAGTTGCCATAATGTCAAAAGCTTCCACAGTGCAAAAAATTTAGAAACTAAAAAATTTTGTGTAGAGCAACATATGGAAGCATGTGCCACTGAACTTAAACTAAATGATGGCACTTTCATAATTGTAACAGTGTATAGGTCCCCCCTCAGGGAATTTCCAGCTATTTCTAGAAAACTTGGATGCTTTGTTGTGCTATCTGTCAGACAGGGGGAAGCAAATTATCATTTGTGGGGATTTCAATGTTGATTCCCTGAAAGAGTGTAATAGGAAGAATGACCTTTTAGTATTACTCAGTTCTTTCAATTTGAGCTCCGTCATTGATTTTCCTACTCGGATAACAAAGAACAGCAGTACGTTGATAGATAACATTTTTATAGACCAAGATAAGGTTAAGGACATAAATGCTTATCCTGTTGAGAATGGTCTTTCAGATCATAGTGCACAGCTTGTTACAGTACATGACATAGCTCCATGCAGTATAATAAATCAGACTTTCAAAGCAGTGCGTTCAATTAACAATATAAATATTGCAAACTTTAGGGAAAGCCTACAGCAGCTAGACTGGGATGAAGTGTATAAGGAACCCGATGCAAACTTGAAATATCACTTATTTCACAATACATTTTTAAGGGTATTTGAAAATTGTTTTCCCAAGAAAATAGTTAAACATAATTCCAAGAAAACATATAAAAAACCTTGGCTAACTAAAGGAATAAGAATATCTTGCAAGCATAAAAGAGAACTGTATCTAACAGCAAGAGGGAGTACTGACCCCGAAATTGTTCAATATTATAAAAACTATTGTGCGGTACTAAGAAAAGTTATTAAAAAGTCCAGAAGCATGTGTATCATGTCTGAGATCAGTAACTCTGATAATAAAATTAAAGCAATTTGGAAAATTATTGAAAGGGAAACAGGGCAACCAAGAGCACAGGAAGACTTTAGTGCAATAAAACTGAATGACAAGTGCACTAACAAACAATCAGAAATTGAAATTATTTTGAATAATCATTTTTTAAATGTTGTGGAGAAAATAGGATCTAGATCTTCACTAGAAGAGGCAAGGCTATTAATAGAAGAGGCCATACCTGCGCAGTTTGAAACAACTGTAATTCCACCAACCTCTCCCTCTGAAATCAGTAAAATAATAAACTCACTGAAAAGTAAAAGCTCTTACGGAATTGATGGCATTTCCAGCAAAGTACTTAAAGCTTGTTCCCCACAGATAAGTAGGATTCTCAGCCACGTATGTAATAGCTCTTTGGAGCAGGGTGTTTTCCCTGATAGACTGAAATATGCCATTGTAAAACCATTGCATAAAAAGGGGGATACGTCAGATGTCAACAACTACCGCCCAATCTCTCTTCTGACAGCACTATCAAAAATTTTTGAGAAAGTAATGTATTCAAGAGTAGCCTCCCATATTTGTAAAAATAAAGTACTAACAAAATGTCAGTTTGGTTTTCAGAAAGGCTTTTCAACAGAAAATGCTATATATGCTTTCACTGATCAAATATTAAATGCTCTGAATAACCGGACATCACCCATTGGTATTTTTTGTGATCTCTCAAAGGCCTTTGTTTGCGTAAATCATGGAATTCTTTTAGATAAGCTAAATCATTATGGTTTGAGTGGGGCAGTGCACAAATGGTTTAATTCATACTTAACTGGAAGAATGCAGAAAGTTGAAATAAGTGGTTCGTGTAATGTTAAAACAACAGCTGATTCCTCAAACTGGGGTGCTATCAAGCACGGGGTCCCACAGGGTTCGGTCTTAGGTCCTTTACTGTTCTTGATATACATTAATGACTTACCATTCCACATTGATGAAGATGCAAAGTTAGTTCTTTTTGCTGATGATACAAGTATAGTAATAACATCCAAAAACCAAGAACTAAGTGATGTAATTGTAAATGATGTTTTTCACAAAATTATTAAGTGGTTCTCAGCAAACGGACTCTCTTTAAATTTTGATAAAACACAGTATATACAGTTCCGTACAGTAAATGACACAACTCCAGTAATAAATATAGAATTTGAACAGAAGTCTGTAGCTAAGGTAGAATTTTCAAAATTTTTAGGTGTGTCCATTGATGAGAGGTTAAACTGGAAGCAACACATTGATGGTCTGCTGAAACGTCTGAGTTCAGCTACGTATGCTATTAGGGTTATTGCAAATTTTGGTGATAAGAATCTCAGTAAATTAGCTTACTATGCCTACTTTCATTCACTGCTTTCGTATGGCATCATATTCTGGGGTAATTCATCGTTGAGTAGAAAAGTATTCATTGCACAAAAACGTGTAATCAGAATAATTGCTGGAGCCCACCCACGGTCATCCTGCAGACATCTATTTAAGGATCTAGGGATCCTCACAGTATATATATTCCCTTATGAAATTTGTTGATAATAATCCAACCCAATTCAAAAGTAATAGCAGTGTGCATACCTATAACACCAGGAGAAAGGATGATCTTCACTATGCAGGGTTAAATCTGATTTTGGCACAGAAAGGGGTAAATTATGCTGCCACAAAAGTCTTTGGGCACCTACCAAACAGCATCAAAAGCCTGACAGATGGTCAACCAACATTTAAAAATAAATTAAAAGAATTTCTAGATGACAACTCCTTCTACTCATTGGCTGAATTTTTAGATATAAATTAAGGGAGGGGAAAAAACTAACTTAATCATTAGTGTCATGCAATATTTTGTGTAATGTAATTTCTTGTACAGACATCTTTTATTAACCTGACATGTTCCACATCATTACGAAGTGTCGTATTCATGATCTATGGAACAAGTATTAATCTAATCTAATCTAATCTAATCTAATCTAATCATGATGCAGCTTGAACCACAAGTTTCAGAGGCTGAGACTGTACATTCCTTCTACAGTTCTATCCCATTTTCTCCTTGCCTGTCCAGATTCACAATGAACTTTTTCTGCTCTACCCTTCTACTTTTAACCAGTCTAGTGGTATCTGATACACAGGAGGGTCACACTGATGAGTGGCTCTCGCCTAAGGTTGACGAAGGCGGCACAAAACAGAGTGAAAACTAAAATTGTTCTGATTATTGTAACATTCATGGTCACAATCAAACATAGTTGCGCTTCCTAGTATTGCTGCGCATGTTGAATTATTTCATGTTGAAGCATTCACTCTGTCATAATTTGCATCTCTTGCATGTCTGTTAACTGATTCAAGGAAATGGCTGGTTGAAGATGTAGTGTTTTATTCAAATAGGTCAAATTTTGCATTGGAAGCACCTTTAGCAGTTTGGACAGCCAGTAAAACTGTGGCTGCACAACATTTTAACTGTGTCTCACCAATAGCAGTGGCTGGCAGTTGAAATTTCAGCTCTGTTATATCCCATTCCGCTCTGTAAATTATTAATCCAGAGCCGTGCAGTTTCAATTGCTTGGCCCGTGGCAGTTCCACCACTGTAGTATTGTCCATGGAATAAACCCATCGCAGCTCAACTTGTTATAAGTAGGGTCTCGGCTCCAGAAAGTCACGTGGACAATGCTGGCAAACTGGGATCAAGGAGCCACAGTCATTCCTCTTCCCTCATTGGAAAGGTCTGTCGCCCAACAAACAAAGAAAGAAACACCTAAATATCTTTAGTACAATACACACTCTCCATTTTATCTTTTGTTTGCGGATGCGGCAGACTAGTTCCTAATTTCTAAACCTGCAGCAAATGATACAGTTGTTTTACCAAATCTAACATAAAATTTGTGCCTTGGTCTGTGATTATGGTTTCCACAACACCAAATTTGAGAAACCAGCTGTTGACCAATATTTGCGCCTCTGTTGATTAGGAATGGTGATCATATTTACATACTGACAAAAATGATCAACAGTAATCAAAGGTTTCTTGCAGGAGTCCAGTTAAATGGTCCAAGAATATCCATTCCAATCATTTAAAAAGGTTTAATCACCTCTGGGAACATTTTTCTTAATAGTACTACCTTGTGGCTTATGTCTGCTCATTGCACACAGTGTACACAATTTCTTTCATACTGGTCCACATCTTCCTTCCTTGTCTCCATCAGTAGCACCCCGCCATACTCCTATTGATTGTTCCTTGACCACTGTGGCCAGACAGCTCATGGTGGTGTGCTTCCTTCAGAACAACGTCATGTTTGAATTTGCTCATTCTTGCTGCCCATCTTGTGAGCCAAGCACAAGGGTCCTTTAGCCTTAACAAACTTTTAAGAATTGGGTGGTTGGTTACCATCTTAAATTTCTTCCCTATAAATAACATTGAAATTACATAATCCCATACATCAAACTGAGCATTTCCTTTGCTGCTGTGGAGTGTTCCTCTATTGAGCTGTTGAGAAGCATGTGCTATACAATATTCTTTGTCATTTACCACCTGACTGAAAACATACTCCAACATCTGATTGAAAGCATCGTATGAAAGCACAACTCATTCTCGTAATCCAGGAAAACTAACACTGGACTCGGTGTTAATGCCTTTTTCAGTTCCTCAAAGGCAGCCTGACATTCTTTTGCTCACTCGAACTATACGCCTTCCTTTAATAGCTGCATAAGTGGTCTTGCCACCTCTGCAACCCTGTTTAGGAATTTTCTATTGTAATTTGCTAAACCCAAAAATGATTGTAATTCTTTACTGTTCCTAGGAACTGAAAAATCTTTCACTGCGTGCACTGACCTTGTGTCTGTGTTAAACACCTCTCTGCTAATTACATACCCCAAGTACAGAACTTCCTCCAACATCAAATGACACTTCTCAGTATTTAGCATGAAAAGCACTTCACATAACCTTTTAAAAACATCTCTTAGTTGTGAATATGCCCCATCACATCCTTTTCAAAAACATTATATCATTGAGGTACACCATATGCTGCTGAGGTTCTAGACCTCTCAGTACTCCATTCAGCAACCAGAGAAATGTTGCTGGTACATTTTTTTAATGCAAATGACATCCTTCGTTATTGGTAATGACCTCAGAGGACCAAGAAAACTGTCTTGGTTGGTCTTCAAGCAATACCTCTAGCTGATGGTACCCACTTTTAGATCCATGGTAGAGAAATGCTTGAACTGGCCTCAAGTAGTCAGTAGTCACAGTGACATTTAGTGATGGGTTTAGATCTGACACTGTCTTGCTGTTAAGGTACCTATAGTTACAGCAAGACCTAGATTCTTAGATGTACATGATGTCTTCTTTGGCATGACCACTCCAGTGGCCTACAATGGACCAAGGCTGTACTTTGTTATTCCATCTCATACTACTGGTTATATAAAAACTTCCATATATTCCAAGATGCAGAATATGGCTTATGATATACTGATACTTTATAGGAATTCAATGTTCTGTCAGATGTTGCTGCCAACAGCTCTTGAGTAAACACCAATCCTCATACCACAGTACAGCTCTCCATTTCACTCTTTCTGTTCCTCTAGATGCTGTACCTGCTAATGTAATGCAGTTTTAGCAGCAGCAGCCTGCATCCAATCACAATGCACACTTGCTGTTTCCCAATCATCCTCTTCTAGGGTATTCAGATTAGCTACCAGCTTCACCTCATTGGCATAAAACTTATCTTCACTTATGGATATCATTTTCTGGTCACCTTTCACTTGTATACGTAGAATGATTTTTCTTACAAAGCAATGTGATGTGTCCAATGCATCATTTTCTGCAAGTCTTTCTACCACACGCAACATATTAACAAGCCACTTTGGTTCTACACTCACCCAGAAAAATTTTCCATTGCCTTGTGGCACAGGATCATGCAAGTTAAGCTTTGATGTTGGTCTCTGCAGTTCAAGCTGTTCACTCTTGAAGGTAGACAAATCTTGTGAAAGTACTTCACTAACGCAGTTTCTCCTAGCTGAGATGTTGTCCCTCTAAGTTTGTGGTGTAGCATCGATTCTGTGGAAAAATGTCCATGTAAACCAGAAATGTTCTTTAGGCAGTTGGTAAGTGTGAAAAATCCCACTGTATGCCCTGTGGTTTACCATATGTGTGGATTTGGTGTAAAATGCATCAGCTCAGAACATCAACAAGGCGCAACAGCAGGTGAGCATCTCTACCAGATGTGGAGGGGCCACTTGTGCTTTAGTGTCATGGTTTGGTAGAGTGGAGGGCATGGGCAAAAATGTCAACACCAGAACATCTGAAGATTATAGATAAGAACTGTCATTCTGTAATGTCAAAGGTAGAGCAGTACATGTTATGATCTAATGTGAGGTAGAATTTATGAGAGGTTTGGATCATTTTGATTTTATCCATACTGGATGAGAGGTCATGGTTGTGAATATCAATGTAAAAAATATATCGGCTCAACCACTTGTTTATAAAACATGTTTTACGCTATAAACAAGTGGTTGAGCCGATATATTTTTTAACATTAAGATTTGTATCATCCGTAATTGTGAATGAAGTTGTACAGTGAAGTCATATCAATTACAATACAGAAGAGTAATCACAAAACTGCTTTGTCATTTTAGTAGCTTGAATAGATCAGAGCTCTCTTTCAGTGTCCATCACACTCCAGATGGTTGAGAAGCCGTGTTACAGCCTCTAAATAGCACCTCCAGTACAGAAAGTAACTTCAAGAACAGTGACTGCAACGTATTTGTAAGGTAAAAGTTGGCACACATATCAGTCAGATAACAGATAATGTATGGAGGGATCATATCATAACCAAAGCCCAATACGTACACTCTGAGGTCAACCATGCTTTGCCATTCTGTATGGACAATGACAACTGCCAAAATGAAAAGATTAGAGAAAACACAGAAAAACAAACTAAATTGTTTAAAAACCTCATTAACTAACAGCAAAATTGCCTGTGAAATTGAAAGTTGGACTAATTCTAACTAAGTGCCCCTATAAAATACAAAAATTATTTCTGGTGAATTTCATCCTGTTCACCCACTTGCAACATTATTAACCAAACTAACAAATATGGCCAAAAAAAAAAGAGCGTGGGAAAAGCTTAAATTTTTCTCTAAATCATTTTTTTATTTTGTTATTCTTATGGAGTTTAATTTTTTGTAATTTTTAATATTTTTGTCACAGAAATGAAGTTAAATAATACATTGGACAAAAAAAAGAGGCATGAAAGGCAACACTGTACATTTAAGTGGAAACAGAATCATAGAAATACTTGAAATATTTAGGAATGATGTTGCTGCTAACCAAATTACTTAAATCTTGATTTTTGTTCTATGAAAGGGTCATTTTCATAATATAAGCAGGTTTCAAATCCGATTTCCTTGCATCTACATTCTCGTTAAATGCATCTTTCTACCTTCAAACTGAACTTGTCCTCACTCAGACTGTTTGTAGCTATTCTTATACTGAAACTCGCCATTTCCCTTTTCACACAGGAATAATTTGATTTTCAGATAATTTGAACATATATCGATCAAAGTCCTTGGCCATGTAAGGAGCCATGTCATCACGCAAAGTCACGCCTAATCCGAGAATAATCGCAGGATAACTAAACTGGCGATTCTGGCAGAGTTAGTCAAGTTAACCGGCGAATAAGCTTTGACACTAGCAGGAATAGATACAGAATTAGTGATGACAACATTGTTTGTTAGAACGAGGCGTTATTACGTGTTCGTACAATGCGTTTTCCGCGCTACTTCCAGAACAGACCTTAAAGCGGCTGCTAGCCGGATACTGTACAACTGGCCCTTGCTAGTATATCAACCTGGCCAAAAATTTTCTGTCAAAATTTCATTTTCTTGGACACACCGAGAAGATAATACGTAATCTCTCTCTTACCTGTTATTCCTGTTAGTCGTTTATTCGCATTCTGGTAGTCTGAATCAATGGATTTCGCTGGTAATCATAAAAACGCTCATTATTCGCAAACCCAATCAATCACATAATCAGACAGTGGTTGGCACACTTAAGATCAAATAACACGTCTTACAGTTCCCCGGACACGTATGTTTTATGTATCAGAGTCTTCAGAAAAATGTACGCTACAAAATGAACGTATTCTTGAAAATTCGATTCTTTTTCAAATTTTTGACGTCCTATCTCAAAAAGCTCGAGGGACGCCACTATCTACTATTGCCCCGGTTCGGAAATATCGTATATACGGGTCTGATGCGCAGAGCAGTCTGAGTTACAATAGGGAAGCGGGTAGTCTCCACGTCACCCGTGTTTATATTTAGTGATTTTTCTGTTACCTTTTTGTCTACTGCATTCACGTCAAATGAAAACAAAATTGATTTCTTTGACCGGGAGCTATCATGTGAATTAACATTCATTCACATTATTACGGAAGGGAAAATACGTTATTAGTTTCAGATTTTATTTTATTTCCAACCATTTTAGTTTCCAACCGTTCACTGCATTTCAAGTGTACGTTTTCATCTTCTAGCACGTATGGCATGATGCCATAACAAAGAACCAGGCATGAGATAACAAAGTACTGGTACCCAAGGAAATTTACGTCCCGAAACCACATTGAAAAGTTAAATATCAGGTCGATGCCAACTTTACTGGGAATCTAGGACTCATTTAAAAATGGCTCTGAGCACTATGCGACTTAACTTATGAGGTCATCAGTCACCTAGAACTAATTAAACCTAACTAACCTAAGTACATCATGCAGATCCATGCCCTAGGCAGGATTCGAACCTCCGGCCGTAGGTCGCTCTTTGATGACGAGCCATGTAGAAGAATTTATAGCTCAGAAGATCACACTTTTATGTCGTTATTAAAAAATTTACTGGTGTATGTGCGATATATATTAAAACGTAAATCGTGCATAAAAGACCAACATTATATGTGAAAGCTTAGCTTGCCTTGCAGTGTATTGGCCTTAGAGACCAATATGATATGTGAATCCTTTGTTTTTCTTGTAGCAACATTATAGATGTTAATTTAAACCATTAACTTTTCCTGTTCGTGTGTTCGCGCTACGTAACAGTGATGTTGCTATTGGCTGCACCACGTGTCCGAAGCTCTGAATATCTGCTGTCATCGGCTGGCGAGATCACGTGACATGATCTATGACTGGCTTACAAATACGCAATCTCGAATTCAATGCTTCGGAAAGTAACATGCGGTTTTTGGTGGAGTTCGAATTTTTATTTCGTAATACGAAAATATGCAGCGTACATGTTAATGCATATCAAAAATCTATCCTAAACGTGTTTCTTCCCCTGAGTTTCGTTTTCTAAAGTGCCGGGAAATTCTAGGTGTATAAAACAACAAACATTGAAAGGATTGATAAGTTTTATAGTAACGAGGAAAAGTATACTGTTACTTAACATGGAAAAAATGTATTTTCATCCGGGACGAAGTGTATTTTAACCGGGAAATCCGGGATTTTTTTTTTCCTTGTCCACGTATACACCTTGGTTATTTTCCACATTTGTTGTGTCCAGTGCTATGGTTAGAAATTCTGAATAGCAACGGTTCCTGGAAGATGGTGGCGATTAAAGTTTACCATTCTGAGAAATCAACTGAATTCTGAAATCAAGGAAGAGAATGTAACACCTCCAACTTTTCCAGTGTATGGGAGATGCCGTGGTCTGACACACTCTAGCCAAGCGAGTTTAACAATGGTGCACCAAACACACACTTATCCTCATTCAGCACATTTCCATGGGTACTTCGCATGCTTCAAATTCATTCAAATGTTTCTCATGGTCCTGTGTGTTTTCTGAAAAAACCAAAATGTCATAAAGGCAAGCAAAGCACTAAGGTAGTATCCTCAGTACACTGTCGAGAAAACACTGGCAGGTCTAGCCAGTGTTTTTAAGTCCAAATGTCTTAACGAAAAATTCAATTCATAACCAAAATTCAAATGGGGCTAGTCATTGCCTTCTTTAATATGTCTAGCTTTGCCATAGGTATTTGATTGTAAGCTTTATAACAATCAAACACAATGAAAACTTTTGCCTCAGCCAGTGAATTTGTGAAATACTGGAAATGTGGCACAGAATACCTCTCTGGAATCGTTCTGATGTTCAGTGCCTGATAGCCACCACACAGATACCATGACCCATTTTTCTTATGCAAAAGTTGTAGAGGTGAGGACCATGGCCTGTTGAATGGCCGCGTGACTCCTTCTTGTACCATGTTGTGGAAGATGGTTTTGGTCTTGCATTGTTGATCAGTCGCTATTCATGATCACATGAGGAAACTGGTTGACCCGGCATTGTCTGGATGCGGTATACTGTTTAGTGTTTGACGATGTCCCTATCCATCACTGGTCATACTGACTCAGAGGGTGAAGAAGTGACTTACTGTTATTGTGTTGTGAGCCGCTCTGTAATTTTTCGAGCAGCTTAAGGTCGGACTGTGCTTCCAAAATAGCAGCCTCAAGAACTTCTTCTCTCTACATAATTCATTGGATTTGCATCCATTTGCTTCAATCTTCTCCTTCATGCTCTGGATGGCCGATTCTAGGTTGCAATGGTAGTGTTCCCACCGTCTCCTGCAGGGTGGCGCATGAAATTTGTTACCATTCTGTTTTTTAATATAAACTTTATTGTCAATACAATCTGAAAGGAACATACACTACAATGAAGAGCCGTCCATGGAGATTTGTTCTAACTCAGCACATGCTCAATATGTCCACCATTTCGTTTCCTAACTTCCTTCAAACGAACACTGAAGTTAGTAATTACCCTATGGCACATGTCTTCCATAATTTCACTGCAAGCTTGAAGAATAAGTCTTCTGAGCACCATTAAATCACGTTTCGGGAAAATTTTTTCCTTTAGGTACCTCCTAAGAAAAAAAGTCACATGGATTGACGTCTGGACTACTGGGGGGGGGGGTCAGTTTTGTCCGTCATTGAAGCGACCTGGAAACCTGAGTGAAATGATCCACACGTCGAAATGCTCAAAGTAAAAATTCCAACACAGTCTTTGCAGTATGCGGCCTTGCTCCATCTTGCATGAAGCACTGCTTGTTGAAGGGCAAGGCAGTAGCAAGAAGCTGTGGAATGAAGCTATTGCGAAGCATGCTCAAATAACACTCACTGTTCACAGTTTCTTCAAAGAAAAAGGGTCCAATAAGTCCTTGACTGGAAATTGCTGCCCATGCTGTAATCCTCGCAGCATAATGTTGTCGTTCATGAAGCACTTGTGGGTTTTCAGTGGCCCAAAAGTGTACATTTTGTTTGTTAACCACACCGTCTAAATGAAAATGCGCCTCGTCTGAAAACCAAATGTTGTTGAGAGTTTCTTCCCTATCCTCCGCCCACTGACCAAACAGTAGTCTCTGCTCCTTGTGTCCTTCAGTGAGCTTCTGTGCACAGGTCATCTTGTATGGGTACATATGAAGGTCACTTTTAAGAATGTGTTGAACGGAGCGTCTGCATATTCCCAGTTGCACTGCTGCATTTCTACGTGATTTCCCCGGACTTCTCTGTACAGCAACAATACCGTTTCAATATTCTCCGGCGAACAAACAGGCTTAGGCCGAGGTCACTTCGATTCCAATACTGTTCCTTCCTGTACAAATTTATCGCACAACCTGTGGATGGTTTTCTCGCAAGGGACCCATTGTGTGTTCAACTGTTGTTGAAAACGCCTCTTTGAGTCACAACAAGACTTTTTGTTTCATGAAAAAGTACCACGATTGCCGATCATTGCTGTATCGTCAGTCTTCCATTGTCAGCCATTGTTGCTCATTAGTCTGTGGCAGTATCATGAATTGCACATCATTTCGTAACTCATTTGTTTTTCCAAGCTCTGCTGGTACTGCTGTAAAGATCCCAGCACAATATGTAATGTGCGTCGTAAATTGTGAAAGAAACAATTGGTAACACATTTCGTGCACCACCCTGTAGGTTAGGCTTGCTGAGATTGTCCACCCTGGGGTAGACACAAGATGTCGTTTGCCCCTTGGCTTCAAGAGTAATACGGCTGTCAGCGGTACGAACAAGACATGCACCACACAAGTCTATGATCAGCACATTTTTTGTAAGGAAACAGGCATCTAGAATGGTTGGTCAATGTTGGTGAGCATAAATGTCCATGCACACTTGGTAGAATGTCCAGTGTCAAAAACAATTGTTTTTAGTCCATATGTTTGTAGTGCAGAGTCACTGGCCACTTTCAAAGGAGCTGCATTGGTGCATTTGGTATTAGGGGAGGCATTAACAGGCAGTGAGCTGACATCCAACTCAATGTTTACTAAAAAATCAGCCCTGTAGAGTGATCAGAAATGAATAATCTTAGTGATACTACTTGTCTGACCATGGTCCACTCATATTGTAGCAACATCCTTAGTCATGTACAGCTCATGTCGCCACCACCAGCCTGCAGAGGTAGGTGCTGCTTATGGTTGCCACGAACTGTCACAGCCAAAACAGAATGTATGAGATGTTTGCATAAGAGCACGGTCCTTTGCACTTTGTAGCTTGAAAACCTAAATGCATTGGAACCAGCGAAACCATGTCTGGTTAGGTTCTTGACATCCGAGTTGTGGTGGGTAGTTAGTTTGTGTTACCAGGCCATCTGCCACTGCACTCCACAGTTGAAACATCTGCAGTTGTTTTGTCAGCCCCTTGATGGCAGGACGGAAAGATTAGAGGTCCTCTGTGATGCCAGCAGTCTTGGTTGGTCACGCTTGTGCAGCTTGGCGATGCTGTGCCAACTGGGTAGGGCATGCTTGCTACTCCTTGCGAACAATGGTGGTTGTGTTGTATGCTCTGTCAGCCACTTGCAGCAACTCACATAATGGCAGACTTTAATGCATAATTGAGGTAACTTTCTGCCAAATGTGTAACAGCAGAGCATCCAAAAGAATGCTGGAATCAGCCACACCCTGTAAGTGTCTCCAAAAGTTGGAAGGTGAACTGTTGCCATGTCTCTTGTGGTAAAGAAGCTGTGTTAATAACTGATATATTGGTTTCTTGCAGCAAGACATTAGCACCATCTTGAGGATGCTGTAGGCTTGCTGTGGAGGAGGATGTAAAAATAATGGCCAGCACCACCGAAGCTCATGTTGATCAAGGTTGCTGACCATCATAAATTTTTCAAATTCATTGTGCATTTGCTGTTGCACAAAAATGTTCCTCATAATACCAAACCAAATATCTGGCGGTTCAAGTATGAATGACAGCACTTGAATTTGTAATTGCGACATAGGTGGGTAATTAAATCTGTCAAGCAGAAAGTTTGTAGCTCATGGGGACCAACACAGCACCTGCACAGGTGATTGAATCATGAGTGTGTTCACATTTGGTTTGATGTCACATTGTCCTGCTGTCTGGTTGTGTGAAACTATGTCCTGTGGCAGAGATATCTGGTAGTATGACCAACACGGGTGATCTTGTGACATCATGGTTGGTATATGTTTGAGGTGGTGAATCGTATGACAGCAGTAACATAGAAGGATTTTGAACAACCTCAATCCCGTTCTTGACATCATGGATTGTACCGTCAGTGGCACATGATAGGTTACGCACAGACAACATGCCAATACCCAAAAATATATTGAAGTGAGTTACAGACTAATAATAATGTGTCCATTACCACACCACTTTAGTTCCAAGGTCACCACTTATGTAGGAGCACGTATGTTACATAAACAACTTTACACAGATAGTGTACAGCAAAAATTCACTTTATTAGCATAACTGATACAAAAGCACATGTGCATCATCAGCAAATGTCAAAAGAAAAAATATAATCAAAGAATATAGTTTTATAAAGATTCACTGCATATGGTGCAATGTTGATTATCAATTGAGTCACTCCCACAATGCTTAGAAAAATTATGTCACAAAAGTCATTTAAACATTGAGAAAGCAATAGCACTAAGAATGATTATTATGCAAAAGTTACTCGACTAGTGGGAAAACAATGAAACAATGCACACTTAAGTCATTATCACACCTAGAATTTCAGTTGAAATGATTCTCAATCCACACTATTCAATGGTTGCATTTTTGTTTCAGTAGACATTTTACTTCACACACCTAAGTGTAAAACTCAACTGACAATTATGACAACATTCTTCCAAACCAAAGTAACAACAATTGATGTTTCCATAAACCTGACAGCAGAGTACAAGTCTCTCAGGGTATCTGTCCTAACCCTTCTGAAATATTAGATGGAAGGTCACTCAAAAAGGTGTCTAATACCTTATGATGGGCTCCCTGGTGTATGACATTATTTGTCTCATTATTCTCTCGCAACACTTATACACTCCTGGAAATTGAAATAAGAACACCGTGAATTTATTGTCCCAGGAAGGGGAAACTTTATTGACACATTCCTGGGGTCAGATACATCACATGATCACACTGACAGAACCACAGGCACATAGACACAGGCAACAGAGCATGCACAATGTCGGCACTAGTACAGTGTATATCCACCTTTCGCAGCAATGCAGGCTGCTATTCTCCCATGGAGACGATCGTAGAGTTGCTGGATGTAGTCCTGTGGAACGGCTTGCCATGCCATTTCCACCTGGCGCCTCAGTTGGACCAGCGTTCGTGCTGGACATGCAGACCGTGTGAGACGACGCTTCATCCAGTCCCAAACATGCTCAATGGGGGACAGATCCGGAGATCTTGCTGGCCAGGGTAGTTGACCTACACCTTCTAGAGCACGTTGGGTGGCACGGGATACATGCGGACGTGCATTGTCGTGTTGGAACAGTAAGTTCCCTTGCCGGTCTAGGAATGGTAGAACGATGGGTTCGATGACGGTTTGGATGTACCGTGCACTATTCAGTGTCCCCTCGACGATCAGCAGAGGTGTACGGCCAGTGTAGGAGATCGCTCCCCACACCATGATGCCGGGTGTTGGCCCTGTGTGCCTCAGTCGTATGCAGTCCTGATTGGGGCGCTCACCTGCACGGCGCCAAACACGCATACGACCATCATTGGCACCAAGGCAGAAGCGACTCTCATCGCTGAAGACGACACGTCTCCATTCGTCCCTCCATTCACGCCTGTCGCGACACCACTGGAGGCGGGCTGCACGATGTTGGGGCATGAGCGGAAGACAGCCTGACGGTGTGCGGGACCGTAGCCCAGCTTCATGGAGACGGTTGCGAATGGTCCTCGCTGATACCCCAGGAGCAACAGTGTCCCTAATTTGCTGGGAAGTGGCGGTGCGGTCCCCTACGGCACTGCGTAGGATCCTACGGTCTTGGCGTGCATCCATGCGTCGCTGCGGTCTGGTCCCAGGTCGACGGGCACGTGCACCTTCCGCCGACCACTGGCGACAACATCGATGTACTGTGGAGACCTCACGCCCCATGTCGGCGGTACGTCCACCCGGCCTCCCGCATGCCCACTATACGCCCTCGCTCAAAGTCCGTCAAGTGCACATACCGTTCACGTCCACGCTGTCGCGGCATGCTACCAGTGTTAAAGACTGCGATGGAGCTCTGTATGCCACGGCAAACTGGCTGACACTGACGGCGGTGGTGCTCAAATGCTGCGCAGCTAGCGCCATTCGACGGCCAACACCGCGGTTCCTGGTGTGTCCGCTGTGCTGTGCATGTGATCATTGCTTGTACAGCCCTCTCGCAGTGTCCGGAGCAAGTATGGTGGGTCTGGGTCTGACACACCGGTGTCAATGTGTTCTTTTTTCCATTTCCAGGAGTGTATTTACATATTAATGTTACATATTCAGTTTGTAAGATTCTCCAACTCATTGTGCTTCTTTGCTAAAGTACTCAACTGGTTGTGGAGAAACCTCGGGCTGTTCTGTGTATTATATGTTTTCAGGAGGCCCTTGTTAACTCATAAAAACACACACACACACACACACACACACACACACACACACACACACACACACACACACACACACACACGCGCGCTTTCTGCTAACTCCAGCATCTTGGGCTGGAATTCCTACCTGGAGTTTCCCTTGTTTGATTTCATGAAACGTCTGTGTGTTTCATAACCTCTCTGCACACTCAGCATAAATTTTTGCTTCATCTATCAAACATAACTTTGCTGTTTGCAGTAACTGATCCTGTGACCATCCTCCAGTCTTAGCTGCTAATTGCAGATCATCCAAGAAAGACATTCTGCCCTCAGTTTACTTTTCAAAAAAGAGAGTTATCAAATAGGCAGTGGGTGGATCTGCTAGACAAGTAAAATTCTATTTGTTCATCCATAGCAGCAAGCTGCCCAAGTAAGTCTGTTTTATCCTCCCTCAAATGTGGTAGATCATTAAGCAATAAGTGCATAGTCTCTTGTCTGATGACACTCAGTGTTTTAGACTCTGCCACTGGTTTAGACTCAAAACCTTAATCTTCGATACACACTAAGTAAAACAGAACAACAGTTACCAATAGCTCATAGAGTATGATACATCAGTTGTGACCAATGTCTCACTGAAGACAATTTGATACTGTGTACTGTCTAGCCACGTGACCACACCTGTAACAAAACAAAGTACTGCCACTGAATCGGTACCCAGTGCAGAACAACCTAGCAATTTACATCATCTCGTGGGTTGGTACTATTGGTCACTGGTATTACCAGAGAACGGAGAAACATCAGCCGATTCTAATGGCTGCACTAAAATTATCCTCAAATCCCAGTGAATCACCCAGTTAGACCCCATGTTATCTACACATGGAGAAAATAAAGTACTTTGTTCACTCTCCCAATGTGTGATGAAACTAAGTGTTGGGATTGTGCATTCGTGCTGCGTGGAGATTATGACTCTGCCAGCACCAGCTGCCAGACAAGGACTTCTATCAGTAAAATGTAGTTTCCCAAGGGTGAGTGGTTGATGCTTGGTTTATAGGGTAAAGGGACTAAACAATATGGTCATCAGTCCCGATGAGTGGGTGCTATGGTATACAGACTGATGTTTGACGAGGGAGGGGGGGCAAGGGAAACACAGCTGGAGGATAAAATACTTTTATTCAATAATGCTACAACATTCGTGGTGCTTTGATGCCGCACACATACCCCATCAGGTGTGTGGCATGGAGGACCCACTGCTGACAGCTGCGGAAGCCAGCTTCCAGTGGCATGGCTGGCTGACATCCATGCTGATAACTGTTTAGCCCACTCAGCAATGCGTGCCCCCGTTTGCACAGTATGACATCATGTGGCAAGTGCCATCAGTGCATATGACTCCAGAATTCTTGTGGAGGCCGTCCTGATCCAAAAGAAGAGCTCACCCCAGTGGGTGAAGATGGTGGGTGCTGGAAGTGCTCACCCCAGTCTTGGTATGTGGGTGGCCACCCCACCACCCCAGACCCAAACCACTGCTTTCCAAGGCAGTGGTGGACTTCGTACTGGGAGCTGGTCTGGTGGAGATGGCAGCCCAGTCCTATTGTAGGCTGCTTGTTGGCCTATAACCTGATGGTTCTGTTGTGGGCCTTGCATTGTGATGGGTGCTGCCAGACTGCTTCTATCTGTGTTAAAATCAACGTGTACACTTTAAAAAAAATGAATATATGAAAGTGATGCACCATCAAGGAATTGTCCAAATGGGATGAAATTCAGCAGATGTGATGTACAGGTACTAACAAATGACTACAATTTCAAAAAGAAAAGAAAGATTGGAAGATTTATTCAAGAGAAAGAGCTTCACAGATTGAGCAAGTAAATAACACTGTCACCCAACATATCATGTGATGTATTTATCTTTTTCTTTTAATTCGGTCAGCATAGTTACTTCTCTTGAAGTAGAGGTCCTGCTAATCAGAGCCTCTGAAATCCCGTGTGTAGCCGAAGAAAGGCTTGACTTCTTCATGTTCTGCAGCTGTTATTGGATTAAAAGAAGATAACTTTCAGCTCATATCACAAAAAGGCATGTTCACTACTTTCTTTTTACAAACATTTATTTCCCTGACTGCGTGTAAGGTCATTAGAGTGACTTGTGAAGTAGTGTAGAACACAACTTTTCAAATGACGTACACCTCAAAGACTCAATGTGACATCCAAGTCTTGTCTTTTGTTTTCAGTCTTGGAGAGAGTAGTTGATTTTTTATGGTCAAGCTGCCACCAGGCCACAGTGCTAAAACTTAAAAGGCCTCGCCCACTGCAGGTGAAGCTGTTCACTCGTCATCAAACCTTGCCATTTCCTCATATTCTGCGTCTCTTTTTTTAATGTCTGACCATACTAAAACAAACACCTACAAACAGTATATGTTATGTGACTTGTTCCCTATTTAATATTATTTTGTCATGATCATCTTTCATTGTACTAGACAAGGAGTGTGAAATGTCATTTGTCTAAATGGAATGTGGCACTTCAATGGTCTGTGGTGCCACTTCGTTTCATAGCAGGACACCTCAAAGCATGACAGTTCGTTGATGATATCCTGCGTCCTGTTTTGTTGCCTGTTATGGCAAGTCATCCCGGGCTTACATTTCGGCCTGATAATGCCTGACCATACACAGTGAGAGTTTCTACTGCTTGTCTTCATGTTTGCCAAACCTCTACCTTGGCTAGCAAGGTCACTGGATAGCCGCCTTTTGTGAACATATGGAGCATTATGGGCAGAGGCCTCCAACCATCTTGGGATTTTGACAATCTAACACTCTAGTTGTACAGAATTTGGCACAATATCCCTCAGGAGGACATCCATCAGCTCCAACAATCAATGCTGAAACAAGTAAATACTTACATAAGAGACCAACGTGTTACTATCTTGCTTAGTGTGTGAAGCTCTTTCTCTTGTGCAAGTCATCCAATTTTTCTGAAATAGTACTCATTTATCTGTCTGTTCATGTACATCACATCAACCAAATTCCATCCCATTCTTCAACCATGTACGAATCGGCACCTCTGTAGCTCAATGATGCAGTATCCCCCTTGGCATGTCCCACAGCTATGCTGCACTTCCGTTTCATTGCCAGGATTGCAAGGCATGGCCTATCCCACCTCAAGGTTGAGTAAACATGCCTGTTGATGAAATTGGCCTGCTAATGTCTCAGTGCCCTTTGGTTGCACATGGCTTTCCAAACAGTTATAGCAGACCTGCTATTTCCATAGTTGTACCTGAAAATTAGCAGCAGCACTAAGTTAATTAAAAAGAAACTGCTTTGCAAATTTCAAGCAAGACCAAGCTGCACACAAGTTCAAATATCAGACTCACAAATAAACAGCCAAGCGTAAACAAGTCTGTTGCAAAGACCCAAAAAACGGGCATGGTGGAAGGTAATGCTGTAGTAGGATTTGCTATATACATGGTGCTATCTTTAGGCTATAGATCCAGCACCTTATCTAGCTCCTTTATTTGTGAACCCATACTGGAGGGGATAAAGTCCAACAAGGAGATAATATAATGTATTTGGGTGTGTTCCCACAAGTAGTTTTACACTATAAAAATTATTGTAACACACTGAGAAAAGTAGTAAGGAAATCAAGAAATATATATGTTAGAGAAGAAATAAACAACTCCAGCAATAAAATGAAATCAATATGGAATGTTGTTAGAAGGTAGACAGGAAAAGTAACCATTGGGTAGGTAGTATTACTACTAAAGAGACTGAGACCATCCTAATCAACAGTACATAAGTAGCTAATGTATTTAACAACCATTTCTTAAGTGTAGGAGGAAAAATTGTTGAGAATAGTTCAAAAGAAAAAGCCAGGCAGTACATAGAAGAATCAGTTTTGAAAATTTTTTAGTAAGATTAAGTTTCACCTAACAACTTCTTGTGAAATAAGAAAATTATAAAATCTGTGAAAAATAAATGTTCTGTTGGAGTAGATGACATCTCTAATAAGATATTAAAACAATGTGGAGCAATTACAGCTGATGTTCTGAGTCACATATGTAATGCATCACTAACTCAAGGTATTTTCCCAGACAGGTTAAAATATACCACTGTCAGGCCTCTCTACAAAAAGAGGGACACCACAGATGTAATTAATTATCAGCCAGTATCCTTGCTTATAGCATTTTAAAAAATCTTTGAGAAAATAATATACTCAAGAGTGGTTAGCCATCTCAACAGTAGTACAATGCTGAGTAAATTACAGTTCAGACTTCAAAAATGCTGTTTCACTGAGACAGCAAAATACAATTTCACTGTCCACATAATAGAGTCTTTAAATAGTAAAATGTCACCAATAGGAATTTTCTGTGACGTGTCCAAAGCATTTGATTGTGTGAATCATGACGACATGTTACAGAAATTACAATTCTATGATATAAATGGAATAGAATACAAGTGGTTTAAGTCATACCTACAGAACAGGAAACGGTTTCTTTATATAGTCAAGTGATTTAAATAAGTTTTCGACTTCATCTAACTGGTGTGAAATTACATCAGGTGTTCCACAGGGTTCAGTCATGGCTCCCCTGCTATTCCTGACATATCTAGAACAAGAACCTGAGCTGACACTGTTTGCTGATGATACAAGCATCATTATTACTCCAGTAAAAGAAAGTCCAATTGAAAATGATACAAATAAGGTCTTTGGAAAAATAATTAATTGGTTTCCTGCAAATGGGCTTGCTCTAAACTTTGAAAAAACACAATACATCCAATTTTCTGCTGCAAAATGTACAGTTCCTTCAATAAATATAACACATCAACTGAAGTCAGTAGACAGGTAGAGCATACTAAGTCTTTAGGTGTACATATAGATGAGAATCTTAATTGGAAAATTCATATTTTGGATCTTCTAAAGTGACTAGGTTTAGCAACTTTTGCAGTCAATTTTTAGGATATAGAAATTATTAAGCTAACATACTTTGCATACTTTCACACTGATGTTACACAGAATAATTTATTTATTTATTTTTATTTATTTAAATGACAAGTTCCGTAGGATCAAATTGAGGAGCAAATCTCCAAGGTCATGGAACGTGTCAGTATATGAATTTACAACATAAAAAGTAATAACAGATAAAAATAAATCTTCATGAACCTGAACGAAAATCAGTCCATAAGTTTAAGCAAACGCTATCAGCAATACAATGAAAATCGGCTTAATTTTTCAAGGAACTCCTCGACAGAATAGAAGGAGTGACCCATGAGGAAACTCTTCAGTTTCACTTTGAAAACACGTGGATTACTGCTAAGATTTTTGAATTCGAGTGGCAGCTTATTGAAAATGGATGCAGCAGTATACTGCACACCTTTTTGCACAAGAGTTAAGGAAGTCTGACCGAAATGGAGGTTTGATTTCTGCCGAGTATTAACCAAGTGAAAGCTGCTTATTGTTGGAAATAAACTAATATTGGTAACAACAAACAACAATAAGGAATATACATATTGCGAGGCCAATGTCAAAATACCCAGACTCGTGAAAAGAGGTCGACAAGAGGTTCGTGAACTCACACCACTTATTGCCCGAACCGCCCGTTTCTGAGCCATAAATATCCTTCTAGAATGGGAAGAGTTACCCCAAAACATAACACCATACAACATAAGTGAATGAAAATAAGCAAAGTAGACTAATTTACTTGTCGAAATATCACTCACTTTCGATACCATTCGAATAGTGAAAATGGTAGTATTAAGTCTTAGAACAAGATCCTGAATGTGGGCTTTCCACGACAGCTTACTATCTATCTGAACACCTAGGAATTTGAACTGTTCAGTTTTACTAATCATATGCCCGTTCTGTGAGATTAAAACGTCAGGTTTTGTTGAATTGTGTATTAGGAACTGTAAAAACAGAGTCTTACTGTGATTTAACGTTAGTTTATTTTCTACAAGCCATGAACTGAGGTCATGTACTGCTCTACTTGAAACCGAGTCAATGTTGCACACAACATCCTTTACTACCAAGCTAGTGTCATCAGCAAACAGAAATATTTTAGAGTTACCCATAATACTAGAGAGCATATCATTTATATAAATAAGGAACAGGAGCGGCGCCAACACTGATCCCTGGGACACCCCCCACTTGACAGTACCCCACTCAGATCCCACATCACAGCCGTTATCAACATTGTGAATAATGACATTTTGCTGCCTGTTGCCAAAGTAAGAGGTGAACCAATTGTGAGCTATTCCCCTTGTTCCATAATGGTCCAACTTCTGGAGCAATATTGTGTGATCAACACAGTCAAATGCCTTTGTTAAATCAAAAAATACTCCAAGCATTCAAAACTTTTTGTTTAGCCCATCTAGTACCTGACAGAGAAAAGAGAACATAGCGTTTTCAGTTGTCAAACGACTTCTAAAGCCAAACTGTACATTTGATAGCAAATCGTGTGATATAAAATGATCAATTAACCTTACATACACAGCCTTTTCGATAACTTTTGCAAACACTGATGGCATAGAAATAGGTCTAAAATTATCTACATTATACCTTTCTCCCTTTTTATAAAGCAGTTTTACTACTGAGTACTTTAATCGCTCAGGAAACTGACCATTCCTAAAGGAAAAATTACAAATATGGCTAATTAATACAGGGCTAACATGTGCAGCACAGTACTTTAATATTCTACTAGACACTCCATCACAACCATGAGAGCCCTTAGTCTTCAGTGATTAGATTATTGTCTCAATCTCCCTCTTGTCTGTATCACAGAGGAGTATTTCAGACGTCAATCTCGGAAAGGCATTTGCTAAGAAATTTATATGATTTCCTGTAGATACTAAATTTTTATTTAATTCACCAGCAATGCTCAGAAAATGGTTGTTAAATACTGTACATATATCTTGCTCCGTACACTGCGAGAGGGCTGTACAAGCAATGATCACACGCACGGCACAGCAGACACACCAGGAACTGCGGTGTTGGCCGTCGAATGGCGCTAGCTGCGCAGCATTTGTGCACCGCCGCCGTCAGTGTCAGCCAGTTTGCCGTGGCATACAGAGCTTCATCGCAGTCTTTAACACTGGTAGCATGCCGCGACAGCGTGGACGTGAACGGTATGTGCACTTGACGGACTTTGAGCGAGGGCGTATAGTGGGCATGCGGGAGGCTGGGTGGACGTACCGCTGAATTGCTCAACATGTGGGGCGTGAGGTCTCCACAGTACATCGATGTTGTCGCCAGTGGTCAGCAGAAGGTGCACGTGCCCGTCGACCTGGGACCGGACCGCAGCGACGCACGCTTGCACGCCAAGACTGTAGGATCCTACGCAGTGCCGTAGGGGACCGCACCGCCACTTCCGAGCAAATTAGGGACACTGTTGCTCCTGGGGTATTGGCGAGGACCATTCGCAACTGTCTCCATGAAGCTGGGCTACGGTCCCGCACACCGTTAGGCCGTCTTCCGCTCACGCCCCAACATCGTGCAGCTCGCCTCCAGTGGTGTCGCGACAGGCGTGAATGGTGGGACGAATGGAGACGTGTCATCTTCAGCGATGAGAGTCGCTTCTGCCTTGGTGCCAATGATGGTCGTATGCGTGTTTGGCGCCGTGCAGGTGAGCGCCCCAATCAGGACTGCATACGACCGAGGCACACAGGGCCAACACCCGGCATCATGGTGTGGGGAGCGATCTCCTACACTGGCCGTACACCTCTGGTGATCGTCGAGGGGACACTGAATAGTGCACGGTACATCCAAACCGTCATCGAACCCATCGTTCTACCATTCCTAGACCGGCAAGGGAACTTACTGTTCCAACATGACAATGCACGTCCGCATGTATCCCGTGCCACCCAACGTGCTCTAGAAGGTGTAGGTCAACTACCCTGGCCAGCAAGATCTCCGGATCTGTCCCCCATTGAGCATGTTTGGGACTGGATGAAGCGTCGTCTCACGTGGTCTGCTCGTCCAGCACGAACGCTGGTCCAACTGAGGCGCCAGGTGGAAATGGCATGGCAAGCCGTTCCACAGCATCTCTACGATCGTCTCCATGGTAGAATAGCAGCCTGCATTGCTGCGAAAGGTGGATATACACTGTACTAGTGCCGACATTGTGCATGCTCTGTTGCCTGTGTCTATGTGCCTGTGGTTCTGTCAGTGTGATCATGTGATGTATCTGACCCCAGGAATGTGTCAATAAAGTTTCCCCTTCCTGGGACAATGAATTCACGGTGTTCTTATTTCAATTTCCAGGAGTGTATTATATCTGCAAACTGGCTTTATATCATCAACCTTGTGCTGCTGACCAGACACTTCCTTCACAACTGACCATATGGCTTTAACTTTATCCTGTGAATTAGCTATTCTATTTGCATACCACATACATTTTGCCTTGCTAATAACGTTTTTAAGCACCTTACAATACTGTTTGTAACGGGCTACTGTAGCTTGATTGTGACTCCTTTTAACATTTTGATATAATTCCCGCTTTGTTCTACATGATATCCTTATCCCACTAGTCGGCCAACCGGGCCATCCATTACTGCTAGTACCCTGTTTAGAATGTTCTAATGGAAAGCAACTCTCAAAGAGAATGAGAAATGTGTTATGGAAAGCATTGTATTTATCATCTATATTATCGGCACTATAAACATCTTGCCACTCTTGTTCCTCGACAAGTCATCCTTTTTCTTGCACAATCATGTACAAAATTGATATTGAAGTCACCACATAGAACTACTTTCTGGCACTTCCTACAAAGTGAATCAAGAACCCTCTCTAACTTAAGCAAAAATGCTCTGAAGTCAGAGTTAGGGGACCTATAAACAAAAGCAATTAGAAGTTTAGTTTCACTAAATTCAACTAATGCTGCACAACTTTCAAATATCTGTTCAGTGCAGTGTCGTGATACGTCTATGGACTCAAATGAAATACTGTTTTTTACGTACAGAGACACTCCCCCACCCCGCAAGGAACTCCTTGAGAAACAGCCAGCTAATCTATAGCCTGCTAAAGGAAGCCTCTGAATTATCAAATTATTTAAGTAGTGCTCTGATTTACCAATAATTTCAGAGTTAACATCTATTATCTCAACACTTACACAAAAAGTATTCACTGCTCAAAAGAAAGTGGTTAGAATAATGTGTGGGGTTCATAGTTGCACGTCTTGTAGACATATTTTTAAAAGATTGGTAATTCTTCCAACAGCCTCACTGTACATTTACACACTAATGAAATTTGTTCTTAACAACATGGGCTAGTTTAAAAACAACAGTGATATTCATGATTATAATAACAGAAAAAAGAAAGACTTACACTACCCTTTACTCAACCTGTCTTTGGCACAGAAAGGGGTAAAATATGCTGCTATAAAATTTTTCGACAAATTACCAGATGTTATAAAATGTCTAACAGACAGCAGTAATAGCTTCAAAAATATATTGAAATCATATCTGCTTGACAACTCCTTCTATACCATAAATGATTTCTTGAATAGGAATAAATAAATATATTAATATAGTATATGCATGTCCTCCCCCCTTCAACCATGGACATTGACGTTGGTGGGGAGGCTTGCGTGCATCAACGATACAGATCGCCGTACCATAGGTGCAACCACAATGGAGGGGTATCTGCCGAGAGGCCAGATAAACGTGTGGTTCCTGAAGAGGGGCAGCAGCCTTTTCAGTAGTTGCAGGGGCAACAGTCTGGATGATTGACTGATCTGGCCTTGCAACATTAACCAAAACGGCCTTGCTGTGCTGGTACTGCGAACGGCTGAAAGCAAGAGGAAACTACAGCCATAATTTTTCCCGAGGGCATGCAGCTATACTGTATGGTTAAATGATGATGATGTCCTCTTGGGTAAAATATTCCGGAGGTAAAATAGTCCCCCATTCGGATCTCCGGGCGGGGACTACTCAAGAGGACATCGTTATCAGGAGAAAGAGAACTGGCATTCTACGGATTGGAGCATGGAATGTCAGATCCCTTAATCGGGCAGGTAGGTTAGAAAATTTAAAAAGGAAAATGGATAGGTTACAGTTAGATATAGTGGGAATTAGTGAAGTTTGGTGACAGGAGGAACAAGACTTTTGGTCAGGAGAATACAGTGTTATAAATACAAAATCAAATAAGGGTAATGCAGGAGTAGGTTTAACAATGAATAAAAAAAATAGGAGTATGGGTAAGCTACTACAAACAGCATAGTGAACGCATTATTGTGACCAAGATAGACACGAAGCCCATGCCTACTACAGTAGTACAAGTTTATATGCCAACTAGCTCTGCAGATGACAAAGAAATCAATGAAATGTATGATGAGATAAAGGAAATTATTCAGGTAGTGAAGGGAGAAGAAAATTTAATAGTCATGGGTGACTGGAATTCGAGAGTAGGGAAAGGGAGAGAAGGAAACATATTAGGTGAATGTGGATTGGGGTTAAGAAATGAAAGAGGAAGCCGCCTGGTAGAATTTTGCGCAGAGCATAACTTAATCATAGCTAACACTTGGTTCAAGAATCATGAAAGAAGGTTGTATACTTGGAAGAACGCTGGAGATACGAGAAGGTATCAGATAGATTATATCATGGTCAGACAGAGATTTAGGAACCAGGTTTTAAATTGTAAGACATTTCCAGGGGCAGATGTGGACTCTGACCACAATCTATTGGTTATGACCTGTAGATTAAATCTGAAGAAACTGCAAAAATGTGGGAAATTAAGGAGATGGGACCTGGATAAACTGAAAGAACCAGAGGTTGTACAAAGTTTCAGGGAGAGCATAAGGGAACAATTGACAGGAATAGGGGAAAGAAATACAGTAGAAGAAGAATGGGTAGCTCTGAGGGATGTAGTAGTGAAGGCAGCAGAGGATCAAATAGGTAAAAAGACGAGGGCTAATAGAAACCCTTGGGTAACAGAAGAAATATTGAATTTAACTGATGAAAGGAGAAAATATAAAAATGCAGTAAATGAAGCAGGCAAAAAGGAAAACAAATATCTCAAAAATGATATCGACAGGAAGTGCAAAATGGCTAAGCAGGGATGGCTAGAGGACAAATGTAAGGATGTAGAGGCTTATCTCACTAGGGGTAAGATAGATACTGCCTACAGGAAAATTAAAGAGACCTTTGGAGAAAGGAGAACCACTTGTATGAATATCAAGAGCTTTGATGGAAACCCAGTTCTAAGCAAAGAAGGGAAAGCAGAAAGGTGGAAGGAGTATGTAGAGTATCTATACAAGGGCGATGTACTTGAGGACAATATTATGGAAATGGAACAGGATGTAGATGAAGATGAAATAGGAGAAGAGTTTGACAGAGCACTGAAGAACCTGAGTCGAAACAAGGTCCCTGGAGTAGAGAACAATCCATTAGAACTACTGACAGCCTTGGGAGAGCCAGTCCTGACAAAACTCTACCATCTGGTGAGCAATGTGTATGAGACAGGTGAAATACCCTCAGACTTCAAGAAGAATATAATAATTCCAATCCCAAAGAAAGCAGGCGTTGACAGATGTGAAAATTACTGAACTATCAGTTTAATAAGTCACAGCTGCAAAATACTAATGCGCATTCTTTACAGACGAATGGAAAAACCGATAGAAGCCGACCTCGGGGAAGATCAGTTTGGATTCCATAGAAATGTTGGAACACGTGAGGCAATACTGACCCTACAACTTATCTTAGAAGAAAGATTAAGGAAAGGCAAATCTACATTCCTAGCATTTGTAGACTTAGAGAACGCTTTTGACAATGTTGACTGGAATACTCTCTTTCAAATTCTGAATGTGGCAGGGGTAAAATACAGGGAGCGAAAAGCTATTTACAATTTGTACAGAAACCAGATGGCAGTTATAAGAGTCGAGGGACATCAAAGGGAAGCAGTGGTTGGGAAGGGGGTGAGACAGGGTTGTAGCTTATCCCTGATGTTATTCAATCTGTATATTGAGCCAGCAATAAAGGAAACAAAAGAAAAGTTCGGGGTAGGCATTAAAATCCATGGAGAAGTAATAAAAACTTTGAGGTTCGCTGATGACATTGTAATTCTGTCAGAGACAGCAAAGGACTTGGAAGAGCAGTTGAATGGAATGGACAGTGTCTTCAAAGGTGTGTATAAGATGAACATCAACAAAAGAAATACGAGGATAATGGAATATAGTCGAATTAAGTCGGGTGATGCTGAGGGAATTAGATTAGGGAATGAGACACTTAAAGTAGTAAAGGAGTTTTCCTATTTGGGGAGCAAAATAACTGATGATGGTCAAAGTAGAGAGGATATAAAAAGTAGACTGGCAATGGCAAGGAAAGCGTTTATGAAGAAGATAAATTTGTTAACGTCGAGTATAGATTTAAATGTCAGGAAGTCGTTTCTGAAAGTATTTGTATGGAGTGTAACGATATATGGAAGTGAAACGTGAACGATAAATAGTTTAGACAAGAAGAGAATAGAAGCTTTCAAAATGTGGTGCTACAGAAGAATGCTGTAGATTAGATGGGGAGATCACATAACTAATGATGAGGTATTGAATAGAATTGGGGAGAAGAGGAGTTTGTGGCACAACTTGAGTAGAAGAAGGGATCGGTTGGTAGGACATGTTCTGAGACATGGAGGGATCACCAATTTAGTATTGGAGGGCAGCGTGGAAGGTAAAAATCGTAGAGGGAGACCAAGAGATGAATACACTAAGCAGATTCAGAAGGATGTAGGCTGCAGTAGGTACTGGGAGATGAAGAAGCTTTCACAGGATAGAGTAGCATGGAGAGCTGCATCAAACCAGTCTCAGGACTGAGGACCACAACAACAACAACAACATATGCATGTTGTGTCATTTAAGGGAATGGGGTAAATAATAGTAATATTAATCTTGTGACACTATACTGTAATGCATATATAATAAAAAAACTTGTATCATATGTACATTTCTTGTGCACTTGACACATTCCATAACAGCTTCAGTACTACGCATTTGTTCAATGGAACATGCAACTAACTAACTTACCATGGATGATACAGGGTTGAATTTGGTGAGTTATGTGGCAACAGAAACAGCTTGGTTTGCACACAGGCTGAACATGCACAGACCATCTTTTGAAACTCTGGATTGATGTCCAGCAAAATATACTTAATACCTGTCTTAGTTAATTATTCATACCATGCCCAATGCAACCACAGAAGCAGCTACTGGGAGATGTGGGGGCAGTGGGATGATCAATTCTCAGTCTTTTGATTTAGTACCTAGCATGAAGGTGTTACACATCTTATCGAGACAATGGTAGAATGTTCATAGAGAAGATTGGGCATTTGTAGGAAGATCCTTTAGCCACTCTCAGTGTATGTAGGTGAGGATCTCGGTAGCTGTGGTCACCTCTTATTTTGATGTCAGAAGAAAATTGTCCAGTAGCAGCATTAAGTTTAAGTCTAGGTGAAATCAGTAAGGTTCTTTAGACTCTGAATCAATATCTGAGCTAATTGGTTGCCTGTTAAATCATCAGTGTTGGAATTTTGCCCTGTGGGGCAATAATTAACTAAATACTGGAAATTTCTTAGATTCATCTTCTTGAACACTTTGCCATTTTCTCTGTCAGACAGGTGCCTGGGCCGAACAGAGTGAAATCCATACCATATAAGGAAACCTTGAATTTTCTCATGCCACAACAGTGGCTAAAGCCTATTTTTCAAGTTTATAATAATTGATTTGGGCAGTTGTTAATGTTTCTCATACCTATGCTATTGTTTGGTATGAGCTAATCTCATTTTTGTGTGAAAAAGCTGCTGCCATGCCATGGTAGTATGGACCTTGTAACACGACAGCCTATGGTAAAGGGAAGTGACACTTTAAGCTGGGTTCACACATGCAACTAATGTGGTGCCACAGCTTGTGGCTTTTTGTAATAGCATTGTGAGTTACCGTTCACACAGGATGCCAAATATTCTCAATAGTTGTACAGTTTTCAGTATGCCACCAGTTAAAATCACATGGGCGAGAATGAATGTTATGGTGCAGGCTATAGCATTTGAGCTGTGACAAGTTACATACAGGGAAGACGAAACCCAAATGTTGGATCCATAAACAGATTTCACACAGAGATAAGTCAGGGACCACAAACACTTTTATAAAAGAAATAACACCCGGAGATGAAAATACTGCCTGCTGTGGCAAACCTACCAACAGCTGGCATCTAAATATTGTCTGCATACATGCCACTCTTCCAAGATTTTAGAATTTTATTGTAGTCATTGATATAGGCATTTTTAATAACTAATTTTTAGTTTACAGCTGGCACATTCCATTTGGGAGCTATTTCCTACGTATAATCCACAATTTATACAATGATTGGTCTCATGAATCATGAAGTTTATACAACTCACTTTTTTGGTTACATATAGTAAGTTGTTGTTGTTGTTGTTGTCTTCAGTCCTGAGACTGGTTTGATGCAGCTCTCCATGCTACTCTATCCTGTGCAAGCTGCTTCATCTCCCAGTACCTACTGCAACCTACATCCTTCTGAATCTGCTTAGTGTACTCATCTCTCGGTCTCCCTCTACGATTTTTACCCTCCACGCTGCCCTCCAATGCTAAATTTGTGATCCCTTGATGCCTCAAAACATGTCCTACCAACCGATCCCTTCTTCTAGTCAAGTTGTGCCACAAACTTCTCTTCTCCCCAATCCTATTCAATACCTCCTCATTAGTTACGTGATCTATCCACCTTATCTTCAGTATTCTTCTGTAGCACCACATTTCGAAAGCTTCTATTCTCTTCTTGTCCAAACTAGTTATCGTCCATGTTTCACTTCCATACATGGCTACACTCCAAACAAATACTTTCAGAAACGACTTCCTGATACATAAATCTATATTCGATGTTAACAAATTTCTCTTCTTCAGAAACGCTTTCCTTGCCATTGCCAGTCTACATTTTATATCCTCTCTACTTCGACCATCATCAGTTATTTTACTTCCTAAATAGCAAAACTCCTTTACTACTTTAAGTGTCTCATTTCCTAATCTAATTCCCTCAGCATCACCCGATTTAATTTGACTACATTCCATTATCCTCGTTTTGCTTTTGTTAATGTTCATCTTATATCCTCCTTTCAAGACACTGTCCATTCCGTTCAACTGCTCTTCCAAGTCCTTTGCCGTCTCTGACAGAATTACAATGTCATCGGCGAACCTCAAAGTTTTTACTTCGTCTCCATGAATTTTAATACCTACTCCAAATTTTTCTTTTGTTTCCTTTACTGCTTGCTCAATATGCAGATTGAATAACATCGGGGAGAGGCTACAACCCTGTCTCACTCCTTTCCCAACCACTGCTTCCCTTTCATGCCCCTCGACTCTTATTACTGCCATCTGGTTTCTGTACAAATTATAAATAGCCTTTCGCTCCCTGTATTTTACCCCTGCCACCTTTAGAATTTGAAAAAGAGTATTCCAGTCAACACTGTCAAAAGCTTTCTCTAAGTCTACAAATGCTAGAAACGTAGGTTTGCCTTTTCTTAATCTCTCTTCTAAGATAAGTCGTAAGGTCAGTATTGCCTCACGTGTTCCAACATTTCTACGGAATCCAAACTGATCCTCCCCGAGGTCTGCATCTACCAGTTTTTCCATTCGTCTGTAAAGAATTCGCGTTAGTATTTTGCAGCCGTGGCTCATTAAACTGATAGTTCGGTAATTTTCACATCTGTCAGCACCTGCTTTCTTTGGGATTGGAATTATTATATTCTTCTTGAAGTCTGAGGGTATTTGGCCTGTCTCATACATCTTGCTCACCAGCTGGTAGAGTTTTGTCATGATTGGCTCTCCCAAGGCCGTCAGTAGTTCTAATGGAATGTTGTCTACTCCGGGGGCCTTGTTTCGACTCAGGTCTTTCAGTGCTCTGTCAAACTCTTCACGCAGTATCGTATCTCCCATTTCGTCTTCATCTACATCCTCTTCTATTTCCATAATATTGTCCTCAAGTACATCGCCCTTGTATAAACCTTCTATATACTCCTTCCACCTTTCTGCCTTCCCTTCTTTGCTTAGAACTGGGCTGCCATCTGAGCTCTTGATATTCATACACGTGGTTCTCTTCTCTCCAAAGGTCTCTTTAATTTTCCTGTAGGCAGTATCTATCTTACCCCTAGTGAGATAAGCTTCTACATCCTTACATTTGTCCTCTAGCCATCCCTGTTTAGCCATTTTGCACTTCCTGTCGATCTCATTTTTGAGACGTTTGTATTCCTTTTTGCCTGCTTCATTTACTGCATTTTTATATTTTCTCCTTCCATCAATTAAATTCAATATTTCTTCTGTTACCCAAGGATTTCTAGCAGCCCTCGTCTTTGTACCTACTTTATCCTCTGCTGCCTTCACTACTACATCCCTCAGAGCTACCCATTCTTCTTCTACTGTATTTCTTTCCCCTATTCCTGTCAATTGTTCCCTTATGCTCTCTCTGAAACTCTGTACAACCTCTGGTTCTTTCAGTTTATCCAGGTCCCATCTCCTTAATTTCCCACATTTTTGCAGTTTCTTCAGTTTTAATCTACAGGTCATAACCAATAGATTGTGGTCAGAGTCCACATCTGCCCCTGGAAATGTCTTACAACTTAAAACCTGGTTCCTAAATCTCTGTTTTACCATTATATAATCTATCTGATACCTTTTAGTATCTCCAGGGTTCTTCCACGTATACAACCTTCTTTCATGATTCTTAAACCAAGTGTTAGCTATGATTAAGTTGTGCTCTGTGCAAAATTCTACTAGGCGGCTTCCTCTTTCATTTCTTAGCTCCAATCCATATTCACCTACTATGTTTCCTTCTCTCCCTTTTCCTACACTCGAATTCCAGTCACCCATTACTATTAAATTTTCGTCTCCCTCCACTATCTGAATAATTTCTTTTATTTCATCGTACATTTCTTCAATTTCTTCATCATCTGCAGAGCTAGTTGGCATATAAACTTGTACTACTGTAGTAGGTGTGGGCTTCGTATCTATCTTGGCCACAATAATGCGTTCACTATGCTGTTTGTAGTAGCTTACCCGCATTCCTATTTTCCTATTCATTATTAAACCTACTCCTGCATTACCCCTATTTGATTTTGTGTTTATAACCCTGTAGTCACCTGACCAGAAGTCTTGTTCCTCCTGCCACCGAACTTCACTAATTCCCACTATATCTAACTTTAACCTATCCATTTCCCTTTTTAAATTTTCTAACCTACCTGCCCGATTAAGGGATCTGACATTCCACGCTCCGATCCGAAGAACGCCAGTTTTCTTTCTCCTGATAACGACATCCTCCTGAGTAGTCCCCGCCCGGAGATCCGAATGGGGGACTATTTTACCTCCGGAATATTTTACCCAAGAGGATGCCATCATCATTTAATCATACAGTAAAGCTGCATGTCCTCGGGAAAAATTACGGCTGTAGTTTCCCCTTGCTTTCAGCCGTTCGCAGTACCAGCACAGCAAGGCCGTTTTGGTTAATGTTGCAAGGCCAGATCAGTCAATCATCCAGACTGTTGCCCCTGCAACTACTGAAAAGGCTGCTGCCCCTCTTCAGGAACCACACGTTTGTCTGGCCTCTCAACAGATACCCCTCCGTTGTGGTTGCACCTACGGTACGGCCATCTGTATCGCTGAGGCACGCAAGCCTCCCCACCAACGGCAAGGTCCATGGTTCATGGGGGGGGATATAGTAAGTATATTTATTTATTCATCCAAAATGTAATGGTTTGCAGATGTTGCCCATGCGCGCGTGCACACACACACACACACACACACACACACACACACACACACACACACACACACACACACACACCTGCAGCAGAAACTCAAATGTAGGTTGCTGTTCTTGTAGCTCCAGAAGCCATGAAAGAGTACCTGTGAACCAGTGTTTCGACGTTTTTCAGTAATAAAATGCAAACACACTGAAATTGAATGAAGTACAGCAGCAATTATGCCATGATAACTGCAACAGAATGCTCTTGTTTTTAAATACTTCCACTAGGTTGCAGTGCTGAAAGAAAAGTGGTGCAAAAAAGTACAACCAAGTTGAACTTTGTGGCATGACAAATGTTACTTCTCTTAAGCTGTGCAACTAAAAAATGGGAGCTCCCAGATGCAACTGCAGTATGCCACTAGCTGAGGTGACACTTTTATTGCAAATTTGAACCCAGCTTTATTGAATTACAGACATGCGACTGTGTACACACATGCGGCGGTTAAGATCGGGTCATATTTGTGTTGACAACTGAAATCAATCTGACAGGAGCAGATGGTGGAGGGCCAGTTTCACACTTTGCTCCATAGATGGGATTGTCTCTGGACTTCCACCAGCTGCTAAAGTAGCTGCTTGACTGGGAAAACCCTTCCGTTGGACAGCAGAATGGCTGCTTGTTTCTCATGGATGCTTTTCACGTCCAGTGCAAAATTAATAAATAATTATCCATATGTGTCACTGAAGAATCAGAAGACTTATCTGAAATGGAAAAGATGGATATTATGTGTGTGAAGACACGCTTTCGATATCAACTTTACTTTATAAATTATTGTAAGTTAAAAGTAGTAAATAATTCCTGAATTGGAAAAGTGAATATCTTGGCAGCACTTTATCAGATTGCTACAAATGAGGTGTCTATGGATGTATCTCATAGAACTGTACAGGACTGTGACAGTAGATTTTCTGAAATTATTCATGTATGTAAATGAGAGGCCAAAAAATGGATTTTGCACATTTAAAAACAACCTTTCTTAGCACATAAATAGAGATACTTTAAAGGAGTTGCAATACTGTAAACTTCAGATATATAGGAACTTATCTAATGTACAGGGTGTACGTAAAGTCCGGGAACACTTTCAATTAGTTGCTGCACAAGAACCAAACACTGTAGAGATATCATACATATGTCATTTTGAAGGGAAACCCTGAAAGATTTTTTTTTCATGTATACTGCTACAGCGTAGTTTTGTAATTCGCCAATAGTCAGTGCTAGTTGCAAACATGGCAAGCTCAGGTGTGGAGTGAGCTTACTGTGTGCTGGAGTTCAACAAAAACAAGTGTGCTACAGCTGTTCAACAGATTTTTAGAACCAAGTACAGTAAGGAGCCACTGGCACAACAAATTCGTTATGACGGGTTGCTTGTGCCTGGCAAAGAGAAGCTGATGTTCCAGTGTGAGTGAAGTGAATGCGGCGCACGTACGAGAGACATTCATAAGGATTCCAAAGAATTTGGTACGTTGTGCATCCCTGAACTTGAAATGGCTGTAATGACAGTGTAGAAGTACTGTGACAGAAGCGGTCTATGAAACCGTTCAAATTTGACCTGCCATATCGATGCATCAGCCATGCTACAGAAGGGGACAGCTTTGTCATGAAATGGCCTCCCCAATCATCAGATCTCACTCCGTGTAACTTTTTTTTTGTGGGGACACATTAAAGATCTGGTGTATGCACTGCCTCTACCATGTGATGTTGCAGAGCTTCGGGAGAGAATACAGAAAGCGACTGCCACAGTCGATAATGCCATGCTGGGATGGGTATGGCAAGAAATTGATTACCGTATTGACATCTGCCCGGTCGCTCATTGTTCGCAAATCGAACATTTGTAAAAAAACTTTCAGAGTTTTTCTTCAAAATGCAATATGTATGATATCTGCACAATGTTTAGTTCTTGTGCAAAAAATAATTGAAAGTGTTTCTGGACTTTATGTACACACTTTTACACCTATAAATCCAAAATTGGAGGAAAACCATAGAAGTTATTGCTTATAAACACACCATGAGAGATAAAAGAAAACTGATAACAGCATAATATTTCTTGGAAAATTTCCATGTGATTTTATGTATCATATGTTTATAAAAAGTTAAAATTAAGAATTTCAGCTATTTTCAATCTCAGCAGTTTAATTGACTTCACTGGTGCTTGACCACGTTTTTCTGGCAAATGTGGAGAGGAGTCTACGCATGGATGCTGTTTGAGGTGGTCAGACTTTGTTAGTCTGTGTTAGGAGAAAGTTTTATATGAGGAACAGTGAAATGGTTGCTAGTTTGCATGTATGAATTATTCTGAGTTCCTATTTTTGGACTTAGATAATTTTCAGCATCTAATGGACTTGTTACTTTTCGTGTTGTGTGTGATACAAGCTGCACTTAAGAGGTTTCAATGTGTATCCATTGTGGAATTTATAATTTTTTTGCATAGCAAACCCTGCCTGCATTTATATTAAATACTTTTGTGGAACGTTGGGTGCATTGCAAAAAAATGGGAGTTGGTGCCCCATAGATGAAACATAGCCAGACTTGTAAATCTAACCACATTTATGGGGGCCATTGATGTGTTTGTGTTGTGTAATGTGTGGGTAAAACTTTTTGTGCAGTAGCATGTGGGGGCTCAGAGTTGGTACAAAACTTGTGAGCCGTTTAGAACTTTCATTTTTGGCAAGTTGATGAGAGAGATTGTATTTTATTTCATCTTCCACACCACATGCACATTCCCACACAACCTGTATGGTCACAACCTGTTGCCTATACCAAATGTTTCTTTGAATTAAATGTGTAGACTGAGGACCGATTTCAGTCAGTCTTACAGCATCAGAAATGCTCCCTACCATTCTGGGAACCATTGAAATTGACATTTTTGTTTCTTCGGCATGTAAGAGTCATTTTGGTCAAAAACTTTCCTTAATAATTGACTTTGCCAAAAAATGACTGTAACACTCTCAGATTTTTAGGTGCAAGTAGTTTGTTGATTCCAGAATGAAATTTTCAGTCTGCAGAGGAGTGTGTGCTGATATGAAACTTCCTGGCAGATTGGCCACCTGCTTAGCTCAGTGGTAAGTACTTGCAGCCCATGCAATGGGCCCGGGTTCAATTCCCGGCCGGGTTGGAGATTTTCTCCGCTTGTGGACTGGGTGTTGAGTTGTCCTCATCATCATTTCATCCTCATCCTCATCACAGCACGCAAGTTGCCTAATATGGTGTCAACTGAAATAAGACTTGCACTTGGCGGATGAACTTCCTGGGTGGGGCCTCCCAGCCAACGATGCCATAAGCTAATTTCATTTCATTTCCTGGCAATTTAAAACTGTGTGCAAAGCCATGTCTCCACAATATCCTTTCTTCCAGGAGTGCTAGTTATGCAAGTTTCACAGGAGAGCTTCTGTAAAGTTTGGAAGGTAGGAGATGAGATACTGGCGGAAGTAAAGCTGTGAGAACAGGTCATGAGTCATGCTTGGGTAGCTCAGTTGGTAGAGCACTTGCCCGCGATAGGCAATGGTACCAAGTTCAAGTGTCAGTCTGGCACACAGTTTTAATCTGCCAGTAAGTTTCTGTTTGTTGATTGCTTCTATATACTGTAATGTCAGTCTCAAACTGCTTTTACTTTGTATATTGTCATGAGCAGTGTGGGGCAGCAGTTGGTGTTGCTGGGTAGTGTGCTACGTCTGTAATGTTTGCAAAATCTTAGTGGTCTGATATATATATATAGCAGCACTCTTATCCAGGAGGCAGTTCTGTGTTGTCTCTACATTGGGATCCATGCCAAGTGTTATACTTCATTGATGACCCAACTTTCAGATCTGGACTTGATTATGGTTATGATCTACTGTTGGTAGTTATGTCAAGTACTTCAAACCATCATCACCACGGTTCCAGTTAGGCAATGACCAGGAACCAGAATACAAGCAGTACATTTTTTCCAAAGTCCGTATATTTATGAGATCAATGGATTCCAAAACAGCAGTAAGTCAGGTGTACACCAGACATCAATCATGTTTTAATGTTTTTTTGGAGACAATGGTCAGGACCCAATGAAATGGCTGAATGAATTCGACTGAGTCACCAAATACAACAGGTGGGGTGAGAAGATGTGTTTGACAAATGTGTACTTTTAAATGGCCAGCACAGCCCAGTAGTGATTAGAGAACAATGAAGAGAAGCTTGATAACTGGGAGAAATTCCAGACTGAGCTGAAGAAAACATTTGGTGACAGTCAACAGCAAGGCTTTAGTGGAATAACAATTAAAGGACAAGGCCCATCATCATGGGGAAATGACACAGCCTTACCTACAGAATGTTTTGGCAATATACCACATTGTCAATGAGAGAAGCTGACAAAATCTCACTCTTGATGAAGGAGTCTCTTATAGCTCTTATCGTAAAGGATGTCACAACAGCAAAAGAATTCGTCAAGTGGTGCCAGCAGACTGAGGAAGTGAAACAGAAAAAGAGTTAGGATCAGCTCCCAAATGTAGTCCCTATGGCAACTGTAGAATACCACCATGACCTCATCTTTCTCATATCATCAGACACTGGTAAATCCAGGATGGAATAATGATAATATTATTTAAAGGATAGATAACAAAAATACTGTTGAACAAGAAACATTTCAGCCTAAAAGGCCTTCATCGGAAGGAGACAAAACACACACATGTGCACGTGTGTACGACCCCCCCCCCCCCCCCCCACACACACACTTATGCAAATGCAACTCATACACACATGACCACAGTGTCTGGTTTGAAGTTTGAACATGAGTGTGACTTGTGTTTCCATGTGAATGTGCGCACTTTTGTGTGTGTGTGTGTGTGTGTGTGTGTGTGTGTGTGTGTGTGTGTGTGTGTGTGTCTGATAATATTATTTAAAGGATAGTTAACTAAAATACTGTCAAACAAGTAACATTTCAGCCTAAAAGGCCTTCATCATAAGGAGACGAAACACACATATGTGCACGCATGTACGCCCCCCCTCCCCCCCCCCCCCCTCACTCACACACACACACTTATGCAAATGCAACTCACACACACAGGACCACACTGTCTGGTTTGATCATATGTGTGTGTGTGTGTGTGTGTGTGTGTGTGTGTGTGTGTGTGTGTGTGTGTGTGTGTGTGTGTGTGTGTGTGTGTGTGTTTGTGTGTTTTTGTCTAATTCTGATGGAGGCCTTTTTGGCCAAAAGCTTACTTGTTTACAGTCTTTTTTATTGTGCCAATCTGCGACTCAGCACTCTGCTTCATCGTGAGTAGCAATCTATCTTTTTCATAATATTATCATGTGTTATGTAGTAAAGGAAGAGATAAGCAGTCAGAAATGTCAGACTGTGCACACAGGAGGTAGCATCCATAAATGGTGACCCTGTACATCAGGAGGTAAAAAGAATGTTGAAGAAGAGGTGTATCAGTCTTTAGCTGAGTCTCCATCAACATCTGAGCATGTCTTGGAGAACAGTGTCTCGCTACTGTCAAACGACAACACAGCATCTGACAATGCAGGTACAACCATCTCCTCCACCAAGTATCAGAAGAACAGAGGCTTGGAAGATGGATGATAGCACTCCAATATGTTTTGTCTACCTCTACATACATACTCCGCTTACCATCATACAGTGCATAGTGGAGGGTACCTTTTACCACTGTCAATCATTTTCTTTCCTATTCCACTGTCAGATGGAGTGAGGGAAAAACGATTGTCCATAAGAGCCCTAATTTATCTTGTGTTTATTGTCCTTATGTGAAATGTACAACGGTGACATGAGAAATGTTCTGCAGTTGGCCTCAAGTGCCATTTCACTAAATTTTCTCAATAGTGTTTCATGAAAAGAATGTTGTCTTCCCTACAGAGAATTCCAACTGAGTTTGCAGAGCATCACTGTAACACTTGCTTGTCGTAGAAACTTTCTGGTAACAAATTTAGCAGTATGTCTCTAAACTGCTCTGATGTCTTTCTTTCATCTGACATGGTGGAGATCCCAAACACTCAAGCAGTACTTAAGAATGGGTCACACTATTGTTCAATATGTTGTCTCCTTTACAGATGAGTCACACTTTCCTAAAAAAAATCTCCCAAAAAACCCTAGTTGACTGTTTGCCTTCCCTACTACCATCCTTATGTGTTTGTTCTATTTCATATTGCTTTGCAACATTATGCCTAGATATTTAATCAACATGATGGTGAAAAGCAGGACACCACTAGCGATGTATCTGAACATTACAGGTGTTTTTCCCCCCTACTTGTACACATTAACTTACATTTTTGTGCATTTAGAACCAGTTACCATTAATCACAACAAATAGAAATTCTGTCTAAGTCATCTTGTTCATCCTACAGTCACTCAATGGCAACACTTTCCCATACACTACACGATCATTAATAAACAGTTGCAGATTGGTGTTCATTCTTATGTCTGATCATTTATGAATACATACGTCAGGGGTCCTATCACACTTTCCTGGGAACTCCTGATGATACAGTTGTCTCTGATGAACACTCACCATCCAGGGCAAGCTACTGGATTATATTATGTAAGAAGTCTTCAAGCTACACACATATCTGGGAACCTTCCATACATTCAGACCTTTATCAACAGTCTGGAGAGGACACTGTGTCAACAGATTTTTAGAAATCTAGGAATTTGGAAACTTCCTGTTGCCCTTCATCTGTAGTTTACAGAGTATCATGTGCGAAAAAGAGCTAGTTGAGTTTCACACAAGTGATGCTTTCTAAATCCCTGCTGATTTGTGAACAGAAGCTATTCTGTATCAAGGGAATTTATTACATTCAGACTCAGAAAATGTTAAAGAATTATGCAGCAAACTGACATTAAGGGTATTGGTCTGTAATTATGTGGTCCCATTCCTTTACCCTTCTTATACACAGCAGTCACCTGCACTTTTTTCTAGTTACTTTGGACTTCACACCGAGTGAGAGATTTATGTTAAATGCGAGCTAAGTAACACACTAGTGCCAAGGTATACTCTCTGTTAGTTAGTTTGTTAGTTACATGTTCCCAACAGCTTGACAAGCTGTCAAATTAATAAGGCATTGGTTATAAGCCAAAATGAGTAGAAAACACAAATTTAAAGATGTTGACATCTCAGTATTTAATGCATAGTTTTCTACTGCAGAACCATAAAAACACTTGAGAATCCCATAGAAGGCTGAAACTAATTGATGAAGAAATAAAATGAACACAGCAAAAGGGGCAAATGCCACCTTCTTTTAACTTCAGAAGTAATCGCCACAATTGTTAGTATGTTTATCCCATTGTGTTTCCCAGGGAACATCTGCAGCACAGTCAAAAGAACCTTGGAAATATGTGGGCCCACCCACATGTTTTGAGAAGTTTTGCTGGGAAGTCCTTTCACATTCTCCATACAGTTTCAATCTCTTCCTGTGTAATATCCAAATTTTGCTTCAGATGAAGATGTGCATGACGGAATACAATCATGGCCCTGTAAACAACTACAAAAAATTTCCATGAAGGCATTGAATATCTCATCTCACAGTAGTATAAATGTATTAACAGCTTTTTTTCTATCTGTCTCATTTTCTTTTGACAGCCCCTTACGATATAAACCTGGCTAAAGAATGTGGCCTTATAGAATTACAGCACTGACAAATGTTACCTATTGTCACAGGCACTGACTCAATGCGGCCTGGGGGGCGGCCTGAGGCCCCTCAAAAATTCGTTTGGGGGGTCTTTGTAAAATCACAAAATTTAATTGGAATTTTATAGTTTCCTTGTTTGAAGATAGTTGCCTTATAAAATACATTCAGTAATGAGTTAAAACAAATAATTATTGCAGTAGTAAGCAGGTTAACTGAAAACGAGTGGTGTGAATCATGATAGTGTTACGATGCTGTGGGCACACGTAGAATTTGTCCCGGTGCGTGAACCTTCAGATAAAGTCTGGCGCCAGCAGGCCAGCACTGCAGCCATGGCAACATCAAAAGGACTGGAGCAGAAACGCCTGGAACCCTCTGCCTCGAGTCACCTTAACACTTCGAGAATATTATGACGCCGCGGCTATATAAAGCCCACCCTGCTGTCGCAGACATTCAGTGCGGATATTTTCATTCAGCACATGGTGCAGATGTGTTTAGTGTTCCAAATTAAGTGTCTAGGGTACTATTTTATATGACTATATTTTATGTGTTTACTTTAGTCTCTTAGTGTACTGTGAATTAAGTTTGCAATGAATAAATTTGTTACCAAAAAGGCATGATCGGAAGTTGTTGATACTGTAAGTCAACCTCCAACAATTATTGTGTCTTTAATTGCTTCATCGTCTACAGGCAAGACCTCTTCACAGCTGAAACATTGACAATCTGGTAACGGAAGATCATTTCAGAAGTCTTGGTTGATCAAATGTAGGTTAGAATATGAAGCATCTACCAAAAACTTTTTTTGCAAAACCTGCGAAGAGGGAAATGCTACAAATCTATTACAATTTTCTTCAAAAAGGGATGCATTTACTTCCATAGGGTTTTCTAACTGGAAAAAGGCTTTGGAAAAATCCTGTCTTCATGAAAATATGTTTACACATAAAGAAGGTGTTCTGAAACTAAATTCTATCACGAACAACATGTGGCCTCCCAATTGAATGAACAGCTAGATAATGATATGAAGAAAGGCCATTTAGCTCTTGAGACAATTTTAACTACCATGCCATTTCTGTTCCAACAAGGACTAGCAATTAGAGGGCACGAAGATGTAATCTAAAAATTTTTGTCAATTGTTGGAACTCCAAAAGAATGACAAACCTGAGTTTAAAGATTAGTTAGGGCATTCATTGTATAAGTGGATGTCCCACAATATTCCAAATGAAATCATTGACCTACTAGGAAAGACTGTGTTGAGAAAGGTATTGGCTTCAGTCAAGAAGACTGAACATTTATCTATTATGGTTGACGAAACAAGTGATTCTTTGATTCATGAACAAGTGTCTTTTTGCATTCGTACTGCCGATGATTCCTTAAGCATTAGCAAAGACTTTATTGGCTTATACGAGATCCCCAACACTGAATCACAAACTCTGTTTAGTATTTTTAAAGACATATTTGTTCGTCTTGAATTGTCAAGGACAGCACTATGATGGTGCATTGAATGTGAGAGGTAAGTTCAAAGGACTAAAAAAAAGTTATTTTTGGATATACATTATGTGCACTACACTGCTCACAGTTTAGACTTGGTAGCTGTAGACAGTCTCCACCATCTTACATCTATGAGGGATATTATGGCTTTAGCCAAGGACTTAATAAACACCAAAGGGAATCCAACAAAAGGATGGGACTTTTCAGAAGCATATGCTGTGAGAGTGACACGGCCATGCTGGTCTACGACCCTTTTGCCTGACTGGATGGACTATGTGAGCTTCTAGCATCTTGAGAATATTGAAAAACTTTGAAGAAATTCTGGAGTTTTTGGAAACATTTTCTGCAGAGGACAAAACAGAGGCAGGTTACAAATGTGCAGGCTACCTTGAGTAAATGTTACAATTCAAGACTTATTTCTTTTTATGTCTTTATTGCCATGCAATGAACCCAGTAGAGGATGTCAATGAAAAAATTCAATGACCTCATTTAAGTGTTGCTGATATGGAAAAAAAATATATGAGGGCTTGATTTATATATTGAATGGAAGGGTTGATAGTTCTGAACGCTTTTGGGAGTTGTGTTTAAAAGAAAAACCTTCACAAGTTGACAATCCTTCACTTCCTCAGAATCAAAGTATACTAAAGAAGTATGAAAACAATGAAGCCAGCTCACCGCACACTTTCAAAACTCCAAATGAATACTACAAAGGTGTTTACATTAGATTTTTACAAAAATACCATACGTGTTTATGTTTTGTTTCTTTTTTTCAAAGCCAAAAAAAGGGTCAGGCTTGTCGAGTTTCCTGGATGTTGAGTTATCGAGAGGTTTTAATGTTGATCAGAGGACTCATAAATGCTTAAAAAACTTCAAAACTCACTATTTCCCATCTAAAATTTAGACCCCCAGTATGACCCCCCCCCCCCCCCCTCCAATATTTTTTATAAGTGAGCAAGCCTGGCTAGTGTTGCTGCAAAATGACATCATTGGACCTTCAGAGAGTCGTTAGTCATCTCCTATTGCCTTTGTAGAGAAGAGTATGGCAGATGGCATTTCTGGAACAGTTACTGATGAATAAAATCACAAAAAAAGAAAAATTAGTACTCAATGCCAAACATTGATGATATCCTAGATTGCCTGAAATGAACAGAGTATTTATCAACTGTGGACATTCAGTCTCCTACTGGCAAATTGAATTTCATGAGGCTGTTTGAGAAAAGACTGCCTTCATAACAACTGACGGCCTCTATGGGTTCAAATCTGAATAAGAGCCCCTTCATCATCAAAGAAATAAAAGTGTTGGGCCACCTAGTTAATTGTGATTCAGTCATCCTGATCATGAGAAAGTAAGAGCAGTCACAGATTTTCCAACTCCTTTGCACATTCATGATGTTAGAAGTTTTCCCAGAATCTGCATGTACTGCTGCAGATTCATAAAGGACTTGTGTAACATGGCATGTGGTCGTGGTCGTTCTCCTGGATGTCCTGGGTCCATATGTGAGCCAACTGTCTTGCTTCTTCAGTCATGGTTATGAGGTGTTTCAGCAGTAATCCTGAGTATCATCCAGTTGCAAAGGGAACAGCATATTCATTGTGGTTCAGTTTGCTATTTTAGAGCAGAGAGAATGTGTGAAGCCTTTGGTATATGTGAATGTCATGACAGACAGTACAGTATCCCAATCTTTCTGTCCAACATCAATATGTATTGAGAGTGTGTCTGCAAACATCTCTGCATCTACATTTACATGATTCTGCAATTCACAATTAAGTGCCTGGCAGAGGGTTCATTGAATCACCATCAAGTTATTTCTCTATTGTTCCACTCTTGAACAGCATGTGGAAAAAAATGAACATGCCAAGCAAGATCGTAAGAGATGGAAAAGAGCTACCGTGTTACAACAACCGAGATAGAAAACTCCTGTGGAAGAAAAGGGAACTTCACAGCAAACATAAACATAGCCAAGGCCTTGCAGGGAAACAAAAATTAAGCAAAGCGAAATGTAGTGTGAGAAGGGATATGTTAGAAGCGTTCAATGAATTTGAAAGTAAAGTTCTATGTACTGACTTGGCAGAAAATCATAAGAAGTTTTGGTCTTATGTCAAAGCGGTAGGTGGAGCAAAACAAAATGTCCAGACACACTGTGACCAAAATGGTACTGAAACAGAGGATGACAGACTAAAGGCTGAAACCTAAATGTCTTTTTCCAAAGCTGCAAAGCTGTTTCACAGAGGAAGACTGCAGTGTAGCTCCTTCTCTAGATTGCCACACAGATGACAAAATGGTAGATATCAAAATAGATGACAGAAGGATAGAAAAACAATTAAAATCACTCAAAAGAGGAAAGGCCACTGCACCTGATGGGATACCAGTTCAATTTTACACAGACTGTGAAAAGGAACTTGCCCCCCTTCTTGCAGCGGTGTACCATAGGTCTTTAGAAGAGCGTAGCATTCCAAAGGATTGGAAAACGGCACAGGTCATCCCCGTTTTCAAGAAGGGACATCAAACAGATGTGCAGAACTATAGACCTATATCTCTAATGAGGATCAGTTGTAGAATTTTGGAACACGTCTTATGTTCAAGTATAATGACTTTTCTGGAGACTAGAAATCTACTCTGTAGGAATCACAGGGGTTCCGAAAAATACGTTCATGTGAAACACAGTTCGTGCTATTCATCCACAAGACTCAGTGGGCCATAAACATGGGTTCCCAGGTAGATGCCGTGTTTCTTGACTTCTGCAAGGCGTTTGATGCAGATCCCCACAGTTGTTTAATGAACAAAGTAAGAGCATATGGTTTACCAGACCAATTGTGTGGTTGGATTGAAGGGTTCCTAGATAACAGAATGCAGCATGTCATTCTCAATGGAGAGAAGTCTTCTGAAGTAAGAGTGATTTCTGATGTGCCACAAAGTAGTGTCGTAGGACCATTGCTATTCACAATATACATAAATGACCTTGTGGATAACATGGGAAGTTCACTGAGGCTTTTTGCAGATGATGCTGTAGTATATCGAGAGGTTGTAACAATGGAAAATTGTACTGAAATGCAGGAGGATCTGCAACGAATTGATGCATGGTGCAGGGAATGGCAATTGGATCTCAATGTAGACAAGTGGAATGTGCTGCAAATACATAGAAAGAAAGATCCTTTATCATTTAGCTGCAATATATCAGGTCAGCAACTGGAAACAGTTAATTCTATAAATTATCTGGGAGTAGGCATTAGGAGTGATTTAAAGTGGAATGATCATATAAAGTTCATTGTCAGTAAAGTAGATAACAGGCTGAGATTCATTGGAAGAATCCTAAGGAAATGCAATCCAAAAGAAAGGAAGTAGGTTACAGTACACTTGTTTGCCCACTGCTTGAATACTGCTCATCGGTGTGGGATCTGTACCAGATAGGGTTGATAGAAGAGATAGAGAAGATCCAACAGAGAGCAGCGCACTCATTACGGGATCATTTAGTAAGCACGAAGGCATTACAGGGATGATAGATAAACTCCAGTGGAAGACTCTGCAAGAGAGACGCTCAGTAGCTTGGTATGGGCTTTTGTTGAAGTTTTGAGAACATACCTTCACCGAGTAGTCAAGCAGTATATTGCTCCCTCCTACATATATCTTGCGAAGAGACCATGAGGATAAAATTAAAGAAATTAGAGCCCACACAGCGGCATACCAACCATCTTTCTTTCCACAAACAATACGAGACTGGACTAGAAGGGACAACCATCATGGGGGCTTGCGGAGTATGGATGTAGATGCCATCTGGATCCTTCCCACCAACACCAGCTTTTCTGAATTACACAGGTGTGAACTCTCCTTGCAATCTATCCTACATTCCTGTAACCCCCCTGGCCTCAACCTTTGTTAGTCATTGTCTTTGCACACAGCCCCTTCCCTGAGACTGCCAGAGACTGTGGTCATGTGTGTGTGTGTGTGTGTGTGTGTGTGTGTGTGTGTGTGTGTGTGTGTGTGTGTGTGTTTGTGTGTTGTCATTTCTGATGAAGGCCTTTTTGGCTGAAAGCTTTTTTGCTGACAGTCTTTTTGTTTTGCCTACCTGGGACTCAGGATCTCCGCTATATGGTGAGTAGTAACTAACCTTTTAATAATATTGTTGTATATATAGATATCCTCCCCCCATGAACCATGGACCTTGCCGTTGGTGGGGAGGCTTGCGTGCCTCAGCGATACAGATGGCCGTACCGTAGGTGCAACCACAACGGAGGGGTATCTGTTGAGAGGCCAGACAAACGTGTGGTTCCTGAAGAGGGGCAGCAGCCTTTTCAGTAGTTGCAGGGGCAACAGTCTGGATGATTGACTGATCTGGCCTTGCAACATTAACCAAAACGGCCTTGCTGTGCTGGTACTGCGAACGGCTGAAAGCAAGGGGAAACTACAGCCGTAATTTTTCCCGAGGACATGCAGCTTTACTGTATGATTAAATGATGATGGCATCCTCTTGGGTAAAATATTCCGGAGGTAAAATAGTCCCCCATTCGGATCTTCAGGCGGGGACTACTCAGGAGGATGTCGTTATCAGGAGAAAGAAAACTGGCATTCTACGGATCGGAGCGTGGAATGTCAGATCCCTTAATCGGGCAGGTAGGTTAGAAAATTTAAAAAGGGAAATGGATAGGTTAAAGTTAGATATAGTGGGAATTAGTGAAGTTCGGTGGCAGGAGGAACAAGACTTCTGGTCAGGTGACTACAGGATTATAAACACAAAATCAAATAGGGGTAATGCAGGAGTAGGTTTAATAATGAATAGGAAAATAGGAATGCGGGTAAGCTACTACAAACAGCATAGTGAACGCATTATTGTGGCCAAGATAGATACGAAGCCCACACCTACTACAGTAGTACAAGTTTATATGCCAACTAGCTCTGCAGATGATGAAGAAATTGAAGAAATGTACGATGAAATAAAAGAAATTATTCAGATAGTGAAGGGAGACGAAAATTTAATAGTAATGGGTGACTGGAATTCGAGTGTAGGAAAAGGGAGAGAAGGAAACATAGTAGGTGAATATGGATTGGGGCTAAGAAATGAAAGAGGAAGCCGCCTAGTAGAATTTTGCACAGAGCACAACTTAATCATAGCTAACACTTGGTTTAAGAATCATGAAAGAAGGTTGTATACATGGAAGAACCCTGGAGATACTAAAAGGTATCAGATGATTATATAATGGTAAGACAGAGATTTAGGAACCGGGTTTTAAGTTGTAAGACATTTCCAGGGGCAGATGTGGACTCTGACCACAATCTATTGGTTATGACCTGTAGATTAAATCTGAAGAAACTGCAAAAATGTGGGAAATTAAGGAGATGGGACCTGGATAAACTGAAAGAACCAGAGGTTGTACAGAGTTTCAGGGAGAGCATAAGGGAACAATTGACAGGAATAGGGGAAAGAAATACAGTAGAAGAAGAATGGGTAGCTCTGAGGGATGTAGTAGTGAAGGCAGCAGAGGATAAAGTAGGTACAAAGACGAGGGCTGCTAGAAATCCTTGGGTAACAGAAGAAATATTGAATTTAATTGATGAAAGGAGAAAATATAAAAATGCAGTAAATGAAGCAGGCAAAAAGGAATACAAACGTCTCAAAAATGAGATCGACAGGAAGTGCAAAATAGCTAAACAGGGATGGCTAGAGGACAAATGTAAGGATGTAGAAGCTTACCTCACTAGGGGTAAGATAGATACTGCCTACAGGAAAATTAAAGATACCTTTGGAGAGAAGAGAACCACGTGTATGAATATCAAGATCTCAGATGGCAGCCCAGTTCTAAGCAAAGAAGGGAAGGCAGAAAGGTGGAAGTAGTATATAGAAGGTTTATACAAGGGCGATGTACTTGAGGACAATATTATGGAAATGAAAGAGGATCTAGATGAAGACGAAATGGGAGATACGATACTGCGTGAAGAGTTTGACAGAGCACTGAAAGACCTGAGTCGAAACAAGGCCTCCGGAGTAGACAACATTCCATTAGAACTACTGACGGCCTTGGGAGAGCCAGTCATGACAAAACTCTACCAGCTGGTGAGCAAGATGTATGAGACAGGCCAAATACCCTCAGACTTCAAGAAGAATATAATAATTCCAATCCCAAAGAAAGCAGGTGCTGACAGATGTGAAAATTACCGAACTATCAGTTTAATAAGCCACAGCTGCAAAATACTAACGCGAATTCTTTACAGACGAATGGAAAAACTGGTAGATGCAGACCTCGGGGAGGATCAGTTTGGATTCCGTCGAAATGTTGGAACATGTGAGGCAATACTGACCTTACGACTTATCTTAGAAGAAAGATTAAGAAAAGGCAAACCTACATTTCTAGCATTTGTAGACTTAGAGAAAGCTTTTGACAATGTTGACTGGAATACTCTTTTTCAAATTCTAAAGGTGGCAGGGGTAAAATACAGGGAGCGAAAGGCTATTTATAATTTGTACAGAAACCAGATGGCAGTCATAAGAGTCGAGGGGCATGAAAGGGAAGCAGTGGTTGGGAAAGGAGTGAGACAGGGTTGTAGCCTCTCCCTGATGTTATTCAATCTGTATATTGAGCAAGCAGTAAAGGAAACAAAAGAAAAATTTGGAGTAGGTATTAAAATTCATGGAGACGTAGTAAAAACTTTGAGGTTCGCCGATGACATTGTAATTCTGTCAGAGACGGCGAAGGACTTGGAAGAGCAGTTGAACGGAATGGACAGTGTCTTGAAAGGAGGATATAAGATGAACATTAACAAAAGCAAAACGAGGATAATGGAATGTAGTCAAATTATATCGGGTGATGCTGAGGGAATTAGATTAGGAAATGAGAAACTTAAAGTAGTAAAGGAGTTTTGCTATTTAGGAAGTAAAATAACTGATGATGGTCGAAGTAGAGAGGATATAAAATGTAGACTGGCAGTGGCAAGGAAAGCGTTTCTGAAGAAGAGAAATTTGTTAACATCGAATATAGATTTATGTATCAGGAAGTCATTTCTGAAAGTATTTGTTTGGAGTGTAGCCATGTATGGAAGTGAAACATGGACGATAACTAGTTTGGACAAGAAGAGAATAGAAGCTTTTGAAATGTGGTGCTACAGAAGAATACTGAAGATAAGGTGGATAGAGCACGTAACTAATGAGGAGGTATTGAATAGGATTGGGGAGAAGAGAAGTTTGTGGCACAACTTGACTAGAAGAAGGGATCGGTTGGTAGGACATGTTTTGAGGCATCAAGGGATCACAAATTTAGCATTGGAGGGCAGCGTGGAGGGTAAAAATCGTAGACGGAGACCGAGAAATGAGTACACTAAGCAGATTCAGAAGGATGTAGGTTGCAGTAGGTACTGGGAGATGAAGCAGCTTGCACAGGATAGAGTAGCATGGAGAGCTGCATCAAACCAGTCTCAGGACTGAAGACAACAACAACAACAACATATAGATATCATATTTAGTAAAACAAATAAAGCCTATGTCTGTCAGAAAATTCATTACAGTATTGTGTTAAAATTTGTAGTTATTTAGTTAAGAACTTTTAGAGATTTGTGGGAACTATGATTCTCATACAGCAAGAATGTGTAGCCTATATCTATCTGAATGTTCATTAGAGTACTATGTAAAAATCTGATGTAAATTAGTCAAGTACTTTTCATGATTTTTGGTAACAACAATAAACAATGACTCATCTTTATGTTGTAATATAATTACAAACATAACATATCTCAAGAATGTTCCAGAAATGTAGGTACTAAATAACAAATAATTTCTGGTGGTTGGGTGGTTGGGTCTGAACTTATGACCTGCAACATGCCAGCCAGTGAAGCTAACCACTATACCACACTGGTAGCACCATGAATTAAGGCAATATTGTGGAGAAATGGGTTAACCGCAAACTGGGGGATTGTTTACAGAATGAATTTTCACTCTGCAGTGTAGTGTGTGCTGATTTCAAGTTTCTTGGTAGATTAAAACTGTGTACCAGACTGGGTCGCATGCTTGGGACCTTTGCCTTTTGCAGGAAAGTGCTCTACCAACTGAGTTACCTAAGCATGACTCACAACCCAACCTCACAGCTCTGCTTCCAACAGTACCTCATCTCTTGCCTTTCAGACATCTTAGTTGTTCCTCCTCATAGCTTACAGGACTGGCACTCCTGGAAGAAATGATGTTATGGAGACATAGTTAAGTCACAGCCTAGGGTATGGTTTACAGATTGAATTTTCACTCTGCAGATAGGTGTGCACTGATTTTAAACAAGCCCTCAGGCTGTGGATAAGCCATGTCCCTATAATATCCTTTCTTTCAATGATGCTAGTTCTGCAAGTTGACTTCTGTGAAGTTTGGAAAAATAGAACACGAAGTATGGCCTAAAGTAGATATGTGATGGCAGGCTGTGAGTCCTGCTTGAATAGCTCAGTCAGTAGAGCCCTTGTCATTGAAAGACAAAGGTTCAGGTTCAAATTCTGGTCTGGCACACAGTTTTAATTTGCCAATGAGTTTAAAATGAGTGCACCCTCTGCTACAGAGTAAAAATTCATTCTGTCAACTATTCTCCAGGCTGTGGTAAGCCTTATCTTTGTGATATATTTTCTTCCAAGAATGCTACACATGCAAATTTTGCAGAACTTCTAAGTTAGGAAGGGAGTCAGAAGAGAACTTGCCAATGAAAGGCAAAGGTCCAAGTTTCGAGTCCCAGTTTTGCATACTGTTCTAATCTGGCAGAAAGTTTTAAATCAGTGCTCACTCCACTGCAGAGTGAAAATTTGTTCTGGAATACCAAGGCACCACATTTACTCAAATGTAAGCCAACTTTTCTTTTGATTTTCAGGGGCCAAAAATGTGTCTGTGGCTTAGATTAAGAGGTAAAGCCTATGGAAATACTGAAAAATGCCACTAGAAGCTGCCATAAGTAATGATTTTGCCACAGAAACAGTTGAGTTAGTGTTCTGAGTACACCTCTTAGCTTGTTCCAGCAATAGAAAAACATTTTCTGTGCCAAAAGTGGCCACTGTTATAAGGTATAAGTTGTGCTGAATTATTCTGTTAGGGGGCAGCAAGAAAAGTGCTAACCTGTGAGTGCAGAAATTATTCTCATTAAAAAACATGAAGTTAAAAATCTCATTCTGGAAACATGAAGCTGCTTGACAGCACATCGGTTTATAATCAGATTGCACACCAAAAATAGTTATCTGCTTTGTCAGATAGGTAATGTTGACCAAACTCCAGCATATTTTGATATTCCAACAGATAATGCGGAAGAAGCCAAAGGGAAACAAAGATGTCGAGATACTGTCTGCAGGTGGTAAAAAGCAGTGCATGTCTGTCTTGCTTGCTTATACAGCTGATGGCCATAAACCGACCATTCATTGTTTTTAAATGTAAGGTGTTCCCTAAGTCTGAGCTATTTCCCAAAAGTGTTATTGTACATGTTAAAAAAAAGTGGAAATTCACATGGGATGTCTTTTAAAGTGGATTAAACTTGTAATATAGCATATCAGTAAAGGGGAAATGGCATCATACACTTGGACATGTAAATTTTAATGATTTAAACACATTGTGTAAACATCAGTTAGCTGATGGTTTGCCAAAAGAATTTATGAAGTGTAAGATTTGTATTGAAAACAAAATGCATAGTTGTTTTTTTTATTTTTTATTTTTTTATTACCAATAAAGCAAAGCAAAAGAAACACTGGAAATTATTCATATTGATTTGAATGCACCTAACTCAACTCATGGCTTGCAGGGGGAAAGATATCTTCTCACTTTTATTGATGATTATAGTAAAGCAGCTGGAGTCTACAATATCAAATCTAAATGTCAAGTTTACTTGCTGATGAAAATAGCTGGTTCACAAGGGTCATGGTGTTAGAGTAGATTAAACGTGTAGGAGAATGTTCTGTTGCCTTGCTAGGTTTGCCAAACATGCTTGTTCTAAATTTGTTACCAGGTCATGCTACTCTAGCTGTAAAGAGAAAATTAGTATACAGTACAGTGGACTTGGCTGTAACTCCAGGAGGGGTGAAATCAATTCAACACCAATTAGATGTTTGTTTAAACAAATGATTGAAGGACAAACTTGAAAATGTGTTTGCACAATGGCTAATAAAATAAGATAGGCAATTAAATTAAGACCTATCGCATATGTTAATCATGCAAGCTTGTTTCAAGTGTGTGATTTGATTGCTCAGTCTTAGAAATACATCCTGAACAAAACTGTCCACCACACATTCTAAAACTAGTGTTTTTCTAATGTGCTTGATGGAACAGAGGATGATGTTCTCTACAAAGAGAATAGTGGCAAGTTAACGAGTGATGATAACTCAGAATCATCTGAATAATGATCAGAAACAGAATGTAGGCCTATACATGTATGACAGTTTGATAAAATTTCTATTTTGTTCTTCCACATTTCATTACTAAGTCATTTTCTTTGTATATATATGTATATAAAGAAACTTCCCACCACCACCTACTCCAGTCCTGTAACCTGGAAGGTGTACACGATCAAAGGCAGAGCCACGTGTGAAAGCACCTATGTGATTTACCAACTGACCTGCCTACACTGTGACGCTTTCTATGTGGGAATGACCAGCAACAAACTGTCCATTCGCATGAATGGACACAGGCAGACAGTGTTTGTTGGTAATGAGGATCACCCTGTGGCTAAACATGACTTGGTGCACGCCCAGCACATCTTGGCACAGTGTTACACCGTCCGGGTTATCGGGATACTTCCCACCAACAGCAACCTATCCGAACTCCGGAGATGGGAACTCGCCCTTCAGTATATCCTCTCTTCTCGTTATCCGCCAGGCCTCAACCTCCGCTAATTTCAAGTTGCCGCCGCACATACCTCACCTGTCTTTCAACAACTTCTTTGCCTCTGTAATTCCGCCTCGACTGACATCTCTGCCTGAACTCTTTGCCTTTACAAATGTCGGCTTGTGTCTGTGTATGTGCGGATGGATGTGTGTGTGTGTGTGTGTGTGTGCGTGCGCGAGTGTACATCTGTCCTTTTTTTCCCCTAAGGGAAGTCTTTCCGCTCCCGGGATTGGAATGACTCCTTACCCTCTCCCTTAAAACCCACTTCCTTTCGTCTTTCCCTCTCCTTCCTGAAGAAGCAACCATCGGTTGCGAAAGCTAGCAATTCTGCATGTGTGTTTGTGTGTTTTGTTCATGTGCCTGTCTGCCGGCGCTTTCCCGCTTGGTAAGTCTTGGAATCTTTGTTTTTAATATATTTTTCCCATGTGGAAGTTTCTTTATATATAATAGAGGGAAACATTCCACGTGGGAAAAATATATCTAAAAACAAAGTTGATGTGACTTGCCGAGCGGGAGCGCTGACGGGTCGGTGGATACACGGGCTGGCACGGGCATGCACGCGGAGTTCGGGCTTCCGCGGCCAACGGTTGCTTCTTCGAGAGGGGGGGGGGGGGGTGATAGGGAGGGACGAGGGGATGTGGGTTTTTTGGGGGGGGGGGGAGGGGGGGGAGTCGTTCCAGTCCCGGGAGCGGAAGGACTTGCCTTGGGGGGAGCGGAGGGACGGGTGTACGCTCGCTTGCGCGTGCATGTCTGTCCGCGCGTGCACGGACACAGGCAGACATTTTCTGCTTGTGTCTGTGTATGTGCAGATGGATGTGTGTGTGTGTGTGTGTGTGTGTGTGTGTGTGTGTGTGTGTGTGTGTGCGCGAGTGTATACCTGTCCTTTTTTCCCCTTAAGGTAAGTCTTTCTGCTCCTGGGATTGGAATGACTCCTTACCCTCTCCCTTAAAACCCACATCCTTTCGTCTTTTGGTTGCGAAAGCTTGAATTTTGCATGTATGTTTGTGTTTGTTTGTGTATCTATCGACGTGCCAGCACTTTTGCTTGGTAAGTCACATCATCTTTCAGTGAGCCTATTTTTCTATGATGAGAAGACATGCTGTGTATGTTTCTTATGTGTGCATTTTTGTGATAGTTATTTGCATCTTTTTGTTCTATTTAGTGTTGCAAATTTGTATTCTTGGTTGACACATTATTGGGGGTTTCTCCCTACCAAGACTCACCTGTGATGTCACCGGTCACAATACACCTGCATGTAGTTCCTAACTACGGCCACGTGTATTATAGGCAGCCATACCCTAACTCATTTGTTGATCGAGTTGGTGGTGCACTGGTTAATACAATGGACTCACATTTAGGAGGACAATGGTTCGAAACCATGTTCAGCCATCCAGATTTAGGATTTCCATTATTTCCCTAAATCGCTCCAGCAAACAGTGGATGGTTTCTTTGAAAGGGCACAGCCCTTTCCTTCCCCATCATTGTCTCTAATGATCTCAATGTCAATAGGACAATAAACCCATTCTTCCTTCCTCCCTTCCTTCATTCCTTATCTTACTTAATTTGTTGAACAACATTGACAGTTGTAGGAGATGTTGCAAGACAAAGAGACAATACTTACAATTCTTACTTTGTATGAATCACTTGTGTTGGAAATGATTTGTATAGACAAATTATACTGTTTAGAATGCTAAAAAAGTAATCTAATAAAGTATCCTGTTTAATCTCTACTAGGGATGATACAAACTAGTGACTTGATTATGCAGAATTGAATTGAATTGTGTTTTTTTCATCTCATGACGTACATTTGCAATCCATTGGTTTTGCATACAGGAGACATATCAAAAATTTATAATACAGTCACAATGATTTTCACATTAATAAATCATAGCACTGCAGTAAAAAATAACACTCTAAAGATATTTCTTGGAATATGCAACACATTGTATCCAGCTCAAATTTCCAGTTTGATCTGCATGATTTCATTTACTGAGTAATAACACTTCAGTGTCAGTACCTCATATAGCTTTCTTTTAAGTGAACCTAAATTCATCTGCTTCAACTTATTCCCTTTTTATTTATTACAAATTTTCATTCCCATGTATTGAGGTCACTGAGCATACAGTCTGAGGTGGTGGGTGGGGACCATAACATTTTCTTTGTTTCTAGTATCATGTGAATGGACAAAATGGTTTCCCTCGAATAATTCATATCTGGTGTACAAAAATATAATAATCTCATATATGTATAAGGATGGCAGAGTTGATATTGTAAGTTTTCTAAATAATGGTCAACATGGTACTTTGTGATTTGCAGTGCACATATTTTGAATGTTTTTTTCTGTTTTTTAGTATCCACACTATGTTTGTTGAGTTACCCCAAAAAACAATACCATACCTAATAATGGATTTGAAGTAACTTGTATATGCTACTTTTCATGTGTGCATGTCAATTGTAGTTGATAACATCTGCGCTGAAAAATTCTAAGCTGCTCAGTTTGTTTGCTAGATATTCAATGTGTGCGTGCCAGCTCAAATTTTTATCTACATTTAAACATAAGAATTTGACTGAGTTAACTTCTTCCATGTCTTGAGTGTTGTGTACAATCTTAATCTTCTCACATTTTGACTGCTCTTCACCCTTTAATAGTGTGATACACTATCAAGTTATAATGTAACATTCTTGGATGAAAACATTGAAAGACAACGTACTTCAAATGGGAAGACTGACATACAACTTGCACACGAGTTGTTATACAGTCTGTTGGGGTCTTATTGACACCAGCTGCCCCAGGTACACTCAGAATATTTTAACAGATATCATGAATTCCCACTGATGACAATGTTTGTGATGTAATAGTAATTTTAAATGTACAACAGGTGAAATTTAATTCAGTGGGGATTATTACAAATGAGTAGTGCTTCCCAAAAATCTCTGAGAGATGGGGTCACACTATACTTTATCCTCATATAATAAGCCACATTTTTAGTGTCTTTTAAAATTACCTATCATCTTTCATTAGTCATTGTGTGTAAATATTGTTAAGTTCACCCTTAAATGGTTTGTTAATTTTTTTTAAAATAAACATCTAATGTCTGTAGAATTGACATCGTCCCTCCTAGGATTACAGCCAAGTCCATTCAATCATATACAAATTTTCTGTTTACAGCTGGAGTAGTATGACTTGCTAACAAATTTAGAACAAACATGTTAGGCAAACCTAGCAAGGCAACAGCACGTTTCCCTACAACTTTAATCTACTCTAACACCATGACCTCTATGAAGCAGCCACTTTCATTAGCAAGTAACCTTGATTTTTAGATCTGATAGTGTAGACTCCAGCTGTTTTACTATAATCATCAATAAAAGTGAGAAGATCTCTATTTATTTATTCTTTGCCCATGGACTCCACCTGAAAATCCAGCTGAGGGTATTGGGTGTGTCATACAATAGGCTATTAACATCAAACTTGATTTCATTATATATAAATGAAACAAATAATTAAATAGAAATAGTCTAAAAGCATACAAAGGCATTACATGTTTCACATTATATATACACACAAATCCAAACAACATGCAGAAATGATAATTTTTAAAGGTACATTTCAGTAATGATATAACATATTTAAACACCATCTTAGTATTCACTCAAACTATATATACATTTCTCTGGGAGATATAGTTTCAAATGATTTTTAAAACATTTTAGGTCTGTTTCTTTTTTAATGATTTTGGGGAGTTTATTAAAAAACCTTTTGCCTGCTTCTTCAGGGGCAGTCATAGACAGTTTTAGATTTCTGTTTATCGTGTAGTAATTTTAATTTCCTCTTTACCGTGTTTGTGTACATCTTGATCTAGGAGGTGTTTATCGCTTGACCTTACCACTATTATGCTTCGGTATATGTACAGTGAATATACTATCATAATATTATAGTGTACAAAAGCTTGCCTACAGGTCTCTTGTGGTGGTATTTTTGCAATGCATCTCACTGCCCTTTCTGAATTGTGAGTATTCTTTTTAAGTTGCCCGCTTGTGCACTTCCCCATGTATGAACTGAATAAGACAAATGTGGGAAGACAACTCCATAATACATTGATCTGAAGACTTTATCATCCACTGTCTTAGCTGTTTTATGCATGATGAAGATCTGTTTCTTTATCTTTTTACACAGTGCATCTACGTGCTTCCCCCATGCCAAATGTTTGTCTATTATAGTTCCTAGAAAGTTTGTGCTGGTTACTTCTTTAATAGTCTTTCCATTTATATTATAATTTTCACTATGCTTGGTCTGAAATACTACATTCATTGTTTTAGACTGATTCATAAACAGGTTGTTTTGTGTTAAATATTTACTTGCATTTTCGATATTCAGGAGTGCTTCCTTTTATCAAGCTTCTCCTTTGTGTCAGCTGTGCAAATGATTGTTGTGTCATCAGCATACATTATAAGTTTCTGATTTATATAGCTACAGAATTCATTTACGTAGAGTATAAATAGTATTAGCCCAAGCACGAACCCTTGCGGCACACCGTGTTTAACTGTTTGCAATTCTGATCTGTAGTTTGTTGTATTTCTCCCACTAATATGTCTGATTTCTGTGCATTGTTTCCTATTTGTAATGTATGATTTAACAATGTCATAGCATTTTCCTCTAATTCCATACTGATATAATTTGATCATTAACTTTGAGTGGTTCACACAAACAAATGCCTTAGATAGGGCCATAAAAATCCCGCAAGTCTTTTGTTGCCTGTCAAGTAAATTAAGAATGTGCTCAATTATATCTGTTGATGCTGTTTTTGTTGACTTCCCTTCTCTGAAACCATGTTGTGATGAATTCAGTATACTGTACTTTGTTATAAAACTTACAATTCTATTCTTTATTATCATTTCATAGATTTTAGCAAATGTTGAGATAAATGATATTCGTCTGTAATTTCCTAATTCATTCCTGTTCCCTTTCTTAAATATTGGCTTCACTTTACTTGCTTTCAGTGAATCTGGAAATATACCTCCTTCTTTTACTTACTTTCAGTGAATCTGGAAATATACCTCCTTCTATCACAGCATTAAGCATGTGTGTCAATGGTTTTAATATACATTCTCTGCATTCCTTTATGAGATGTGATGTGACACCATCCAAGCCAGATGAATGTTTAATTTTAAGTTGTTTTATTAGGTTTGACACTTCTGTATCTGTTGTAGGCATGAAAACCATAGTATGATTTGCATTTGTTTTATTTTGTCTTATTAATTCATCTGCTGCAGTAATATAATATCTGTTAAAAGTATTGGCTATTTCTAGAGTGTTTGCGTTGCTTTTCCCACTCATCAGTGGGCAGATGTCCTCTGTCTCTTCTTTAATGAAAGACCATAAACCTTTTGAGTAGTTCTTTCCCTTATCTATAGGCATCCTGATGAATGATGCTTTAGTTTCTCTGATAAAACTACAGTTTTCTTTCTTTTTTATTTTATACAGTGTGTTGTAGGCCTCAGTATTTTTTTGTTTGGAGAGCTCATAATACACTCTCAGATTATTTCTGGCATGGATTACTTCTCCAGTTACCCAGCTGCTTGTGTCTGTGTATGTGCGGATGGATATGTGTGTGTGTTTGCGAGTGTACACCTGTCCTTTTTTTCCCCTAAGGGAAGTCTTTCCGCTCCCGGGATTGGAATGACTCCTTACCCTCTCCCTTAAAACCCACATCCTTTCATTTTTCCCTCTCCCTCCCTCTTTCCTGACGAAGCAACTGCCAGTTGCGAAAGCTCGTAATTCTGTGTGTGTGTTTGTGTGTTTTGTTCATGTGCCTGTCTGCCAGCGCTTTCCCGCTTGGTAAGTCTTGGAATCTTTGTTTTTAATATATTTTTCCCATGTGGAAGTTTCTTTCTGTTTTATATACTTCATTTTCTTGTTGAGATGTGTGAAATTGCATATACTGAGTTTTCTGAATTTTAGAGTTAGTCCGTTGCACTTAAACCAGTGTAGGATGTCAACGAGTACAGCATTACATTTATTTTCTAGGTCACTGTTAGTTCGACTTTCAAGCAGAATAGTGGTGTCATCGGCAAAAAGAGTAAATTTACACTCGGTGTCTGTGCAAAGTGGGAGATCATTGATGAAGATAAGGAAAAGCAAAGGTCCTAGGATGGACCCCTGAGGCACACCACACTTTAATGTGCCCCAATCAGAAGAAATGGGACTATCATTGGCACCATTAATTATCACCTTCTGTTTTCTGTTTTGCAGATATGATTCTATCCATCTACCAATGCTACCTCGCAAGCCATAAAAATTAGCCTTATGTAAGAGAATGTTGTGGTCCACACAGTCAAAGGTCTTAGACAAGTCACAAAAAATTCCAATAGGTGACATTTTATTATTTATTGACTCTAAAATTTCATTTGTGAGAGAAAAAATAGCCTGCTCAGTTGATCTACCTTTTTGGAATCCAAACTGGTTTCTGTTGAGTATGTTGTGGCTGTTAAGATGTTCTACAATTCTTGTATACATTAGTTTCTCTAATACTTTTGAGAAACTACTTAGTAGTGATATTGGACGGTAGTTAGATAAATTAGTTTTGTCACCCTTCTTGAAAAGTGGTTTCACAACGGCAAGCTTTAATCTCTCTGGGACAACACCTTGCTGGATAGACTCATTAAAAATGTGACACAGGACTTGACATATGTGGTCACTACAATGCTTCAGTATTTTTGGTGAAATGTTGTCAATACCAGTGGAATTTTTATTTTTTAAGGCCTTGATGGTATTTTTAACTTCAGTAATAGTAACTGGGGCAATACAAATTGGGTCATACGTGTTAGGGTTAGCTCTGTGTAATAAATGCGTAGCACCATTTAAGGAACCGTTACAACCTACTTGTTCTGCTGCAGTTATGAAGTGATTGTTGAATATGTTGGAAACTGTTACAGGATTATGAATAACCTCATCCTTTTAGCTTATCTCTGTGGTATTAACATTCTTGTTACTCTTGCCACACTCTCTCTTTATAACATTCCAAACTGCTTTTATTTTGTTCTCAGATTTATCAATTTCAGACTTAATATACAGGCTCTTGGATTTGTTTATCATCCTTTTTAAAATTTTACAATATAACTTATAATGAGACCTTTCAAGGGGATCATTTGATACTCTTAGTGAGGCATGTAACTCCCTCTTAGTCCTGCAAGAAATTTTTATACCTCCAGTAATCCATGGTTTACTGGAAGAAACCTCATTGTTCTTTCTGACAGTTTTTTTTGGGAAAGCCATTTCAAATACAGATATAAATTCATTTAAAAAAAAGGTTAAATTTATCATTAACATCTGATGTGCTGTACACTGGCTCCCAATCTATCTGTGACAAATAGTCGTTAAAGGCAGACACAGTTTCAGTGTTTATACATCTATAGGACCTATAGGTGTGGGTGATTTTATTGCACAAACTGATGTTATTTACTTTCAGAAGTTGTCCATCATGGTCAGACAGGCCATAAATTACTTTGCTCACACTAGCACTGTTGACTCTATTCTTGTCAATGAAAATATTATCTAGAAGGCTCTTGCAATTTTCTGTAACTCTAGTGGGCCAGGTAACCATCGCAGCCAAGTTGTAAGAATTCATTAAGTGGTCCAGGTCAGTTTTGAGGTTGTTATCAGTTAAGAAGTTGACATTAAAGTCACCTACAATTATTAAATTTCTAGTTTTAGAGAACAATTTGGTCAAAAGAGATTCTAACTTATTCATAAAGATGCAAAACTTCCCTGCTGGAGCTCTGTAAATTGCAAGCACAGTAAGTAACATGTCCTTTGCAGAAATTTCAGTCCCGCAAACTTCAAAATGTTGATCTACACAATACTTACTTAGATCTAAAGATTTATAAATGATTTTACTGTCTATATAAATTACAGCACCACCTTTCTCCTTACTTGTTCTGCAGTAATGAGTAGCTAGATCATACCCATCAAGCTGCAGCCCATCAATTCCAACTGTTACATGATGCTCAGTAAGGCATAAAACATGAGGACGGTCAACAGTGTCCATGTCCCCTAAATTTACAGATAAAAACTCTAATTTACTTTTGAGACTTCTGATATTTTGATGAAGAATAATAAGATTCTTATAGCTACCTCTACTGTCCTTCTGCTGGTCTGCTTGTCCATTAACACCGTTTGTCCCCGTTGCACTCAAAACTGTGTTGGATACATTAGGACCTATGTCGCAGCTGGAGATTTGTTCACTAGATGTCGTTGGCGAGGTCGGGTGGGTGCTGGCCATAAAAAATCACTGTTTCTTTTTGGAATTCTTCTTTCTCTCGTAGAAAATCTTTTATCCTTGGAGATACTGCATCGGAATTATTTTCCAGTCCTTGAGGTTCTTTGGGTGGAACTTCATCATATGGTATTAATATGTCATTGGCAGTGACAGGGTGAGACACAGCTATACATCTGTTTCTTGTATTCACATTGGTTCCCTGTCTATCTTGGCATGAATTGGTGTGGCCACTGTGCTGACTGCTTTGTGGATGTTGCCAACTGCTGTGACTGCCTCCTCAATAATGTCTGCCATGTGTCCATGAATCTCTGCCCTGACTGGCAGCCACCACTCTTGAAATGTCAAGGTTTACTACATCTATAACTCATCTGGTCCTGGTAGTAGCTCATGCACATTTTCTTTTTCAGTGGAAAATGCATTGGATTTTACACTTTTATTCCCACCCTTGTCTTTTAAATCCATCATCTGAAGTTTACTTTTAACATAGTTGACTGCCTGATCTTCTTCTTTCAAAACATCAATCATGTCCCCAATGTAACTCAGGCATTCCAGCAAGGTTTTCAACTTGTAGTTTAGCTTCTCCTTTTCCTTCACTTTCACACCTCCCAATTTTAATCCATTCACTATTTTTTAAAGTAAATACTAAAGAATATTGCTGTGTCACTATAGTCTTTTGACATTAGTTTGTCCAACTTGTTTCTGTACATAGTTGTAGTGTCATTGATTCTTTGGAATATGATTCATCAAACATTTTCATTATCTCAAATGCAGTTTTCTTATCACTCACAAATCCTAGTTGCTGATTTGAAGTTGCTCCATATATGCAGTTAGTTCATTGCAGACAGATTTTCTTCATCACAAGCACCTGCCTTGCCCATGCTTGTTTTCACTCTTGAAGCCACTGTACAGCATTTCATTTTCAGACACATTTCCATTCTCCATTTCTTGTTACCATAGACTTCTCCATCAAACACCAGTATCTTAATGTCAGTGATGTCCAATTTCACAAAGCACACTTTATGAATAACAATCTTCTTTTTAGTTCACAACTGATCACTACTTTTCTGAATAACTCTCTTCTTTTTCAGTTTACAACCATGCTCTGCTACCAGGTTAAAATTATTAATTTAGAAAAAGATAAATACAAATATATCTGTCTTTATACAGCAATCACAGTCATGGCATGGATCTAACTAACTATTGTGCAGTAAAAATATAATTCACATTGTTGAGAGATCTATTGATACACTCAATACTATCCATATAAATATACCACATTTCAACAGTCAGAATCCAGCAGAGTTTGGCCTGCATTACCTGTCTGACCCAGAAAATTATTTTTGGTGTGCAGTCTCATTATGAAACACAGAAGTGAGGGGAGAATTCAGCCACTAGCTGGACACCTTCAGTGATCATGGACATTGACCCTATCAGCTCACAACAGCTAGTACAGGTCAGTTGTAGGCAGCTCACTTACATGTTGTGTATGTAATGCAGTACTGTGCTAGGACAGTGTGTGAGGAGAGTGTGTTTATGGCATTTCACACCAATTAAGTGTGGGTGTGTATGCGGATCATGGGTGATAACTCAGTAGTATATCTCTCCACATTCATCTGTGCAGTGCAAGAAATGCTCATGAATGCATAAAATCACTTTCTTTCTTATTTTTGGTATTTTTCTCTTTCTCTTTGCAGTGAACTGAAGTTTTTAATGTGTGTATTGTTCAAGTTAACTGAATTTCAAAAGCTTTTCTATAACATGTGGAATGGCTAAAGTTTGCTGATATATAGATTTTTTGTTGTACAAAGAACCTTTCATCACTTAAATACTTACCTGATTTGGACTATTTTGTTAAAGTAAATAACAAAATGTGGGGTGAAGAATTTTGGGAAATAGGTTTCTGTGTAATTTCTTCCAATGTGGGCTTTCAAATATCATGAATTTTGAAATGGACTGAAATAATATGTAATTGTAATTTTCAATATGATCTTGCACCATAAAGAATTTTGAAAAATGTGTTTCTCTGAAATTTTCTTTCAGTATGGACTTTAATATTTCATAAATATTGAAACTGACTTGAACAAAATGTAATTGTAATCATCAGTTGGATATTGTGGTTTGAAAAATTTGGACAGATGATTTGCTATGTATTTCTCTTTCAGCACAAACTTTTATATTTCACAGATTAGGAAATGATCTGAAATGAAATGTAACTGTAATCTTCAGTTTCATCTTGTGGTGTGAATATTTTTGAAAAATGTCTTGCCACGTATTTATCTTTCAGCCAGGGCTTTCTTATCTTATGAAATTTGAATGGACTTAATTGTAATATGCAATATGATTTTATCAGGTTTGAATAAGTCTATGTCTTTTAAAATTGAATATATTTTTGCTTAAGTCAGAAAATAGTAGGGATGGATGGATGTGGTTTTTTTTAAATTTATTTATTTATTTATTTCTTACACCATGGATCCAACTGTGACAATTTCACATGGATGTAGTGTGTGTCAATTTTTACATTGTCAATGACAAGTACTTGTACACTATGTTTACAGGTAAAGAATATAAAGTTACTTAACCACTACAATGATCCATAACACAATATAATGGAATGAGAATCCTTAGACCTACAGATTACAGGTATAAAACAAAGTAAATTAAACCTGAAAAGGTCATATAACCCAGAATGTTAAATATAAGCAGTTAACACTAAAAGAGTTACATATGTGACAAGAATGTTCAGCGTAATGTTCAATTTATATGATAATACATCTTATTTTAAGGCCGTTTCTCACTGTGTTTCATAAACTCTTCCAAACTGTAAAATGACATGGCTAAAAGAAATTGCCTCAGAAGCTCTTTAAATGTAGATTTGTTGGCAATTTCACATTTGATTTCTGGAGGAAGAGCATTAAATATCTTTATACCAGAGGACTGTACACCCTTCTGCACAATCTTCAAATTTTTACCTTCAGTGTGGAAATCATGTTTCCTCCTTGTGTTATACTGATGGTATTCACTGTTACATTTGTATAAATCAGTGTTTTTACTTATGAAACACATAAGTGAGTAAATATATTGAGAAGTAGTTGTAATAATTCCCAGATTCCGGAATAGGCTTCTGCAGCTGCATCTAGGATCTACACCAGACATCACTCTTACAACACGCTTCTGAGCAATGAATATTTTCTTTGCAAGAGGTTGATTTCCCCAGAAAATAATTCCATATGCCATCAAAGAATGGAAGTAACCATAGTATGCAGCTTTTTTAATGCTTAAGTTTGCACTGTCAGAGATGATTCGCATTGCAAAAACTGAAGAGCTGAGTCTCTTGTAAAGATCTAAAATGTGATGGGACCAGTTTACTCTACAGTCAATCTTCACGCCTAGAAACTTTGTTACTTCCACTCTTTCTATGACCTGTGTGGCATATTTAACAGTCATTTCTTCCTCAGTTTTGGCAGTTGGGGTGAACTGAATATAATTAGTCTTACTAAGGTTAAGTGAAAGACCATTTGCAGTAAACCATTTCATTAATTCTATAAGAATAGTATTAACAGACTCTTGAACATTTTCACATTTAAGACCATTAACCATTATGTTAGTATCATCTGCAAAGATGGTAAAATTGCACTGAATCATTGAAGAATAAGGTAAATCATTTATAAATAACAGGAGCAGTAAAGGACCAAGAATAGAGCCCTGTGGAACTCCACAATTTATGTCTCTCCATTCCGATGAAATCATTCCACCACACAAATTGTCTGACTTATGTAAGACTACTTTCTGTTTCCTCTCTGTCAGGTATGACTGAAGCCAGTTATTTGCTACACCACTTATTCCTAAATGGTCTGCCTTCAGTAACAGTATTTGGTGGTTCACAGTGTCAAAGGCTTTACATAAATCACAAAATAACCCTGTTGTCATCATTTTCTCATTTAGAGATTCCAAAACCTTATCTATAAAAGCATATATTGCTTGTTCAGTTGACAGACCTTTCTGGAAACCAAACTGATGTTTGCTGAGAATATTGAATTTATGTAGGTGTTCTAAAATTCTAGAATACATGAGCTTTTCTAGTACCTTTGAAAACACAGTCAGGAGAGATATTGGTCTGAAATTTTTAACATCAGTTTTCTCCCCTTTCTTAAAGAGAGGCTTCATGATAGCATACTTTAGTCTATCAGGAACAATTCCTTGCTGCAAAGAGGCATTGAAAATATGACACAGTATATTGCTTACAGAAGTTCAACACTGCTTTAACAATTTGCTAGAAATATTGTCTACTCCACAGGAGTTCTTGGTTTTCATGGAGGCAATTGTTCTTTCAATTTCTGATACTGTAACAGGTCTAATATGCATTTGGATGATTTTGTTAGGGAAAGCATTTCGCAAAAAGGTCAGGGTATCATTCACAGAACCCTTGCAGCCTATTTGCTCAGACACTGACAGGAAGTGTTTATTAAATATTTCAGCTATGATCTCAGGATTTTGCACAAGATTCCCTTCATGTTTGATTATGAAGTTTTCTACAGCTCTTTTTTTATTGTTCCCTGTCTCCTTGTTAACTATTTGCCAGACAGTCTTCATTTTATTATTGGAGTTATCAATTTCTTTTACATAATACAGTGCTTTTGATGTCTGAATAACTTTCTTTAGGATTTTACAATACATGTTATAATGGCTGATTAATTCTCTGTCCCTTGACCCTCTGGTTGCAACATAAAGTTCTCTCTTATATTTACATGACACTCTAATACCCTTTGTGATCCATGGCTTCTTTAAGGACGAGGAAATATTGTTCCTAACAAACTTTTTAGGAAAAGCTTCTTCAAAGTGGGATAGGAATTCATTTATGAATATGTTGAACTTTGTATCAACATCATCTACTCTGCGAACTGAATTCCAATCTTCATGCTGCAGCTTATGGTTAAAAAATTCCAGGGTCTCTTTGTTCATAAGTCTGATTGCCTTCCAGGATGGGACTGCTTTCTTGACAGGTCTGTAGTCATGTAGAGTGAGGAGCTGTCCATCATGGTCTGATATGCCATTTACTATTGCAGTGACAGTGAAGTTCCGGTATAAATTTACATCTAAAAATATATTGTCTATCAGAGATTGACAGTCAGGTGTGATCCTAGTAGGAAAGTCAACCACTGATGTAAGATTGTAGGAACTCAACAAATTCTGGAATTCTACTTTGTTGTTGCATTCCATTGCGAAGTTGACATTAAAGTCCCCAAGTAAGATAATGTCATTATTTTTAGAAAATAAGGTTGATAGTAACAATTCTAACTGAACCATAAAGACTGTGAAATTGGTTCCTGGTGCCCTGTACACTGTAACTACTATTAATTTGGAACTGTTTAATGTCACTTCTATTGCACACACTTCAAACTGTTGGTCACTGCAATATTTCCTTACATCTACAGATCTAAAAGTTAAATTATTCTTAATGAAAATTACTACTCCACCTTTTCTCATGCTATCTCTACAGTAGTAGGTGGCAAGGCTATAACTGTCTATATGTAACATTTCAATTCCTTCTGTAATATGGTGTTCTGAGAAACATAAGATCTGAGCATTGTTCATAAAGTTTTTGTTATTTATGTTAACTTCTAATTGATCTAGTTTGCTTCTTATTCCCCTTATGTTTTGATGAAAAATGGAGAAGTTGTTTGGATTATTACCTATTTTGGTGGTTTCTTCTTTCTCGTGCCTGTGGTTAAAAAATCCTTCAGATGAGGAGGACACACAACTTTACGTTTACCTCCTGTTCTCTGTGATGATGTCGATTTTTCTTCAGTAGATGCTTCCTTCTTTACTGAAGATGATGAAACTGTTGACTTGCTTGTTGATTTACCTTGAGCTGATGCTGTCAATTCCCTTGAAGATGATGAAGCTATTGACTTGCTTGCAGGTGGGGATAAGATTGCTGTTGCTGTAGGCTCCAGGGGTTGTACTGCTGTTGCAGCTGGTGTTTCTGCTGGCAGTGATATTTTTGACGAACTGCATGTAGGCAGGTGCACAAGTGGTGTTGCTGTAGGTTCATAGAGTGGAAATGCTGCCTTTTCTTCTTCTGCAGTACATGTAACCATTGAGTTATCTCTGTTTGGTGAAGAAACAGAATCATCTGAGCATCTAGGTACTGAAACTTCTGATCCATTCATTTTCTTCGTTTTTGTTATTAAGCATACTGGCAGAGGGATTACAGCACGACCTTCCACTGTGTTGCAGTTAATAGTATTTAACAATTGTTTGCACATAGCTTCCTTTCCCTGTGTGTTCCTGTGCATACCATGCTTTGTAAAGTGAGCTCTCTCCATGCTGTTCGCGTCAATAAAGGTAGCCTGTGGGAAACTGCAGCAGAGTTTTCTTATTTTCCTGTTGACTTTGTTAATTTCTAGGTTAACACACGAGCTACTTATTAAGTCATGCCTATGTGGAACACTAAGCACGAAAACTTTTATATGTGAGAGTTTTTCCAAAGTTTCTTTGAGTGCTCTTGTTGCATGATGGCTTTCATTACGATAAACATCGTTTGCACCACCTATTATGACACAGACAGAGGAATTTTTTGTTAGCTTTTTACAGTTTTTCACAATCTCGCCAAGAGGTGCACCTGATTTCACAACACTAGTAATTTTGTAGCGAGATTGCATAGCTATCATTATACTGGCTACTCCTTTGGCATGGCTATCTCCTAATATACATATTTCACTTTTATTTGGTACTGGATTGACATTAAGTTTCTTCCCTGTAGATTTACAAGTTAAACTCATTTTTTTGAGGTTGCTGTTTTCATCATTGGCAGACTTAAACATCACACTCGCAGCATTTAATTGTTCAGTAGGCCTGTATAATAACAGCTTGCTGCACTTGTTAGTATTTGCCGAGAATAATGTTAACATAGGTTCGAAACCTACAGGATGCTTCCCATTGACCTACAATCATGAAATTTGGCAAGAAGCAAGGATTCAAATTAGAAGTAAAGGAAAAAATCCGAAAATTGTTAATTTGTAGCTACATAAGATGAAAAAATATTTTTTGTTGTCATTGTTAATCCATCTGTCTGTTTGTCTGTCTATCTGTTAAGACTCTTTTTCTCTGGAATGATTTGGCATTTCTAGTTCAGATTTATGTCACATACTAAAATCTATGGTTCCTTGGCAGTGTAAAAAAATTAAGCTTATAAGTCTGTGTGACGAAAAGATTCAGCCATTTATGTCACATATTTTGATACTCGCAAAATCACTCACCAAAACCTGTGGGATACTTCCTGTTGACCTAGAATCATGAAATTTGGTAAGAAGCATGATTTGATGGTACAAGTAAAAGGAAAGAACTGAAAATTATTTTTAACAATATTTTTTTGTCCTTTTTTATTCATCTGCCTGTCTTTCATGACCCCTTTTTCTTCTGGAACAGGTTGATGTATCGAATTCAAATTTATGTCTCATACTTAAGTCTAAGGTCACTTGCCATTGTAAAAAATTCAAGCTTCTAAGTCAATGCAATCAAAAGATTCATTCATTTATGTCACATATTCTGATACTCACAATTCACTCATCAAAAGATGGAAGTTGACCTGGAAACATGAAATTCAACAAGAATCAAGATTTCATAGTACAAATAAAGAAAAAAAACTTGTTAAATTGCAATTATATCACATAACTGAACATACATTGCATTCATCATGCACATAAAGCATAACAGACAAACATTACTGTGTGCAAACACAAAACGTAAATGGTAGTCTATTTTAGTAAGTAAAGAAAAAAATATTAAATCTTCTCTCTCTATGTATATAACCTGAAGTCTGAAGAACTACTGTAGAGATTTTGATATGGTATTGGAATTCCCAGGACCAATATCTTGCCAGTATTGATATCTGTAACAGGCAAAACTCATTGAAGTTCTTGATTCTCAGGCTGGCTGAGTGTGTGAGTCCTACTCATATTTGGCCACTTTTTTTTCTAATATCCTTGTTTCACATGGACTTTGAAAACAGTTTGTTGGGGGATGTAAGGATACAGATCTTGATCCTATACTGGAAGGGTCTAATCTACTCTTATGCTCTTTTGATACAGTGCAGTGGCATCACTGATGGGGATGCCCTATCATTCTAGAAGGGAAAAATTGGTGCCAGGAGATAATATGAAAGAATGAGTTATTTGAGCCTCCAGGACAGGTCCTGGGAGCTTGTGCTCTGTGCTTCACAGAAAAAAATTGTGAATTAGTTTTGTAACATTGTGGAATATTGTCAGTAGGGCTAGAGCATGCTTATAGTGCAGATCCTGAGTACCCGCACTTCTTGTGCATAAAAGTGAAGTAATATGTGGAAAGATTTTACTGAGAGTTGCACCAAAATTAAAACATGGGTAAAATACGTATGTGTGTGTGAGCAAAGTTAGAATTGTAAAGCTCAGAATTATATTTCACATCCAGGAGAATTTTTACATAATGAAAAGTTGATCATACAGTTGTGAACAAGCAATGGTAAATTCATACAAGTTCATGATAAATGAGTGACTGCAGTGGAAGTATTAATGCAATCTACACCAGTAGGTATGTGTTACTTGAACTTAAAGTGGACTACAAGAAATGTATCATACAAAATTGTTTGCATATGCAAACCTCTTCATTATTAATATAATATTTTGGAAGGAACAGAGTCATAGAACAGTGTTGGCGAATAGGTATGTATGTGTCATAGGCTCACAGTCAGAACTTTTGTTACTGGTGCATGTGTCTTGGGAGTAAGTTTCCCCTCTATAATTGACTGTTTATTAATGTCTGATGCCTAATTCTTCTAACGTGCCAGACTACATCGTTATTAATAAACTATATTCCTCTACAAAAAAATGATAAAATAGAGGAGAGGGCTTACAAGTTGCAATGGAAAAGCTCAGTTTACTTCTCATTATTATTAAAATGTTGTTTTAATGTTAAATTTTATGTGTGCAACTTCAGAATCATCCAAAATTACTCTAACACAATGTTTGGTTTAGCATGTGCACTAACAGGGACAGCAAAATATGGGGGGGGGGGGTGGGGGAGCAGCGTGTACCCTCACAGTGACTTTGTAACACTGCTGCACAGGGTTAACCACAATGCAGCTTGGTTGTTATACAGACTGTACAACACACTTTCACAGAACAGCCTGAAAGTGAAAAATATGTCAAGCTGTATTAACAATATGGATTTCTCTCGATCAGTTTATAATGTAGTTGATAATGACAGGCATTGAAAGATATATTTGTTCATAACCCCTTCCTTACATGACTTGCCCAGTTTTGTATGCTGGCCTGCACCCCACTCTCTGTCTGCTACTGCCATGCAGCAGCCCTACTCAGTCACTGCTGCAGTTCTGTTTATTCTTTGTGTTTTACTTTCTCTATTAATCTACATGTGGAGCAATTTTCTGGGGCTTTGCCATTGAGCCTTTGCTAACAACTCTGAATGAAAACACTCACATTTCAGGAATTCACATGCTCATGACATATTGGTTGTTGTGACAGAGGACTCAAGACTCGGGCTGGTAAGAGAAGCTAGTGTTGTGCTTGTACAGATGCAAAAAAAGGTGTTCAGACAATAAATTAGAAATAACAGCAAATAAGACTACCTACCTGCTGGTCAACCGCAGCCTCCTCCGCTCATGGAGGATTCCTGGTGCGTCACAGTGAGGCATATAAGTATTTGAGCATGCACTTGGATGAGAAGTATAACTTTCATGGAAAATCCAGGATGGAATGTAACAGTATTATGAGAAGGAAAGTTGCTACTCACCATGTAGCAGAGATGCTGAGTTGCAGATAGGCACAAAGCGCGAGCACGCATGCGCGTGCATGCATGCATATGTGTGTCTAGTGTTGACGAAGGTCTTAATGGCCGAAAGCTTTAATTGTGAGAGTCTTTTTGTTGTGCATATCTGTGACTAGGTATAACTTTCACACACATATCTCTCTGATAGATCACAAAGCTGCCAGACATTTGCACAAATTGCCAAAACGGGACACCACTGATTTTAAGATCCAACTGCAACTGCTTCAACTCTATCCTGATGCAGTCCTCACTGCTATTGTAAGATTTGCAGCCAGCATTTGGATACACAATCTGTGATGCAGTCAGTATAAGTCAGTTGTAAGGCATATTCAGACAACTGTGCTGCAGAGGTTCACAGGGGCCTTCAGAAAACACTGGTGGAGACACTGTTAGTCATATGTGGCATTTGTCCAATAGGTATTACTATCAAATACAGAGGTTATCTTGACTGATTTCATAAAGAGAATCTTCCCAAGGTGAGAAAATTTACTGAACAGGAAATAACAACCAAAATAGAGCTAAAATTATGGAAAGTGTGTAACAGGAAAGTAGAGTGGCACAATTCCACAGCTGGACCATACCCTGAATATTTATGTAGGACCAGAATGAAAGACGTTCCTCTAATTATAAAGAAAAGGCAGACATGACTTCGGTAGAGAAGGGAATTAGCTTTTTGAGTTATCTGGCAGCCCCAAAGACATTTAAATCAAAACATCTTGACATGCTTTTTTTTGTATAAATGTCATATAATATAATGCACCATCCCAAATAAAGCAACATAATACATGATGTCATGTCATATAACATGATACATGCCACCATGTCATCAAACATGGCATTTACCATGTTATGGAATATGACACAATGTGTCATTAAAGTTTAGACTGCTTGTAACTCCACTCTGCGATACTTTCTCCATTGTGGGAATGTACAATACTTCCTATTATAGATCATGCACATTCTCATACACTTCCAGTTGTAGATACATCTCATTCTCTAAAGGCACATAAATTTCTATGTCTACATCTACAGCTATACTCTAAAAACCATTGTGAGGTGCATAGCAGAGTTCCACACAATTGAGCAATATTCTAGAACGAGTTGCATGAGTGATGTGTATGCAATCTACTTTGTAGACTGATTGCGCTTCCCCAGTATTCTGCCAATAAACTGAAGTCTACTACCTGCTTTACCCATGACTGAGCCCATGTGATCGTTTCATTTCATTTCTCTACAAAGTGTTACAGCCAGGTATTTGTACTGTAAAATACTGAAGCAAATAATCCACATATTGAAGCCACTTTATTATGAGAAAAAGATAATTGCATTAGGTAAGAAAATAAAAACTGTATGGGATATTATGAAGACAGAGACAGGTGGGGCCAAAAGGAAGAGGAACAGTTAGCTCTAAAAATAAATGAGACTTTGGTAACAGGTACATGTAGTGTTGTAAATGCTTAAACAAGTATTTCATTTCTGTTACTGACAGCTTGGGGTTGCCAGGTTAGGTGAACAGTGCAATGGAGTATCTGAGACCAGTCTTTAAAAAGAACTTCAGCAAAATGGAAATGACACTCACATCTTCCAAAGAAGTAGCATCCATCATAAAATTCTTAAAATCTAAGTATTCCAGTGGGTATGATAATATATCAACAAAGTTAATAAAAGAGTGCTCATGTGAGTTGAGTTCTATCTTAAGTTATTTGTGTAATCAATCTCTTACCAGAGTAACATTTCTGGACTGGCTAAAATATGCTGAAGTAAGCCTCCTTACAAGGAGGAGGATAAAGAGATACCATCAAACTATGGACCAATTTCACAATTGCCGGATTTCTCAAAAATATCTGAAAAGGTTGTGTTCAAGCATCTCCTTAAGCATCTGACTGCAAACAATATATTGTCCAAGTCACAGTTTGGATTTCTGAAGGGTTCCGATATAGAGAAAGCTATTTCCATTTTCAGTGAAAATGTACTTAATTCATTAGATAATAAATTCGGGGCTACTGGCACTTTCTGTGACCTGTCAAAAGCCTTTGACTGTGTGAACCACAGCACTCTCTTAAGTAAATTAGAATATTATGGTGTAACTGGCAATGCTGCAAAATGGTCTGACTCTTTATCTATTTGACAGGAAACAAAGTGCGTCGATGCGAAATACCTGTGCAGTAAGCAGTCAGTCTTCATCTGACTGGGAACTAATTACATGTGGTGTTCCTCAAGGTTCCATCTTGGGTCCACTGCTTTTTCTTGTGTACATTAATGACCTCTTTTGTGTTACATTGCCAGATACCAAGTTTGTTTTGTTAGCAAATGATACAAACATTGCAATAAGTAGTAAGTCAAGCACAGATTTAAAAACAGGTGCTAATCAAATTTTCACTGACATTAATAAGTGTTTTAAAGCTAATTCACAGTCATTAAGCTTTGAGAAGACCCACTATATGCAGTTCAGAACCTGTTAGAGATTTCCTTCCAGCATGAGTACAACATATGAAGACATGCAGATTGAAGAGGTTGACAATGCTAAATTTCTGGGATTACAGCTCAGTAATAAATTCAATTGGGAAGGGCATACCACAGAATTGCTTAAGTGCCTAAACAAGTCTGTATTTGCCGTGAGAATGATGTCAGATGTAGGAGATATAAATATAGATATAAAAAAAGTGCATACTTTTCTTACTTTCAATGTATTATGTCATATGGGATCATTTTCTGGGGCAACTAATCAAACCGAGCAAAAGTTTTTAGGGTGCAAAAGCATGTGATAAGAATCATTTATGGTGTAAATTCAAGAACATCTTGTAGAACACTGTTCAAGGACCTGTGTATTCTAACCACTGCTTCTCAGTATATTTATTCCTTAATGAAATTTGTTGCAAGTAATACATCTCTATTTCCAACCAATAGTTCGATACATGGTATTAATACTAAGAATAAGAACAATCTGCATAAAAACCTAAAATCACTTACCTTGGTCCAAAAAGGGGTCCAATACTCAGGAACACAAATTTTTTATAAACTGACAGTAACCATTAAAAACTTGGTTTCAGATAAATCATGAATTAAACAGAGTTTGAAATACTTTTTGATAGGCAACTCCTTCTACTTCATAGATGAATATCTTAACAGAGACTGTTAAGCCAGCTTAAGTAAAAATATCTGTTAAATTTCAGTTTTGACAACACTTGGCCACAACAGTCAAGATTAAGTATTTTGTGTATGATAAATATATTAATAGTGCATAACAGCGTTTCACACTGACAGTGTGTTAGTTCTGTAAATATTAACTGTTCCAGTTTACTGCATTGTGTTAACCTATTTTGACTATCTCTTGACAAATGATCAGGGTAGTAAGTATTATATTAAAATGTTTTATATTGTACTTCCTGACATGTTCCACACTCATGAGAATCATCTCACTTTTTGGGTCTATGGAACGACAACTGAATCTAATCTAATATAATCTAATCTACAAGTTGGTCAATTCCAACAGTAACTCACCAATATTATAGGCATAGGAATACTATGGTTTTTTTTTTCATTTTGTGAAGTGACAGTTTTACATCTCTGACCATTTAAAACCAGTTTCCAGCCTATGCACCACTTTGAAACCTCCCCAAGATCTGACTGAATATTTATGCAGCTTCTTTCAGACAGTATTTCATTATACCATAGATAACTGCATTCTCTGCAAAAATCAGAGGTTCTAACAGTTTCTAATGACACGAGACAGCATGGTACTGGGGTGCAAGACTCACACTTCTCTCGCAGTTGACTTACATATTGTGTGCAGCCAATCTTCTTCTCGGGTCAAACGGCTCCATCAATCTTCACAAAGTCTTCTTTCTCAAAGACTATAGCTGGTTAAAGGAATTTCAAAATATACTTCTTTTCTACTCTTAAAATGATTCTGTACTCTCAGGATACTTCTTGTTCAACTCTGTTTTATTTTCATCTCCACAATAAAACAACTCCACAAGTTTCACATAATTGTTCAACTCTCACAAGTCAACCCTGTCTTGGACCATTAGATAGTAACAGATACAATTACAATATGTTTGGTTTAATAACCACTACAAAACCAGTTCTTACTTCTAGCAAGTCCTATGCAAGAAAATCAAATGTAAGTGTCTTTAGTTCAACACATAATTCATTTGTCCACAGCAAAAACAGTTATTACACTATCAAGGAGAAAAGCACACTTGCTCCTTATACTGGACATATAGCTTCTATGGCGCGAGGGGCAAACACTTGTCCATGCTGACTGTCCATCACTATTGCAGTATTCTTTCAATACACGTCCATCCTGCACACACAGGAACTGGTGCCGAGGTAGACACAACTCCACTCTCTCACCCTCTTACTTAAAATACGGGTGTTCAAGGTGGTGGAAAGCCAATTGTCTCTAGAACTTATACCGAAATTCTTGAGGCTCTACATATCCCTCCCCTTAGATGAAACACGTGATTACTTATTCCTCCTTTTTTATTTTATTTATTTTTTTTTATTTTATTATTATTAATTTTTTTTTCAGTTTAAGATGTGAATCTTTCAATCCCTGTTGGAGTTAATTCTTTTCAATTCTCTGACAATTCGTGCATACCAAATTTTTGTTTTCTGCCTTTTTCCAATCATAAATTCCAGGTGTATATAACTCATGAATACTCTACTGCTTTGTTCTTATTTCCCATACTACTTTTCCTAACTACATACTTATTCATTACTCATTGTAATCTGGGGGAACTCTGGGTAAAATAAAAGTGTTCCCTTCTTCTGACACTTGTAAATCTTAAACGTAAAAATGCTAGTGCTGCGTAGAATTCAAACCTACCGGACCCATCCCTTTAAATGTGTGACTTCTGTCATGATACTTCCCTTTTTCCCTTTAGCAATAGTACCTATATCTTATATGGGTTGATCCTAGGAGTACCCTTTCTCCTTCCGTTTTGGTAGGTACACCCCTTTCTTGTTTCTATCCTTCTATGGTACAGGTCAATCCCTTTGTTGGTGCCCCTATCCACACAGTGTAGGTCAGCCTTTCATAGGTCTGCCTATATGTTCTTTTTCTCATCCAATAAATGTTGAGTGTACCCTCCGTATCCTTTTTGAGTAGACCTTCTGGTTCATTGCCCTAGCATACATCTTTATGTATACTATTCTTAAATATTCTCTGGTAAAATTACAAATCTACTTTACACCTGAACTCCTCTTTCGAAAACTCCATCTAAGACCCTAGAATGCTCTTTCACTCCTCACTCCTACTATATAAACAGATATCATGTGTACACATAGTAGACTCTGTGTCTAACTGTATTTACGAACTCCCAGTAGATACTATGCCTTTTCCCAAAAGACTAGCATGACTAGCTCCAATTAACTTATCCTTGTTTTATACTTATTGCCCCAGTTCTTCTGCTCCTGTTTCTCTAGGTACATGCATTGATTGTTATTGTACTGTCTTTATATGCATGTAAATATATATGATAGCGATAAAAAAATAACCAGAACCATTACATATCAACAATGTAATATGTGCATCTACTCTGATGTTCATATGTCTGGTTTCTGACGACATGAGACAGTATGGTACTGGGGTGCAAGACTCATGTCTCTCGCAGTTGACTTACCTATTGTGTGCAGCCGATCTTCTTCTCAGGTCAGATGGCTGCATTGATCTTCACAAACTCTTCTTCCCCAAAGACTATGGCTGGTTAAAGGAATTTCAAAATAGACTTCTTTTCTAATCTTGAAATGATTCTTTACTCTCAGGATACTTTTTGTTCAACTCTGTTATATTTTCATCTCCACAAAAAAACAACTTCACAAGATTTACATAATCATTCAACTCTCACAAGTCAACCCCGTATTGGACCATTAGATACTAACAGATACAATTACAATTTGTTTGGTTTAATAACCACTATAAAACTAGTTCTTGCTTCTAGCAAGTCCAACACCAGAAAATCAAATGTAAGTGTCTTTAGTTCAATACATAATTCATTTGTTCACAACAAATACAATGATTACACCATCAAGGAATAAAGCGTGTTTGCTCCTTATACTGGACATACAGCTACTATGGTGTGAGTGGCAAACACTTGTCCATGCTGATCGAACATCACTATTGCTGTATTCTTCCAGTACACATCCATCCTGCACACACAGAAACCAGTGTTGAGGTAGACACATCTCCACTCTCTCACCCCTGTACTTAAAATATTGGGTGTTCGAGACAGTGGAAAGCCAAGTATCTCTAGAACTTACACTGAAATTCTCGAGGCACTTAAAGGTTACTATTAATATTGTCTGCAAGGTCATTAATATACAATATGAACAGCAAGGATCCCAACACACTTCCCTGGGGCACATCCAAAGTTATGTGATGATGACTCCATCCAAAATAACATGCTGTGTCCTCCCTACTAAAAAGTCCTGAACCCAGTTACAAATTTCACTTGGTACCCCATATGATCATACTTTTGACAATAAGTAGAGGTGTGGTACTAAGATAAATGCTTTTTGCAAGTCAAGAAATACTGCACCTACCTGACTGCCTTGAACCTTGTCACACGACAAAAGTGTGAGTTGGATTTTACATGATTGATGTTTTCAAAATCCATGCTGGTTGGCATGGAGGAGGTCTTTGTGTTCAAGAGACCTCATTACATTTGAGCTCGGAATATGTTCTAAGATTCTACAACAAATCAATGCCAAGGATATTAAATGGTAGTTTTGTAGATCGCTTCTACTACACTTCTTGTAGACAGGTGTGTCCTGTGTCTTTTTCTGAGAACTGGGCACAGTTTTTTGTTTCAGGGGACTACAGTAGATTATAGTTAGAAGAGGAGCTAATGCAGCTGCAGCTTCAGTATAGAATCTGAGAGGGATTCCTTTGGGCACTGGAATTTTCTTCAATTTTAACGATTTCAGCTGTTTCTCAACACTACTGACACTAATGCTTATTTCATTCATCTTTTCAGTGATACAAGTATTAAATTAGGGCACTTCTCCTGGGTTCTCCTTTGTTAAGGAACTTTTGAAAATTGAGTTAAGCATTTCACTTTTGCTTTGCTACCCTCAATTCAGGTCCTGTCTTATTCACTGGGGACTGGACATTAACTTTACATATGATCAAAATTTCTTTGGGTTCTGCTAAAAATCACTTGACAATATCCTGTTAGTGTAGTCATTGAAGGCATCATGCATTGCTCTCTTGACAGCCAAAACCATTTCTTTCAGCATCTCTCTGTCTATAGCCCTATGCTTCATTTTATCCCTATTATACAGTAATTTTTGTTTCTAGGCATTGACTGTATACCATGGAGGTTCCCTCACATTATGGACTGTTCTACTGGGTACACATCTATCCAGTACATGGTCAATTATGCTTTTAAACTTGAGCCAGAGTTCTTCTACATGCTCCTGCTCTGTGCTGAAAGTTTCAAGTTCCTCATTGAGAAAGGACACTATTGATTTTTTACTTAGTTTACTGAGCATATAAAGCTTTCTGCTTGTTTTAGTTGTCCATTGTTCTATGGCAGTCATTGATGTCACAACCACGCCATGGTCACTGATACCAGTTTTGATATGGATGTCCTCAAAGAGGTCAGATCTATTTGTTGCTGCTAGATCCCATATATTTCCACCATGAGTGTTCCTAACTATCACTTCTAGTTAGTTTTCAGAGGAGGTATTTAGTAAAGTTTCACATGATGTCTTATCAGGCCCACCACTAAGAAAATTGCAATTTTCTCAATTAATTGCTGCATAATTAGAGCCTCCACTGATGATTGGGGAACTTAGGTACAAGTGAACTGAGGTTTTCTCTAAAGTTTTTGGCTACATCAGGAGTCGAGTCTGGTGGGTGACAGAAGGATCCAATTGTCAATTTTATGCCCACCCCTGATGCTGAGTCTTGCCCAAACAGACTCACATGCAGCCTCAATTTCTATCCCAGTGGATTTGAGTTTTGCTCTATTGTGACAAATACACCACCTCCATTTCCCATTTGCCTATTTTTTCAATATACACTTAAATTTTCCCCCAAAAACTCACTGCTACCAACTTCAGGTTTCAACCAGCTTTCTGTATCTAATATTATGCGAGCTTCACGTCTTTTCATGAGTGCTTCAAACTCAGGCACTTGTTGTGAATGCTTTTGCAGTTTATCATTAGGATTTTAATACTCTCAACTGTGGGAGTCATTTCTTTCGATTTTACACTGAAACTTTTGGATTTTTGACAAATATCATTATCTGGATTGGATAGAGAGTTGCCTAATCCAAAAAGCCCTTGTGTGCATCCCACACACATTCACCTACCTGAGTGGCAGTCTCTGATGTATAGTGTACACCTGACCCATTTAGGAGGACCCTACAGCTCTGAACCTATGACTGTTGTGTCTATTTGTTCTTCCAGCCCTCATCATACATGTACACTACTGGCCATTAAAATGGCCACACCAAGAAGAAATGCAGATGATAAACAGGTATTCATTGGATAAATATATTATATTAGAACTGACATGTGATTACATTTTCACGCAATTTGGGTGCATAGATCCTGAGGAATCAGTACCCATAACAACCACCTCTGGCCATAATAACGGCCTTGATATGCCTGGGCATTGAGTCAAACAGAGCTTGGATGGCGTGTACAGGTACAGCTGCCCATGCAGCTTCAACACGATACCACAGTCAAGAGTAGTGACTGGCGAATTGTGAGGAGCCAGATGCTCAGCCACCATTGACCAGACGTTTTCAATTGGTGAGAGATCTGGAGAATGTGCTGGCCAGGGCAGCAGTCGTACATTTTCTGTATCCAAAAAGGCTCGTACAGGACCTGCAACATGCAGTCATGCATTATCCTGCTGAAATGTAGGGTTTTGCAGGGATCGAATGAAGGGTAGAACAATGGGTCGTAACACATCTGAAATGTAGCGTCCACTGTTCAAAGTGCCATCAATGCGAACAAGAGGTGACTAAGACGTGTAACCAATGGCACCCCGTACCACCACGCTGGGTGATATGCCAGTATGAGGATGATGAATACAAGCTTCCAATGTGCATTCACCGCGATGTCGCCAAACATGGATGCGACCATCATGATGCTGTAAACAGAACCTGACTTCATCTGAAAAACTGACGTTTTGCCATTCGTGCACACAGGTTCATCATTGAGTACACCATCGTAGGCACTCCTGTCTGTGATGCAGCATCAAGGGTAACCACAGCCATGGTCTCTGAGCTGATAGCCCATGCTGCTGCAAATGTCGTCGATCTGTTCGTGCAGATGGTTGTCGTCTTGCAAACGTCTCCATCTGTTGACTCAGGGATCGAGACGTCGCTGCACGATCCGTTACAGCCATGTGGATAAGATGCCTGTCATCTTGACTGCTAGTGATACAAGGCTGTTGGTATCTAGCACGGCATTCCGTATTACCCTCCTGAACCCACCGATTCCATATTCTGCTAACAGTCATTGGATCTCGACCAACGCGAGTAGCAATGTCGCGATACGATAGGCTACAATCCGACCTTTAGCAAAGTTAGAAACATGATGGTACACATTTCTCCTCCTTACACGAGGCATCATGACAACGTTTCACCAGGCAATGCTGGTCAACAGCTGTTTGTGTATGAGAAATTGATTGGAAACTTTCCTCATGTTAACACATTGTAGGTGTCACCACCAGTGCCCGCCTTGTGTGAATGCTGCAAAAAGCTAATCATTTACATAACACAGCATCTTCTTCCTGTCAGTTAAATTTCATGTCTGTAGCACGTCATCTTCATGGTGTAGCAATTTTAATGGCCAGTAGTGTAATAGGGGGTAGGTTTGGGGGAGAAATGGTCCCCTCAGGGGGAAAAAAATCAATCATTGTCCCCCCCCCCCCCCCCCCATCTGCCACCAAGAAATAAAAAAAAAATATGTACTACATTTAGCTCAGCTTTAAACTGTTGTATCTCAACAATGGATGAAGATTGTTGGATAAAAAGAAATAAATTTTACTTTATCAATTTATCAGCCTTTATCAAAGTTTGAACAGAGTCATACAAGTTTAAAGTATAGAAGCGGTGCATTTCAAAATTCTCCCAGAAAAATGTGTTTTTCATGTTTCTGCACATAAAATCTTAATGGTGCACATACAAATGGGCCATTAGCTAAGCAATAATTTCAGCCCAGTTAAAATCATTTACAAAAGGAATTAATTGATTTACACAATTTTCCTGGGTGCCAGCTCCAGTTCACCATTCGAACCTCACTTAATATACTGTAACGAAGCTATAATAAGGCAGATATTCAAATAGACATACAAATGGCCGCTGGTCCATGCTAAACCAAAAACTTTTTACCCCATATTTATTGCTCAAATACAAACCAATAACAATAGTCCCCCCAAAACTGCACTTCTGCTTGAGGCATTTTGAGACATGTTTGTTACAAATCTTCTGTGCTGTAATGATAAAGAAACGTTCAACAAATACAAGTCCATGTTGTGATACTGGTACACCATACTAAATTATACTAGAGTGCTATGTCAATGAAGATCTGTGGACTCAAATACTAAGTGACATTGTTAGCAACAATGAAAAATTACACATGGTGAATGAAGTAGCAAGTAAGATTACTGAGAGGGAACTTAGAAAATATTTAAAATATAAAGCCACAGTATGAGAAAACTCAACTGTGTTTGACAGTACTGAAGTAAATACTTTGAGTGCAGTGCAGTGCAGGATTCACCAACACCAGAATTAATCTCTACACAGAAGACAATCTGAAGCATTGGATATGTGGCTAACAAAGTGGCTGCTATGGCAGAACCAGCAGAATGAATGAGATCTTGCAGGTGACTTATTAGGGCCTCGTACCAAGAGCACGCTGTGGCAGGTAGTGTCCTATCGGTTGACTCCACTGAGACTGCAGGCAGCAGCACTAACTCATCTGTGGCCCCATCTCAGAGCTGATGGGAAGTGGGGTGGGGGTAGTATGGGTTTTCCAGAACTCATGTTCTAGAGATTTAGCATGTTGTCCACAGTAATCAGGGACTCATAGATGTAAGTAATGTTAGCACAGATCTTAGACATAAAATTCCACAACAGGAGTTTCCTGCAACTTCCTTAACCCAGAGGCATCCCAGTGGTTAAGATCAGGAATTGCCAGTAAGCCATCAGCTGTGATGATAGTGTAGATGATTAATAAATGTGGTATCATGGTTTATCAGTTTTAGGTCTTTTTCCTCCTCTTACATTTTACTATAAACCCACCTGACTTTGTATGTGTAGCACTAAGAATCTGCAGCCACATGACTTGTCTGGTCTAGCAGTAATTTTATTTATGGGACACTACATAGACTTGTGTTTAAAATTCACAAGACAATGTTAGGCAACTGAATATGATTACTTACATATAACTTAAATGATTTAAGCAGCAGGTGTCAGGACAGCTCTCAGGAGGCACGAATTTTGTGTGTTCCATATTTAATTTGTGTTTGTAGTGGCAGTAATGGAAGCTGCAAGCTATTGTGCTACCTAGGGCACCAGTAATCAGTATATGTATTAGTGAGAACTGTATCAAAATCGTTACAGTGACTACTGAGATTAGACAGAAAAACCCGGCAAGGCACTACTATTTATAAAATGTATAAAAGAGGAAGAAGTGTATAGAATCCAGTAATAACAGTTTCGTGTCACTCAATGGCATAGCACAAGTCTTTCAATTAAACGCTACTTTATGGCCATAGTGGGCAACATTGATTCAATCCCAGAAGATGTGAGGCAGCACAAAATGTACAAACCCCAGAATGGAAAATGATAATAGGTCACACAGGTGTGGCTATGATGGCTCAGAACAGATGGAGAGCTATTTGCTGTTCCAGGCAGCAGTGAAGACGAAACAGACACTCTGAATCATGAAACAAAAGCCTGTACTGCAAGTTGTACTACTACAGCTAGATGTCAGTGGCATTGTTGGCCTTAATTCATCATCACACAATCAAATAGCATACATAGATCACAGAAAATATCAGCCAGCACTATTTAATTACTTAATGCTTGTAAAACTTGGTGAGTGAACATGTAAATGGTTTACTCAGTAGAGCTACACTACTGAAATCCAAGCTGTGATTTTTTGAGGATATTATTATTGCTTGGGTGAGATGCTAGTCTAGAATACATCACTTGTTCAAAAACTTTGGAAAGTGATGTTAGCACTGAAATAGTTTGGCAATTATTGACATCTCTCCTACCATCTTTCATAATAAGGATTTGACAATGGCATATTTCAACTTCTTCTGAAAAAAATCCCTTAAGTTAGTGATACATTACATATTTGCATTAAGACTGAGCTTATTATATGGGAACAAATCTTTAGTATTCCATTGGAAATCATCAAAAGGGGACGAATTTTTATTTTTCAGAGAATATATAATTTTCTTAATTTTAGAAGAAGTTTGATACATTCATGTAACTGAATTTTATGAGAGTTGCTTTTTCAGCACACTGCTGTGATTTTTCTCATAAAATCTCTGTCCCTATACTTTCGACTTTAATTAACAAATGATTATTAAATATACAGTATTTGCTCACTGTAACTCATCATGTATGGCCTTTCCACTCAGTTCAATAGAGATGCCATCCTGTCTCTCATTTCACTATATTCCATACAGGCTTAAGTCTGTTGTTGGAATTATTGATTTCTTTCATTAAATAACCTTCATAGTAATTGTTGGGAGTTTTTGTACTGTGCTATCTTTGCAGGATCTCTACTTGTTCTTGCCAATAGATACATTTCCCTTTCTCTTTCACAGGATGCTTTGATTACCTTAGTGATCCATGTTTTTTTATATATATATGTTAAGGAACTGACTGAATTTTATGTTACACTTAGTTAATTTTAAATTTCATCCCAGGTTATCTCCTGTAAACTATTATTAAGTACATTTGTTCTGGAGTCATTAATTATTATAGCTGAATTCACTGAGGAGAAGCAAACTGTAGGGCACTATATGTTATGGTATTAGCGAAGTATCGTGACATATAAAGATCGCAATGTATGTTCGTGAGTTTCTGTGCGAGAGATTCGGCCACAGAGAGCTGTATTAACCGACTGTTAAACAAAATTTCAATTCTTTATTTTTAGGGTGCAAATTTGGTTTGTATAGCTTAACACGTCGGCGATGGTCCTCACTGATTCTCATTTACCTCTAGATTCATAGATGTTACGCCCCCTTTGTTTACCGACTGTCTCCTGTTTTACAGCAGAAACAATATTGGCCGCCGCCTTTGTCAACTCTAAAACATGGCGGCCTTTCAATTGGAAAAAGGGAATAGGTTAGCTTATAGTATACATAAGTGCTCCAGTTTTTCATCATCCTATGTACCTGAGTAAGTACAAACTATTCACCCGGCGTTTCTGTATCATGAATGTGAGTACATTAATTGATTCGAGGTGGGGAATTACGGGACCGATAAGGTAGTTAACCTGTAAAGGTATTGATGAATATATATTCCGGAAATTTGCTTTAGTGAAATTACGTACTAACAAATTTAACTTTGTTCTTTTATGGATATACGATTTGAGCAAATTTTGTTTTAGGAATATTCAAGAAGACAAGTCAAGCGATCAGTCATCCCGGTGGTCATCGGACACGAATAATCCGCCGCAGGTAGCAGTTGCATAGTGAAGAATGTGATACTTGTTTTGTTAATTAAGTAACAGCATTGTTGTACAGTTTCTTTCTCCCCTACAGTATCTGACGCTGAAACTCCAACATTTTGCTATCGTGCTATCCATAACATTCGGAAAATATGAGAAGACGCATGTTTGCAATCTCAAAAAATTCAAAGTGTTTGGTGGAGTGACAGACGAAAACATGATCGAACTCTTGGATAGGTATGTATTCGAAGAAATATGCTCGATTTGTAGGTATTTTATTAATCCAGCACATTGCAATTTTGTAATCAAAACCCTAAGTAATATAAAACCTAAAGTAATATAAACACGTACATTATATGGCGCAAGGTTTTTATTAGAGATCTAAAGCAGCTGATTCATAGTACGGGCCGCTTCATATGTATCTATCTCTCATACCTTTACAGCAAACCTGTTACAGTTTGTTTAAACGCTCTGGAGGAGGGCTGTGGGCTCTGCAGTATTTTTTCAGTACAGACCACAGTGGCTCAATATTATTGAAAATTAACTGACTTTTTTAGAGGCCAACCCAGAAGTCTTATTTAGCCTCTTCCTAATCTAACATATTTGTGAGTGGATGTGTTATGTCAGAATGGTGCCTGGGGTTGGACATGTGAACATGCTTGGTTAATGTCACATCTCCTGTATTTGAACAAGCTTACAACCTGAGTTAGACATTGGCTAGTCCTGGCTATTTCTGACTGTGGACACTCTCTCGCGCGCACTTTGGTGCCATGACCTGCATGTAGTTCCCTACGAGTGCTGCTCAATAGTATTATTATTGCTAGCTAGTTGCTAAAGGTTCTCTAGATGCTTATGAAATTAGGTATGGTCTTGTGAGTGCCCTGAGACTGTCAGAAGTTGAATAAATGCCCCAGCCTAACATAAAAACAATTTTATAGTGTCCTAGTTACTTTTTGTTTTAGAGGAGCCATAGAATGTGCAGAAAACCAAAACAGAACCATTTAAATGATTACAGAATATGCACTATGATTAACATTTGGAAGAGTGAATCCAAATTGTGTACTCCTTTAGTATCCTATACACACAAATGTACAGCTGTACACACTTTCCACACCAGTTCTGTCCATTGTTGGTTTTTAGGATCGACAAAAGCGTCCAATCCCAAATGTCGGCTTTGACCCGTGACGTAAAGGTGTTGATGTGTATGACGTCATGACCGTGTGGAGTTTGATTTGTGAGTGTGGCGTGTTTGTAGATGTCGTCGTGTTGGGGTTTGTTGTGCTCTCTGGTGGTATGTTCAGGGTTTTTGTTTGTGTGGTATAATGGGCTGTTTGCTTTTGCTCATTATCCAGAATTGTTAGAGTGTCGGTTGTGTTTGTAGTGGAATTCGTTTCAGTGAGTTAACGATTTTGTGGGAAGGTTAATTTACTGTTGTTCACTGTACATCATGTGATAATTTTAGTAAAATTAATCGGTTGTTGTTTTTGTTCAGGAATGGGTCTGACAGATAAAATTGACATTGCGCAGATCAAGGGAAGTGTTCGATCCTAATGTGTGGCTGTGTGTGTATCGGGAGATGTTTTTGAGCTATGTAGGCCCAAGGGAAGTGTTTGATCCTAATTTATGGGATCGGGAGCTGCTGTTGAGCTATATAGGTCAAGAGAAATGTCCGATTCCAGATTAAAAATTTGTTTAATGTTATTTGGGGAGTTTTGTGTTTTTTTTTTTTTTTTTCTCTTCGTCGTTTTGTATGGGGTTGGGTGTCTTACTTTGTTTATATTTAGTTTTCTCCCACCCAGAAACACCCAATTTCCTGCGCTTGTCCCGTTAGTGTAATTACGCTTTTTGTGAAAAGTATGTGTGTTTGTTTTTCGATGTATTTTCATCCTCGTAATGTGTACGTACCGACTTTATGTGCGCCATATTGGAATCTTGGTTTATGGGCATTTCTGCCATATTTGTGACGTCATGGGTCAAAGCAGATGGGCGGGATCGGACGTTTCCGTATTTCTGGTTTTTATTATATTATGAATGTACACACAGCAGTACACCAGTGTGCCAAGATTAGTAAAGTTGGTGTGGTAAAGTTGTCTGACTCCACTGTTGAGCTATGTTGATTATCATATGTAGTGAATATCTTTGCTGGGTGACGTTAAAATTTTTTAACATTTTCAAAAGTATGAAATCTTGCACTTGAGAATGACACTCATTGATGTTGCAATCATGATGATAGAAAAAAAGATGACAATGCTGAAATAGTACCCGTCATAAACATATGTTGTCGTATGGACTAATGTAAAAATAATCTCATATGGCCAGTTTTTGGTGCTTTTTTTAAATTGTGATTCTCACCATAAAGTTTGGGAAAAGTCAAAATTGGGGTGAGTTTTGGAGGTACTTGTGCAGCAATGTTGTCAGCACTCAAGTTGAGGTATGATGGGAACAAAAAGTGGTGTTTCAGCTGCTGGTTCTATGCAGCAGATGAGAAAACAGTGGACAGATGAAATGTTTCATAAAAAGGGATGTGGGAATATTGCCACACTCATTGACTGGCAACCAAGTTATCATCTTTCAGCCTTACTTAGACCTTGGGCTTTGCTAAGGATTATAATGTCCGTACATAATGAAAAATTCAAATGTTTATTATTACATTGTTTGCACTATCCCATAGTTTAGATAACGTTAAAACAAATGTGTAAGGAAAACTTGCTTCATATTTGTATATAAATAGTAATTACCTTGCAAAGTTGGGCTCAGTATCAGGGCTGCTTAGTTTGTTCCTGTGTAACCTATTGAAAAGAATTTGCCTTTGGCTTGTTACAACCTTGCCTTTGGTGATCAAGTTCTGTACCGACTGAGCTATCTGAACAGGACTCGTGGCCCACCCTCTCAGCCATACTTCTGCCATTACCTTGTCTCCTATGTTCCAAGGCAAAGGCATAGATCCCGGGTTCAGGCCTGGGGCTGGTGTGGTGTAATATGGTGATTCTGAGGAATAATGTGTTCCACTTCTAACCACATAGGCGAGTGAAAGATATTGATGTAAACCAAAAACATTTGTTTAGGTTCTTCTGAAGTGTGGAGCATCCCACTGTGCATGATCTGGTTTGCCATATGCGTAGAGTAATGTAAAGGACAGCAGCTCAGAACATTGACTAGGCGTGCTGCTGAATGCACATCTCCATCTGGTGTGGAGGCCTACTTGTACTTTGACATCATAGTTTGGTGGCACCTTGGAAGTCTCAGAACAAAGGGTACAGGTGACAATGTCAGTGCCTGAACAACTGAAGATCATAAATGAGAACTTCATTCTGTTTTGAAATGTAAAATTGGTAGGAGCTACTAGTTAAGAGACACCTGTTCAGCCACAATTCTGACAGAAGCTTCACGGGGAAACATTGCGTGTAAAATACAGAAAAGTTACCACAAAGCTGTTTGCATCATTTAGTAGCCTGAAAATAACAGAGCTGCTTTTCAGCACTTGCCCACTACAGAAGGTGAAGAAGTAAACACATCAGGGTCCATGGCAGGTCCACTACAGAAAGTAACTTTAAGACCAGTGACTGCAAGATAATTACGTGGTAAAAGTGACTTTAGTGTGCACCATCCCCTTTAGGGTTCTTATAGAACATGTCCGAGAGATGCCCTCGTGGCTGACTTTCTCAGTAAACTTAACCTTTTCTGCTTTAACACAGGGGCTCTCTTGTTCCTATTAGACTCCATGCACACCTATTCCCATTAGGATGTAACCTTCTGCACTGCCCAGTTTGCCATTGTTTTGGGTGGTCTGTTCTCCCTGACACATACTTGAGTGACCATTTCCCATGTGCTATCAGTTTGCTGACTCCTATCTCACCTCCAGGCACACCAAAATGACAGCTTACTAAGGATGACTGAAGGCTTTAGTCCTCCCTGGTGACCTACGACGAACAACATTTTCCCAGTTGTAATGACCAGGGGGAATAACTTACAAACATTATCCTTACCACCACAGTACATTCCATTCCTCACACTTTCTCTTTACTATGCCATGTCCCGGTCCCTTGGTGGACTGAGGCGTGCTTCGGTGCAGTTAGAGTGCGGAGACGTGCTCTCTGTCCTATATTCATTATAAACAGATGCATGCACAGTGTCATTGCATCCTTCGGGATAACAAGAAAGCTAGGTAGATTTCATTCACTAGCTCTTTTAACAGTTCCACTTGCTCTTCCATTATGTGGACCAACCTCCGACGGCTCTCTGGGACCAAGATACATTCCCCAATTTCTGGCCTGACAGTAGCAGATGATGTCATTGTGGACCCCTATTGCTTTCTCAAACACCTTGGGCCGCCATTTTGCTGAGATTTCGAGCTCCTTCCACTATCACCCTGGCATCCTCCCGTGGAAACAATTTTAGGTGACTCGGACAATAACCTTCTGACTCCGAATCATGAGTGCTACAATCCTGCCTTTACTATGAGGGAGCTACATTATGCTCTCACTTCATCCTGATACTCCACCCCAGGCCAGATGCTGTTCACATTTAAATGTTGCAGCACCTTTCTCTTGTGGGCAAGCACTTTCTGCTTAATATGTACAATTGCATCTTGGCATAGTGCATGTTTCCCAGACACTGATGTGAAGCCACTGTCATACCCATACGTAAGCCCAGTAAAGACAGACAGCTTCCTTCTGGGCACAGCTCCATTTCTCTCACCAGCTGTGTTCGCAAGGTGATGGAACATGTGGTTCATGCCCGGCTGGTATGGTGGCTAAAGTCTCGCAATTTACTAACCATTGCACAGTGTGGATTTTGAACATGGCGTACTGCAGTTGACCATCCCGTCACTTTGTCCACCCCTGTCATGAATGGTTTTCTGTGGAAATTGCAGAATGTGGGCATGGTTTTTCAATTTAGAGGAAGCGTAAGACACCTGCTGGAGGATTGGTATCCTCCGTACTCTCTGCACATGGGGCTTTTGTGGCTGCCTACCACATTCCCTTTAGAAATTTTTAAAAGATTGAGTTTTCAAGGTATGTGTGTGTTTCCCTTGGACACCTTTACCAGGAAAATGGTGTGCCTCAGGGTTGCGTCCTGAGCTTCGTCCTGTTTGTCGTCGCCATTAACCTTACAATGGTCTGTCTCCCACCAGGCATCTCCAGTTCCCTTTTTGTTGACAATTTTGCCATCTATTGCAGTTCTCCACAGACTTGCTTCATTGAGCAGCGTCTTCAGCGATGTCTCGATTGTTTTTACTCGTGGAACATTGACAATGGCTTTTGTTTTTCCACTGACGAAACTGTTTATGAATTTCTGGCGGCGCAATTGGTTAATGCTATGTCATCTGCATATGCTACCACTTGAACTTGCTGATTAAGTATTGTTCCTCCTGGGTTTATCAGCATTTGTTGCATCATATTTTCTAAAACTAAATTAAGTAGCGTTGTAGAGATCACAGCCCCCTGTCGTAGCCCCCTCTGTACTTGGATTTCACCAGACAGTTCTTGCTCTATTCTTACTTTACAAACTGTTGCTTTCATTGTCATTTCTGTTAAATTGACCAGTTTTAGTAGGATTCTAAATTCTTTCATGATCTGTATAATTTTCTTCTTGTGTAGGCTGTTGTACACTTGCTTAAAATCAATGTACAACTGATGTAGTTGCTTGTCATACTCATAAAACTTCTCCAGCATTTGTCTTAATAAATATATCTGATCCATCATGGATCTGTTTCTCCTAAATGAAGCCTGATAGTTGCTTCTATCATCCCTCCAAGTCTGGAGGCTAAAATTTTACTAAATATCTTAAATGTTACGTCCAAGAGAGTGATTCCACGATAATTGCTACATTGACTTGTCGCCTTTTTGTATGTAATGGGCAGATAATTTCCATGTTCCAGTCCTTAAGCATTACCTCCTTTATCCATATTTCCTTTATCGATTCATGAACTGCCTCCTCCGCTTTCTTTCGCACCCTTTCTTGGCCTCTGTGCAATCTTCTCCTGCTGCTTCTTTTATTATTATTATTATTATTATTATTATTATTATTATTATTATTATTATTTTTTTTTAAGGCTCTTCATAGTATTCTTCACTTCCTCTAGTTCTGCTACTGCTTCCTCTTCCCGATCCTCTACATCTAACTCTGATTCCAATTTTGAGTGCTGTTCCCTTTCATTCTCAATCACAGTTCCTTCTTCTTTATCCCCTTCTTTCCCATCGAGCAGTTCGGTAAAATATTTTTGCCACCTTTCTATGACTTTGCTTTTATCTTCAATTACATTTCCGCCCTTATCCTTACAGAAAACTGCTCCAGGTTGGAAGCCTTTCTTCAAATCCCTTGTTCTTTCATAGAGCCTTCTGATCTCTTTATTGTCTCCCATTTCGTCCAGTTGCTCTATCCTTCTCCTTTCATGCTGCCTTTTCTTTACCCCACACAGCTTATCTGCTCTTTTCCTCTTTTCTCTGTATTCTTCTACCGCTAACCTCGTATTCCTTTGCAACATTGTTTATCTTGCTTCATTTCTCTCTTGTATTACCATTAAGCATTCCTTGTCGAACCACTTAACCATCCTTTTGTGTTGTTCTCTCCCCAGTATCTCTTCTGCAGCTACACTAATGCCCGTTTTCAACAACTCCCATTTAGTTTCCACATTATCTTCATTTCCTATGTTTCTCCCTTCTTCCGATATCTCTTCTAGTTTCTTCCTATATTCTTCTTATGTTTCCTTCATTTGGAGTCTTTATATATTGTTTCATTCTTATCATATTGCTTTGGTGTCTTACCAAATCTATCTTCTGCCTATATCTAATTCATACTAAGTAGTGGTGTGTGTCTCCATCTGTCCCTCTGCAGCTGCTAATGTCCATAATATCTGATGCATGCCTTTTGTCTATGAGTACATGATCTATTTGGTTTCTTGTGGTTCCATCTGGTGATACACATGCACATTTCTTAATATCTTTCATTGGGTGATAGGTGCTTTGCATTATCATGTTCTTCCCACTGGCGAAGTCTATGTCTGAGCCCATCATCATTACTGTCATTGTGTAGGATTTCCTTTCCTGTTACACTTCTATATACTTCTTCTTTCCCTGTTTTTTTTTTTTTTTTTTTTTTTTTTTCATTTAGGTCTCTAAGTATTATTTTCACATCATGCCTTTGAATTTTACCAATTTCTTTTTCCAATTTGGCATAAAATACAGCCTTTGCATCTTCATCTGCGTCCTCTGTAGGGGCGTAGACATTTACTATTGTAACATTTAAAAAAATTGCCCTCGTCCTTAGAGAACACATTCTGCCACTTACTACCATAAAACCAATTACATTAGCCTTAATAGACTTATGTAGAAGGAAACCAGTGCTATAAAGGCCTGTATCTCCACCAATATAAATAATTGTGTGTTCCCCCTATGCTATCATTCCTTGCCCTTTCCATCTAGTTTCTTGTATTGCTGCTATTTTGACTTGATACTTATCTAGTTCATTCCCAATTTCTTGTATCTTACCAGGCCTCTTGAGTGTCTTCACATTCTAGGTGGCTCTCCGATTATGTAATGTCCACAGTAAGAAGTCTGTTGCAATGGTCTTTATTTGCAGAAGATTTTATGTTTTCTTTTTTTTAGTCGCCACACAATAAAGAGGATGTTCTTTGCAAACATTCACAATGAATATTAATCCTCCAGACTTTAGAATGAGGGATGCCATTTTGTATTTTAGAAATTTTCAAGGGTGCTAGGTCTTGTTCTTAACAATACACATCGCTTCCAGAATGAATTTTCACTCTGCAGCGGAATATGCGTTGATTTGAAACTTCCTGGTGGATTGAAACTGGGTTGTGATGAGATACTGGTGGAAATACAGCTGTGAGGGCAGGTAATAAATCATGCTCGGATAGCTCAGTTTGTAAGAGCACATGCAGCAATAGGTGAAGGTTCCAGGTTTGAGCACAGTGTAGCAAACAGTTTAAATCTGCCAGGAAGTTTCTGTAAGCTTAGCTGATTGCTACATCTGAGATATCTGAAAGCACAAATCCTGAAAGCATCCTATATTTTACAGTGTGTTAGTCACAAGACATGGGAAGCATACAAAATGAGTTTTTTAAGTTTCGGAGATTCATTTTTTTATTATGGTTGCACAGTATGTGTCTCCTCAATGTAGCCTATGAAGAGGGAATTCGGGTGACCACAGAGACATTCAAGTTCTGTCCGTCCCACTCTTATTTTTTTTTTTTCCTGAGGCTGGGAGAACATTATTTTCTATAAGGTTGCATTTCCTCCTTGTATGTCTAGCATATAAAATTTGTTGAATACCCAAGGCACCTTCACACTGTTGCTCTCCCATACAGGGCACAACATTCTAATAACCATTTGACAGCAGCTAAAAGCTTAGCATCAGCAGCATCTGGAGGTGTGGAAAAAAGTGATTGTGGTTACTTTACTTCATAATATTGTCTCACTTATCAAATGATAAACTGTAGTTTCTGCATCAATGAAAATCGTTGTCACACTATTCCTGTGACATTTTATGTTAGCTGGTATTGCAAAGTGACATATTGTAGTAAGTGGTTTTTGAAACTAATTATGCCTTGTGTATAATCTTATATTACTACTCAATTTTAAATGTTGGGTATTTTAGTTCTGCTAGAATATGTTTGATAATTATTTTACAGCGTTTTTAAATGGGTCATTGGACAAAGAATGAATACTGCATCAATATGTGACTATTTTTCTTAAATTTAGTGCAAGGTTTGCTATTTTTGTTTCAGTGGCTTGAAGAATGACAGTTCACCAGAAACATTTCAGTTGCGTCATACTGTGAGAGATCATCCTGTCCCATTTCGTTTCATCAAAATTATGCCACTACAGTCTTGGGGACCTAGCTTCAACTTTAGCATTTGGTTTGTGGAACTATGTGGAATAGATGACTGGGATGTTGTTAAACCTTGCTTGGATTGGTACAATGCAGTAAGTAATCTCTCATTACCTTCCTCTCATTGACCTTTGCAGGAAAAGCAATAATGTTGTGTCTATACAGTAAACCTGTTAACTGATGGTTCAGTTCCTTAGTGGATGTGACCTAAAAACCTGAGTGGTACTTAACAAAATAAATGTTGCAGGAGATAACTAAGTTTCGCATGTTGACAATAAACAGTATTTATGAAATCATTGTTAATCACAATATGAATGTTTCTATATGTCCCATGCACATTCTAGGTAAATTCTTCTACAAAGCATAATAATTGGATAGAGTATTATGCTGTTAGCTTCTAGCTACTCATAAAGAATATGTCCCCCCATCTCCGCTCCGCCCACCTCTGCCCTCCTCTGCCCTCTTACTCAACATAGAGTTAATATATTGTCTTCTGTCTTCTCTGACTGTGTCATGATCTGAAAACATTGAAGTGTAGTGGCTCTACTGAAATGTAGAGTATGTGATATGACTGTACTAGTGGGAGGAACTTGTATTTTCTTGTCATTTTGTCTCAGTAGGTCCTTGTTTAAGATACCACCATCAGTAGTGAATGGTTCAAAGTAACGTTTGAAGACCCATGGTAGTTTCCACAGTCCAGTTTTTGTGTTTTTATGGCTGATGTGTTTATTGCTGTCAAGATCAATTTAGAGGCTTTTTTTATGCCAGTGCATTTTCCTTTAGTTATAATTTTTGTAAATGCCAATTACAGAAGGAATTTTGATGTAATTCATTTCGCTGTGGCCGAGCGGTTCTAGGTGCTTCAGTCTGGATCCGCACTGCTGCTATGGTCGCAGGTTTGAATCCAGCCTCGGGCATAGATGTGTGTTATGTCCTTAGGTTAGTTAGGTTTAAGTAGTTCTAGGTCCAGGGGACTGATAACCTCAGATGTTAAGTCCCATAGTGCTTAGAGCCATTTGAACCATTTTGTAATTCATTCCATGATGCACAAGCAAGTAACACTTTGCAGAATAATGCCAGTGTAGCCATTTTTGCCACTTCCATTGTGTACTGTTTGATATCTCCAGTGCACACATGGAAACATTGTTATGTAATATACTCTTATGTTAGATTTTGCTGGTTTTGGTTTCTCTGTTTAACCTTATCAAACACTGAAAAAAATGGTTCCAAACACACAGTGAATTGGATATTGAAATGAAAATAACGGAGTTTTTGGAAAGGCGTTAATCCTGCTAATCATAGCTTAATGTGTATCATTCGTAATTCTGTAGAGAAAGAGTGGATTCATTGCTGGTAATTCAAAAAGTAACACCACATACATTCTCACATTTGGATACTGTGACCATTAGAGCACGGTATAGGCTAACTGTAAGTTCTTAGTTCTGTAATGGTGCTTAAAGAAACATGAGGCAGCATCTCATGTGTGCTATATATTACTTCCGTGTCTGTGACAATTTTGCTTTGTGTTCTTCACTTTTATCTTTCCCCCTCCTTAAATTTTTGCTTTTATTTATTTACTTCATTTCTTGAATTTTTCCCCTCACTGAAACTGTAAGATAATCACAAACATTATAGTTCAGACTTTGAGAACAGCAGTGAACTGTGCTCAGGTCTCGTTCCTATACTAGAATGGTTTATTCATTAGCCCCTATGATGCAGTAATTGTCTCAAATAATGAAAGCGATAGAGGCAACCCACCACATTGGTAAATGGGTGCACGCATGCGTGCATGTGTGTGCACACATGCACATGCATGTGCAGGTTGCATGCTTGTATGTGTGTGATTACTTACAGCCCCATGGAAGATCATTGTCTGACAGCAATAATTTGAGTCTTCTTTGTATGCCTTGTATACTTCTCGGTGCTTTAACTATTATGAGAGTCATCCTGAAATTAATGCTTCCCATTTATTTTCATTTAATGTCCAAAAGATACTGAGAGCACAATAGTGAAGGGTGCCTACATTTTGGGGCAAGGGGGACCATGCCCCTCCACCCTCCCTCATTCTCAAGTAAAGGAAATAAGATAATGGACTCAGTTGTTTTTCTTTCAAGAAAGTGGTTTAAAGGCCGGTATTATGCAGGTTTTTAACAATGTTGGAACTGGAACTTTTTTTTATTGATATTTAAGTCTCCATTCATCTTCCAAAGTATTAAAAATACTTCCTACGCCCAGGTCTAGCCTCCCCCCTCCCTTTGCAAACTACTGTATGGACATCCATGACAATAGCACAGTTTTATATAAAAGAGTTCAGCTTCATACTGTAATGTTTTCACATACTCAGTATTATTTTTGTTGTGCACTTTCGCCAACAATGAAAATGCACTCGTATAAACATGAACCAGCTGAGGCTAGTCCCCGCCTTACAGCTTTGACCGTAACATTGAATCTGGAAAATATTGAACTCGTAGTCTATCTTCAGAGGTCCAAAGAGATGGACATTTGACGATGCTAAATGAAGACTGTAGGCTGTATGCAGTAGGATAGTCCAGTCAAATTTGATCAGTTCTAACGGCACAGAATTGTTTTGGGATCTTGAGTCACTGTCGCAAGCAGAAGTTTTGTCTTCCTCTGTGGGTTGAGAGGACATTATGTCTTGCAACCTAATCATTGTTGTTGTGAAGTATTGTGAACTGATAGTTGCTTTAGCCTTCCTGTCGTCCAAAAGGATCACACCTTGCCTATCCCAAAATAATGTACGTATCATGATACAAGCAAATAACTCTGTTGTTTTACAAGAAAGGGCTATGTCATTTTACAAGTTACAGAATTCATATGTTGCCACATCATGGACTGTCTTTCGGTTTCTGGCTTGTAGTAGTATGTAGTTATCTCCGAAGATGACGACGATGACGACGACGAAATTGTTGTGTTTGTGTCTTTTATTCATCCAGCAGATCACTACAACTTTCCAGTCAATGATTTTTCTGCACGTCTGTAAGCATCTACATCTACATCCATACTCCGCAAGCCACCTGACGGTGTGTGGTGGAGGGTACCTTGAGTACCTCTATTGGTCCTCCCGTCTATTCCAGTTTCGTATTGTTCATGGAAAGGAGGATTGTTGGTATGCCACTGTGTGGGCTCTAATCTCTCTGATTTTATCCTCATGGTCTCTTCGCGAGATATACGTAGGAGAGAGCAATATACTGCTTGACTCCTCGGTGAAGGTATGTTCTCGAAACCAACAAGCTACTGAGAGTCTCTCCTGCAGAGTCTTCCACTGGAGTTTATCCATCATCTCCTTAACGCTTTCGCAATTACTAAATGATCCTGTAATGAAGCGCGCTGCTCTCCCTTGGATCTTATCTATCTCTTCTATCAACCCTATCTGGTATGGATACAATCAACTTTATATGATCATTCCATTTTAAATCACTCCTAATGCGTACTCCCAGATAATTTATGGAATTAACTGCTTCCAGTTGCTGACCTGCTATATTGTAGCTAAATGATATGGGATCTATCTTTCTATGTATTCGCAGCACATTACACTTGTCTACATTGAGATTCAATTGCCATTCCCTGCACCATGCATCAATTCGCTGCAGATCCTCCTGCATTTCAGTAAAATTTTCCAATGTTACAACCTTTTGATATTCCACATCATCATCCGCAAAAATCCTCAGTGAACTTCCGATGTCATCCACAAGGTCATTTATGTACATTGTGAATAGCAACGGTCCTATGACACTCCCCTGCGGCACACCTGAAATCACTCTTACTTCGGAAGACTTCTCTTCATTGAGAATGACATGCTGCGTTCTGTTATCTAGGAACTCTTCAATCCAATCACACAATTGGTCTGATAGTCCATATGCTCTTACTTTGTTCATTAAACGACTGTGGGGGAACTGTATCGAAGGCCTTGGAGAAGTAAAGAAACACGGCATCTACCCGGGAACCCGTGTCTATGGCCCTCTGAGTCTCGTGGCGAATAGCACGAGCTGGGTTTCACATGATCGTCTTTTTTGAAACCCATGCTGATTCCTACAGAGTAGATTTCTAATTTCCAGAAAAGTCATTATACTCTAACATAATACGTGTTCCAAAATTCTAAAACTGATTGACGTTAGAGATATAAGTCTATAGTTCTGCATATCTGTTCTACATCCCTTCTTGAAAACGAGGATGACCTGTGCCCTTTTCCAATCCTTCAGAACGCTACGCTCTTCTAGAGACCTACCGTACACCGCTGCAAGAAGGGGGGCAAGTTCCTGTGTAAAATAGAACTGTTATCCCATCAGGTCCAGCGGCCTTTGCTCTTTTGAGTGATTTTACTTGTTTCTCTATCCCTCTGTCGTCTATTTTGATATCTACCATTTTGTCATCTGTGCGACAATCTAGAGAAGGAACTACAGTGCAGTCTTCCTCTGTGAAACAGCTTTGGAAAAAGACATTTACTATTTCGGCCTTTAGTCTGTCATCCTCTTTTTCAGTACCATTTTGGTCACAGTGTGTCTGGACATTTTGTTTTGATCCACCTACCGCTTTGACATAAGACCAAAATTTCTTAGGATTTTCTGCCAAGTCAGTACAGAGAACTTTTCTTTCGAATTCATTGAATGTCTGTTGCGTGGCCCTCCTCACATTACGTTTCGCTTTGCATAATTTCTGTTTGTTTGCAAGGCGTTGGCTATGTTTATGATCGCTATGAAGTTCCCTTTGCTTTGGCAGCAGTTTTCTAACTCGGTTGTTGTACCACGGTGGCCCTTTTCCATCTCTTACAATCTTGCTTGGCACATACTCATCTAACGCATATTGTACGATGGTTTTGAACTTTGTCCACTGATTCTCAACACTATTCGTCCTTACCAGTTGTCATTGTTTCTCTATTTCACTCTGTAACTCCTTAGGTAATTTGGCTGACGTATTTTCTATACTAGAAATTTTTTCTGCTTTTGTTTGCATGTCCTCTAATGGTTGTCCATTTGATATTACTAGGTAACTCTTCTCAACTGGTTTTATTATTATTATTTAATCCTTCCCCTTGAGTTTGAAGTGTAGTAATACTACTTTTTAATTCCTCCTTTTAGGTTTTGCACTCTTTAACTCCTCTGTTTGGGTTTTCATAATATTTGGCAATTCTTCTAATTTAGCAAATAAGGCTGCTTAATTTCCCTTCATTTTGCAAGTGGTGATGGATATACGGTAAGAACAACAGTATTCCCGCTAAATAGCACCAAAATATTGTTTCACAATATTAAACACAAAGAAAAGTCATATCTTTAATTCCACACACCAAATGAGCAGGCAAAAAACCTCAGCTTGGGACTTTTTGCAGCTCACCTAATGGACACACAGGCAGCTGTACTGCACCACCAATGTGTCGCATTTAGACAAAGTGATGTCATGATCAACTGCCGTGCAGTTATTGCGTAGTTATCTGACCAGCTGCCACCCTGCAAAGTAAAGCCATACTGCTATAATGTTGGTTGGCTGCTGCAGAGTTGTTCTTGGAGATCACTGCTGCACTTATAGCCTCAGTATCAACATGCTGAAAACTTCCAAATTGTGTACTTAATGTTTCTTGACTAACTTGTTGACAGTTATTTCCACATGTAAATACTACTTCTTGTTCACGTTGTTCTTGTCAAGCTACCTTGTATACTTCTCCTGTTGTGATAATTCACACTTACTTGGTTTTTACCAAAACTCAGAATTACTCCTACTTAAAATTGTAATAATATTGGGTGACAATACAGCGTGTGCGTATCACCAAGCCATGACCCCTTCATTGCAGGTGAAGGTGCTCAGTTGGTGTTGTGAGACACTCGCTTGTGACGCTCCCATTTTGAATGTTAATAATTCCAGCACATGCACTATAAAAATTTTGTACATACTAGCTACCTGAACAACAATTTAACACAAATGCCTTTCACTTGATTGCAAGGAAGAGGTGGGACAACCTGTTACACCACAGCACCAACAGGTTGCTCACATTTTTACTCGCTTAGCTCTGACGTAATGTACTCACAACTGCACAGAACAATGTTCTGACTGCGACTGACGCTTGCAACAAATCGAGGATATTGCACAAGTGCCATTCATGCTCAAATACAGCAGTGTGACCTGCAGGCTTGGCTAGCATCTGCATTTATGTTTGGTGTTCCCTTATTTTTGTCCACCCCCTGTAGCTATAGCACGTTGAACCATTTGCAAGTCATGAATGAAATTAATGGAGCATTGAATATCAATTGCTATTCTGCCTGAGAATAATAAATTTTAAGAAAGCATTTGATCACTTCCAACAAAATCTATAATGGCAGAAACAAAGCATTGATTCAACTCGTACACCAGTGTTAACAGATTCCATTAGACTTCATCACGTTTGTGAGACATTCAAAACTGAAATATGAGTTGCAAGGAAGTTCCAGAAGCTAAAAACATTTTCAGAAACACCAGAGAAGGTTTTGAGATAGTAAAACTGGGAAAATGAAGGGAGTGGGACATACCTGAGCAACCTAAATTTTTGAGATGCTGTTGTACTGTTTAGCAGTGAGTGAGTTAAAGTTCAGCTACAAAATAACTTATTAGAACGAGTTTGAAAGTAGGCCTGAAAATCAACCATAAAAAAAGTAAAAACTCTCATCAATCTGAAGAGTGATTTGTATACCCCACTTGTGTACTAGGCATGGGCCTTCTGGAGATTGTTTACCATTGCATTTACATAGCTGGCTATTGGGGCCTACAGTTTAACGTGGGCTCCAGACTATTGTGCAACTCTGCATTTTTCATACTAGCAATTATTGCCAACGGCGAAAGAAGTGATAAGCAACAAATTGAAATCCTAAGACTGACTGGGGATAGGATCCTGATACCTTTGGATCCATAGTTTGGCCCATCAGCTCTTCTTTTCTTTGTGTTAACAAACACTTCATTGACACTAAATTTTGTTTTCAGAATAGTATTCCTGTAACAGTGTCACACTGAAGAACCAAAGAAACTGGTACACCTGCCTAATAGTGCATAGGGTCCCTGCGAGCATGCAGAAGTGCCAAAACACAACATGGCATGAGCTTTACTTACGTCTGAAGTAGTGCCAGAGAGAATTGACACCATGAATTTTGCTGGGTTGTCCATAAATCCTTAAGAGTACGAGAGGGTGGAGATGTCTTCTGAACAGCATATTGCAAGGCATCCCAGATATGACTCCAGGATGAAATCTTCACTCTGCAGTGGAGTGTACACTGATATTAAACTTCCTGGCAGATTAAAACTGTGTGCCAGACCGAGACTCGAACTCGGGACCTTTGCGGGCAAGTGCTCTACCATCTGAGCTACCCAAGCGCGACTCACGGCCCCTTCTCACAGCTTCAATTCTGCCAGCACCTCACCTCCTACCTTTCGAACTTCACTGAAGCTTTTCTGCGAACCTTGCTCAGATAATAGAGCATTAGTCTGCGAAAGGCAAAGGTCCTGAGTTCGAGTCTGTCAGGCACACAGTTTTAATCTGCCAGGAAGTTTCATCCCAGATATGCTCAATAATGTTCATGCCTGGGGAGTTTGGTGGCCAGCGCAGATATTTAAACTCAGAAGAGTGTTCCTGGAGCCACTCTGTAGCAATTTTGGATGTGTGGGGTGTGTCATTGTCCTCCTGGATTTGCCAGAGTCCATCCGAATGCACAATGGACATGAAAGGATGCATGTGATCAGCCAGGATGCTTACTTATGTGTCACCTGTCCGAGTCATATTTAAACATATCAGAGATCCCACGCCAGACGCCATTACAGAGCCTCCACCAGCTTGAACAGTTGCCTGTTGACATGGAGGATCCATGGATTCATGAGGTTGTCTCCATACCCGTACATGCCCATCCACTCAATACAATTTGAAACGAGATTTGTCCAACCAGGCAACATATTTCCAGTCATCAGCAGTCCAATGTCAGTGTTGATGGGCCCAGGTGAGGTGTAAAGCTGTGTGTTGTGCAGTCATAAAGGGTACACGAGTGGGCTCTCAGCCCCAAAATCCCATATCGATGGTGTTTCGTTGATTTTTTCACACGCTGGCACTTGTTGATGGCATTGAAATCTGCAGCAATATGTAGAAGGGTTACACTTCTGTCACCTTGAACAATTTTCTTCAGTTGTAATTGGTTATTTTCATGTAGAATCTTCTTCTTGCCACTGCGATGTCGGAGATTTGTTGTGTTACTGGATACCTGATATTCACGGTACATTCGTGAAATGGTTATACAAGAAACTTCTCACTTCATCACTGCCTTGGAAATGCTGTGTCTCATCGCTTATGCGCCGACTACAATACCACATTCAAACTCACTTAAATCTTGTAGGCGCAGCTTGTAGCTGCAGTAGCAGTAATCGATCTAACAACTGTGCCACACACTGCTTGTCTTATAAAGGCATTGCTGAGAGCAGTGCCATATGCTGCCTGTTTACATATCTCTGTATTTGAATATGCATCTCTATACCAGTTTCTTTGGCACTTCAGTGCATAAAAAAAACTGTTCATTGTATGACCAAATAAAGATAAATTTCAATGTCATAAATCAAAGAAAAGCCGTTCCAAATGGTACTCTCCTTTTCTAAGTACTTATACATACAATATTATTCCCTCTTGTAAATGCATCACCATATTCTTTTAAACTGACTGTTTAGTCTGTTGCAAAACCATGTTCATTACCTAATTCATTAACTAACCATCAAGGTACGCCTGTACTCAGTTGGTATATGCTGAATAAAATCAAATAAAGTTATGGAATGCACAGTGTTCTTCAGGGTATAATTGTTCCAGTTTCAGAATGTTGTTATGCCTCAATTGCATTAAAGTTTATCTCATTCCTTGCTTATGAAATATTATTTTTAACATTTTACCAGATTTCATAGTGTGATCTTGTCTAGTGTATTCTTTATCAAGTTCAGTGCCCTGTACCTTTTGTGCTTCATTCAGTTTTATATTTCTGCTCTTGTTAGCTGTTCCTCTAATTTGGCTAAACATTTGCTTCCAGTATGCTGCTACTGTTGCATTCTCATGTTTTCAGACATTCACATTAAGAAATGGAACTTTGTTTTGCTCACTTAGCACCTGTAGCATGAGAGTAAAGCTGGATTCTGTCCTTTAGACACCAGTCTGGTTTCTGGCGAAATGGCAACACAATGACTGCTCTTATAAAAGTGACTGATGATTTAAAACAAGCCATGGACAACCAACAGGCTACTATTATATGCTTTTTAGATTTCAGCAAAATGTTTGACTACTGTGGACTTTGACAATTTACTTGCTAAACTCGAAAGCCTAAACTTTTCTTAAAGTGCTGTAGAATGATTCTACTCATACCTCACATTGCACCAGCAATGTTAATGATTGGACCAAAAAGGTCACACTGGAGGAATGTAGTATCATGATTCCAGTATCAGGATTCCCTCAAGGATCAGCATTGGGCCTGCTACTATTCTCATTATATGTTAATGATGTCTCAACTGTTCTCTCCCACTGTAAATACCACTTGTGAGCTGACCATCACCAGCTATATCTAATCCAAACCCAACAAACTTGTGCCCAGCCATGCAGCATGTAAATGCTAATTTACTTGCCTTGTCAGACTGGGCACAGAAATTAGGTTTGAAGCTTAACACACCTAAAACTCAGACAGTCTAACTCACTCATAAGACTCATTACCCTCAATACAGAGAATCATTTTGACTCTTGATTCTAAATGGCACAGAAATAACCTTTTGTTCTTCTGCACTTGGGAATAATTATGGACCACCACCTACATTAGACTGAACACACAATTGCAGTCTGTAAGAAGGTGTCAGTGTCACTTCACTCACTACAGAAATATAAAGAAGTGATTCCTTTTGCTCCTAAAAAGAAGCTTGTAGAGTCACTTATACTCCCTATACTTCACTATGATGATGCTATTCTCCAAGGACTTCATACAAAAGCTCATACAGATTGGAACTGATGATGATTGCTTGTGCATGGTACATTTGTGCATTCATTTTTTATCCCATATCATTCCTGCCTACAATAAATTATCATGGCTACATGCCAATAAGTGTAGAGACTATCATATCCTATGTTTGCTCTATCATCTTCTGAATCATTGCACTCCCTCTTATTTATTGTCAACTTGTACACTACTTTCTGAAGAGCACTGCAGAAACACCCCCCCCCCCCCCCCTCAACACACTAAAATCCGCTCTGTATCAGCACATAACACTGCCATATTCTCTAAATCATTCTTCATATCAGGAACCCGACTTGGGAACGATCTTCCAAAAAATATCAGAGAAACCAAATCCCTTACAAACTTCAAAATACAGATAATGGCCCACATCTTATCACAATATCCATCTATCCCATACTCAAATCTGCAGTTTAGTCTCACAAATTCCTTCTACCACACAACTCCCCCCCCCCCCCCCTCCCCCTCCAGCTTCCTGCCCCATCACCCCTCGACTTGTCAGCAGAGAGCAGAGTTCTGTGTTTGTATGTTATTGTTTCTTATCTTCTACTGTCTTCTCCTTCATCTATGTTCTTTGACTCCTAATAACTCTAATCATAGACTCAAATATACTAAAATAATTTATGTAATTCCTTATGCCATTCACTATTATTATTATTATGAATGTCAATTATTGCTATAATCATTGCTAATATTATTAAGACTATTATAATTGTTAATACTGTTGTTGTTGTTGTTGTTGTTGTCGTCTTCAGTCCCGAGACTGGTCTGATGCAGCTCTCCATGCTACTCTATCCTGTGCAAGCTGCTTCATCTCCCAGTACCTACTGCAACCTACATCCTTCTGAATCTGCTTAGTGTACTCATCTCTCGGTCTCCCTCTACGATTTTTACCCTCCACGCTGCCCTCCAATGCTAAATTTGTGATCCCTTGATGCCTCAAAACATGTCCTACCAACCGATCCCTTCTTCTAGTCAAGTTGCGCCACAAACTTCTCTTCTCCCCAACCCTATTCAGTACCTCCTCATTAGTTACGTGATCTATCCACCTTACCTTCAGTATTCTTCTGTAGCACCAAATTTCGAAAGATTCTATTCTCTTCTTGTCCAAACTAGTTATCGTCCATGTTTCACTTCCATACATGGCTACACTCCAAACAAATACTTTCAGAAACGACTTCCTGATACATAAATATATATTCGATGTTAACAAATTTCTCTTCTTCAGAAACGCTTTCCTTGCCATTGCCAGTCTACATTTTATATCCTCTCTACTTCGACCATCATCAGTTATTTTACTTCCTAAATAGCAAAACTCCTTTACTACTTTAAGTGTCTCATTTCCTAATCTAATTCCCTCAGCATCACCCGATTTAATTTGACTACATTCCATTATCCTTGTTTTGCTTTTGTTGATGTTCATCTTATATCCTCCTCTCAAGACACTGTCCATTCCGTTCAACTGCTCTTCCAAGTCCTTTGCCGTCTCTGACAGAATTACAATGTCATCGGCGTACCTCAAAGTTTTTACTTCGACTCCATGAATTTTAATACCTACTCCAAATTTCTCTTTAGTTTCCTTTATTGCTTGCTCAATATACAGATTGAATAACATCAGGGATAGGCTATAACCCTGTCTCACTCCCTTCCCAACCAGTGCTTCCCTTTCATACTCTTTGACTCTAATAACTGCCATCTGGTTTCTGTACAAATTGTAAATAGCCTTTCGCTCCCTGTATTTTACCCCTGCCACTTTTAGAATTTGAAAAAGAGTATTCCAGTCAACATTGTCAAAAGCTTTCTCTAAATCTTCAAATGCTAGAAACGTAGGTTTGCCTTTTCTTAATCTTTCTTCTAAGATAAGTCGTAAGGTCAGTATTGCCTCACGTGTTCCAACATTTCGACGGAATCCAAACTGATCCTCCCCGAGGTCCGCATCTACCAGTTTTTCCATTCGTCTGTAAAGAATTCGTGTTAGTATTTTGCAGCTGTGACTTATTAAACTGATAGTTCAGTAATTTTCACATCTGTCAGCACCTGCTTTCTCTGGGATTGGAATTATTATATTCTTCTTGAAGTCTGAGGGTATTTCGCCTGTCTCATACATCTTGCTCACCAGCTGGTAGAGTTTTGTCAGGACTGGCTCTCCCAAGGCCGTCAGTAGTTCCAATGGAATGTTGTCTACTCCGGAGGCCTTGTTTCGACTCAGGTCTTTCAGTGCTCTGTCAAACTCTTCACGCAGTATCGTATCTCCCATTTCGTCTTCATCTAGATCCTCTTTCATTTCCATAATATTGTCCTCAAGTACATCGCCCTTGTATAAACCTTCTATATACTCCTTCCACCTTTCTGCCTTCCCTTCTTTGCTTAGAACTGGGTTGCCATCTGAGCTCTTGATGTTCATACACGTGGTTCTCTTCTCCCCAAAGGTATCTTTAATTTTCCTGTAGGCAGTATCTATCTTACCCCTAGTGAGATATGCTTCTACATCCTTACATTTGTCCTCGAGCCATCCCTGTTTAGCCATTTTGCACTTCCTGTCGATCTCATTTTTGAGACGTTTGTATTCCTTTTTGCTTGCTTCGTTTACTGCATTTTTATATTTTCTCCTTTCATCAATTAAATTCAGTATTTCTTCTGTTACCCAAGGATTTCTAGCAGCCCTCGTCTTTTTACCTACTTTGACCTCTGCTGCCGTCACTACTTCATCCCTCAGAGCTACCCATTCTTCTTCTACTGTATTTCTTTCCCCCATTCCTGTCAATTGTTCCCTTATGCTCTCCCTGAAACTCTGAACAACCTCTGGTTCTTTCAGTTTATCCAGGTCCCATCTCCTTAATTTCCCACATTTTTGCAGTTTCTTCAGTTTTAATCTACAGGTCATAGCCAATAGATTGTGGTCAGATTCCACATCTGTCCCTGGAAAATGTCTTACAACTTAAAACCTGGTTCCTAAATTTCTGTCTTACCATTATATAATCTATCTGATACCTTTTAGTATCTCCAGGGTTCTTCCACGTATGCAGCCTTCTTTCATGATTCTTAAACCAAGTGTTAGCTATGATTAAGTTGTGCTCTGTGCAAAATTCTACTAGGCGGCTTCCTCTTTCATTTCTTAGCCCCAATCCATATTCACCTACTATGTTTCCTTCTCTCCCTTTTCCTACACTCGAATTCCAGTCACCCATTACTATTAAATTTTCGTCTCCCTTCACTATCTGAATAATTTCTTTTATTTCATCGTACATTTCTTTAATTTCTTCGTCATCTGCAGAGCTAGTTGGCATATAAACTTGTACTACTGTAGTAGGTGTGGGCTTCGTATCTATCTTGGCCACAATAATGCGTTCACTATGCTGTTTGTAGTAGCTTACCCGTATTCCTATTTTCCTATTCATTATTAAACCTACTCCTGCATTACCTCTATTTGATTTTGTGTTTATAACCCTGTAGTCACCTGACCAGAAGTCTTGTTCCTCCTGCCACCGAAATTCACTAATTCCAACTATATCTAACTTTAACCTATGCATTTCCCTTTTTAAATTTTCTAACCTACCTGCCCGATTAAGGGATCTGACATTCCACGCTCCGATCCGTAGAACGCCAGTTTTCTTTCTCCTGATAACGACATCCTCCTGAGTAGTCCCCGCCCGGAGATCCGAATGGGGGACTATTTTACCTCCAGAATATTTTACCCAAGAGGATGCCATCATCATTTAATCATACAGTAAAGCTGCATGTCCTCGGGAAAAATTACGGCTGTAGTTTCCCCTTGCTTTCAGCCGTTCGCAGTACCAGCACAGCAAGGCTGTTTTGGTTAATGTTGCAAGGCCAGATCAGTCAATCATCCAGACTGTTGCCCCTGCAACTACTGAAAAGGCTGCTGCCCCTCTTCAGGAACCACACGTTTGTCTGGCCTCTCAACAGATACCCCTCCGTTGTGGTTGCACCTACGGTACGGCCATCTGTATCGCTGAGGCACGCAAGCCTCCCCACCAACAGCAAGGTCCATGGTTCATGACTATTATTACTGTGAACTATTTGTGAAATCTTTAATATGAGTTTCTCCTGGTCAGTTTTAAGATACGTCCTTAAGGCCCTAATGGGATCAGGCTAAATAACCAATAAATAAATAAATAAATAAATAAACGTATTAAAAAAAAGATGCTCTGACTTACCAAACAAGAAAGCGCTGGTAGATAGACACAATAAAAAACACACAAATATGAAGCTTTCGCAACCCATGGTTGCTTCATCAGGAAAGAGGGAAGGAGAGGGAAAGACAAAAGGATGTGGGTTTTAAGGTAGAGGGGTAAGGAGTCATTCCAATCCTGGGAGCGGAAAGACCTACCCCCCCCCCCCCCCCCCCCACACACACACACACACGCGCACGCACGCGCACGCACGCGCACACACACACACACACACACACACACACACACACACACACACACACGGATGTGTGTGTATATCTGTCCCTTTTTCTCCCTGAGGTAAATCTTTCCGCTCCCAGAATTGGAATGACTCCTTACCCTCTCCCTTAAAACCCACATCCTTTTATCTTTCCCTCTCCTTCCCTCTATCCTGATGAAGCAACCGTGGGTTGCGAAAGCTTTATATTTGTGTGTGTGTGTTTGTGTGTTTTTTTATTGTTTCTGTCTACCAGTGCTTTCTCGTTTGGTAAGTCACAGCATCTTTTTTTAATATATTTTTTCCCATATGGAATGTTTCTTACTATTACATAAATAAATATAAACAGATACACTCATTTGAGAAAAATTGCAGGTCATCTGGTGTATGTGTGTCTTCATTCTCCTTGTCTATTGAGTCAACCAACAGCTGCACTGAATCATGCAAAGAATGTTTTGTTCATTCTGGTTAGTCAGCTGGGACCTGTCAGCTCTGTCGGCACTGCCATCTGCTTCCATTGTGTACTACCCTATTAGATAACATGTGAATATTCTTCCTGCTGTTTTCAAGCTGACTTTACTGGCATATAGTGAAGGGGTAATTTGCTTGTTTTGTATGTGCACCTTAACACTGCAGTGTG